>NC_091095.1:5129000-5453000 GCF_024713975.1 Paralichthys olivaceus
TATTTTTTCTCTTACTTTTGTATTTTTACCGTTTGTCCTTTACTGCAGACTACAGGTTTCTGGAGGACACAGGGAGATTTGCTGATGGTACCACCAGGGACCGGCTCATCCGGGCTCCTCGCACCACTTTTAAAGTACGTCCTCGAACAACAGAACAGAAACTTAATCAAATATAAAACAGATGTATTCAGACATCATGCGGTATGTTTTTCTTAGTTTTATTAGATTTAAATGTGAAAAGCAGAGTGAATTGTGTTGTTAATAACAGATTTCCTCTCTGCTTTCCTGTCACTGTTGTTCTCATGTAAACTTTATACAATTTTCATATCTACTCACTTCAGCCGAGACTGATCTCCTGAGTGAATGTCAGCAGCTTAAGGTAAAAAGTTAATGCAGGGTCAAACTTAAGAGATTTAAAGTGTAAAACACGATGTTGAGGATTTGACAAATTGAACAGTTTTCCCCTGGAGCCAGAACAGACTGATCCAACTCTAAACGCACTCTTCAAAGATCTAAAGATCACTGTCTGTGTTCATCACATTTCTGAATATTTCTGACATTTAGTCATTAGCGTCATCGTACAAAGCGCCGGACGCTGCCTTGAAAAGAAATGTACACATGCAGAATCTAGATGCTCAAATTAAACGGTGCACGGTAGATTAAGGGCTTTGTCAGTTTACCACGTGACATTTGATACAAACAAACATTGTTTAGCTGCATTTAATTTGTTTATTTGATTGTATAAGTATTAGTATTGGATTTTATTTTGATGCAATAGAGGTGATGCACTTGCAGCCAATGTCTGTTTCTGAGTTCAGGATCTTGCCAGTGAAAGATATTCCTGATAGAAATAAAATTATTTTTCCGCCCGCACAAAGTTTTTACTGAGTGAGTGAATGTGGAAATTATTTTGGAAGCCGACCTCAGGGATTCACGCCATTGTTGACTCGAAAAAGATGTGTGCATGAGATGTTGAATCCTTCAAAAGTAATTGGACAGAAACACAACTATGATATTTAACATTTCTTCTAAAGTCCTCTGCAGTTTGTGTGTCTGTAGTTATGTCATTCCTGCTGCTCTTACGCCAAACCACAGACACTTTTATGTAACATTCAGCGTCTCTGCCAGTCTGTCCGTTCCACTCATATTAGAGCGATGTCTCAGGATCGCTGTGAGGGAATTTCTCCAAATTTGGTACAAACATCCACTTGGCCTCAGAGGTGGAATGATTAGATTAGATTAGAACCTCAGAAACCTTGAATACGCAAAATCTTTGGAACACCTCAAGGGAATCCCTTCAAATTTTCCCTCAGGAACTTTCACTTGGACCCAAGATGAACGTTTGGTTTTAAAAGGTCAATGTCAATATGTTTTGTGATCTCACTGAACAGCTCCTTCTAGCCTTGTGTGGAATGGGATATTTCAAGGTTGCTTTGAGGAATTTCCTTCAACTTTGGCTCAAACATTCACTTGAACTCAAAGAGGAACTGATTCGATTTTGGTGGTTGAAGGTCAAAGCTGCTGTGTCCATTAGGAACATGTTTCTGTCATAATGTGAAATCTCAACACCTCGAGTGACTTGGAGTCAAGAATCAACCTTCTGGTTTTAAAAGGTCAAGTTGAACCTGTTTGGTGATTTCTCTAAGTGTTTTTTCCTGGGTTCATGTGATGTGATATTTCATTGACGCTTCGAGGGAAATTCTTCTTATTTTTATCTTTAATCGTCTTATTTATAGCAACTGATAAATCGGTATCGGAAAGTTTTTACTACCTAATATTGGTATCTACGTTGCTCTTCTCCCTCTAGTGTTCGGCCTTCAGTCAAAGCTCAAGGTCACTGAATGTATAAAATGTTTTTCACCTCTGGGATGTCTTTAGGAAGCTTCTTCAAACTTGATTGTCACAGGCGAAGGTCATTGTGACATCATCAAAACATACGTTTAGCCAAAACTCACGAAAAGATTCATACACTCATTATGGCAAAATACACTCAATACTTTTGTATTCATCTCCTTCAGAGTCTTTACTATATGTAGTTTATGGGCCGACGTGGATGTAAACTGCTGCTCGACTGGTTGGCGGAGGCGAGCGACTGTGAGTCGGTAAATCCACTTCGAGGCAGCGACTGTTCCTTGGGTCACAAATCAATCAAAATAATGAGGCTTATTTGCAGCAAAGTAAAGGCTTGGCACAGGAGGACGAGAGATTTGATTTTATTCCAGATCACTCCAAGCACAGCAATCTGTTATTGGCCCTTCGTACGGCCCTGACTTTTAATAAATCTGTTTTACTGTCTCTGTCTACCCGTCAATCTGAAGTCATGAAGAAGCAGCAGGAGTGCCAGACAGGAAAGACTTGTCCTTTCAGATTTAGATGAGAGCGGTAAAGAGAAGTTCAGGTCATCCTCAGTTTGATTGTTAATGAAACTTGCCCAGCTGGATTAATGGATGCAGAACAGATGTGTGGTATTTAGATCAATTTGTTCTCAGACAAGATGTCTCCCCCACTGACTTTTCCATTGAACTGAAATGTCACACAGTCTGTGGTCCCAAAAAACTCGGTTCCAAGGATGAGAACAGGCCCTTTGTTCTACGACCTGTGTCACTGGATAAGGCTGATCTCATCAGCAGCATCTTTAATAAAGCACATTATTGTCTGGTGCTGCTGTGAAATCTTAATTAACGATCAAGTGGCTGTTGTGTTTGTGAATCTGCTGTTTTCAGGCCATATCAGCGCATCTTTCTACAACATGAATGTATTTAATAAATGATCTGTGTTTGCTATAGAATAGTGGCTATTCGTTTTCTAAAGCTCTAATATACACATTCAAACTGTTTGTTGTTTGTCAGCCCAAATTAAAGATGTGCTAATGAACACTGTCTTTAATTTCTGTCATCCAGGCAAAGAGGCTGGCAGCCTGTGGCCGAAAGATGAACATCACTCTGAGGTTCCTCCCCATCACCTTCACCAAGAGCAGAGAGAACTCCACCGTCTTCCTTTCAAAGTAAGTAGCTCAGATGCACATTACAAAGACTGTATGTCTACTTCAAATTGGATAGTGGAAGTGTTTGACAAAGCTGCATCCATCCACCAAGTTTCATGGTTCGTCTGTCCTGTAGTGTTTTTGCAATGCTGCTAACTATCATAAAAACACAATCTCCTTGGTGGAGGTAATAACTGGGATGGCGTTTAGTAGAGTTCATACCTCTGCCAAGGTCAAACAAATCCAACACACGCTTTTCTAGAAAGTGATAAAAAACCTGGATCTGTCTGTTCGTCCACAACTGCTCCAAAGCAGGTTCTTTCCAGGCCCCAAACTTTCCACCAAGTAACTCTCCGTCAAGAACAAAGTCAGTGTTTGACTCAAACAATGTCAGAGTGCTGATGTGCTCGGTCACCAAGGCAACATTTCATGGTTTTCTGATGAGGTTAAGTCCTGTGTCGTCTGCAGCAGAGCGAGCTTCATTAGTGATGTTTAACTTAACCACAGGATGGCACTCTTGTTAAGCCTCACAGCATCAGTGCTGCCTCTCCTCAGGTTATCTCCAGGCATGATGATGAAACACGGACTTCTACTCATGTCAGTGTAAAATAAAGTTACCTGAGGCAGTGGAGGTCTCACCAGTCTATAACTGACTGAGCTGGGCACAGGAGGGGGTCGTCTCCAGCTGCTGAGCTGTAGCCAGCTTGTCAGATATCATCAGTGTCTGAGTATTTACTACGTGCTGAACTGTAAATGTGATCCTAACACACCTTTCACAGGCTGCCAGCAATTTGGGCTTCAACCTAGTCAGAGCACGACCTGCTCCGCCTCCTCAGCTGCCCACATAGTATTTTATCAGTAATTGGCATATTTTAATAATGCCTTTGGCCTTTTTGTCATTATATGATAGATTTTTTTAAATGGGGATCATCACTTATTACATTTTAATAACCTTAAAACGTATTTAAACATCATAACACTCACTATCCTTTCATTTCAGCAGACCAAGAGTCCATGTGAAAAACCAGTTTCTGATTAATCTATTAGATGGTGAACGTGTAACTGATTAGTCTTATCTCCACAGATAATCAGGATGATAAGTAATCAGAAATGGGAGAAAAAAGACACCAAGTAATGAAAGAAGACATTTTCATCACTAAATTATCATCTAGATTAAAATGTCAGTCACAAATGAACAAACCATGGAGATGCTGTTGTTATTTAACTCGTCCCTATTGTTGCTTTAATGATGTATGGGAGTTGATTTCAGTTTAGTCAACACTGGCGTCTTGCAGTAATTTAAAGGATAAGGCTCATTGCTTCCTTGAGACTCTGAAGTAGTGAGTAATTCTTTCACATGGGCGTTTTTCCCAATGTTGCTGAATTCCACTGGTGGTCTCTTCATGTTTGGCACCTTTTCTTCCTCCTTGGACAAACTCCTGCCACTCATTTTCCCATTTCTTTTGAGGCCCGAGCCGTGCCACTCTAATCCCCCTGTGGAAGAATAGAGAAGGAGAAGAAGGGGGAGGAAAATGGTTATTGAACTGCATATTAAAATTTTACAAGTTTAAAATGCCATGGGGACAACATTGGGTGCCAATCAGGATTGCCACTAAACTAATTCTTTGTTATTCCCTCAGGCTCATTTCATGTCATTACTTTCCCTTTCACCACCCTCTTTTCCATCCTTAGAGTCCACCACTTTGTCACGTCTCTCTCTGGTGTGTACAGGCAGTGACTTAAACGTGCACGTCACATCTCAGGATGAGGGAACATTATGTCAGGTTATAGTAGCAGACTCTGCCCACCCTCCAAGCACACACGCCCCTCATTCCCGACTTAACACTTGTCAGATGGTGACAGATAGTTTTTGTAGGAAGAGACCAGAATGTCTCTTAAGGTTGAAGATATTTCATAAAGGTTGAGCCTCTGGGAAATGAGCTAAACTGCTCCAGCAAAAGACACAAGAAGAGTCTTTATGCTTTTTCTGCCATGACAGTATCCTAGGAGGAATTATGCTCCAGCTGCGCAGTCTTATGTCTTTGTTTAGTCTGGTTAGTCTCACCATGTCTCAGTGTGAGAGAGGATTATTCAACTAACCGCAACTGTGTACCAGATCAGCAAATGGACACAAGGGATGGGATGAAAGGTATACAATAAAATGTGAGGAACCGAAAGAGAATGTGCTTCAGAATGTAACGAGTACATAATATAAGAAGCAGATGTGTGAGCAGTGTGACTGCAGCTGGTTAGCGACATATTCATGCTACGCACTCGCAATGCCAGAGAAGGATCGTTACTGGCAGACAGCTGACGTGAACACTTTCATGCCTGGCGGTGGTGTGTGTGTGTGTGTGTGTGTGTGTGTGTGCATGTGTATGTTGAGTGTGAGCGTACGGGCACGGAGCGTGACTTAGTTAGCGTGCGTCTCGTTGATTAAATGTTTGTACGCAAAATAACGGCCATGCTGCGACTTTCTTTCCACCTCTTGCCGGTGACTAATTTCAAAAACAAGGTACGAACAGTAAAGAGTTTGACGAAAAATTACAGGTTGCCTCTCGGTCCAGCCCTTGGAGGGTAAGTATATAACAGCTGGCATTTGGCAGAACATGGGGAAGAAGTTGTGCTAGGGTGGAACTATGTTTTCTACAGCCTCAGCCTGGCATGGCAGGATATTTTTCCCATAGAGGACTTGAGTGGCCTGGACAATATATTACAGAGGTTGTTACTGTGCACAATAACTAAACGTTCGTCTAAAATAACCTCGAATAAATTGTAGTACGAGCTGGTGGGGATCTGTGCCATGTATGTGAGTATGTCGCAATATCTGGAATCAAACTCAATCAACTCAGTTCTCTCAGTTGAAGTTATTTGTTTCCAGATATTCACAGGCACTGGATAAGACTGAACTCTCAACTGCTGTTCGTTGATAATACTGTTTGCAGATGATGTAAAGCTATAATCAGTGGAAATGCATTTGAGGCACCCTGGTACTCACCTGGTCGAGTGTGTGGTTACAGCAGCAGTCTGGGTTCAAGCCCTTCGCTGCATTTCTCTACAACCTAAAGCAAAAATACAGGGAAGGAAAACATTCAAAAAAAGAAATGACCTGGAGCAACATGCCTCAGCTAAAGGTTGCAATACTGGAACAGTAGATAATGGGCATAATCTCAGTCCCTCCATTAAGCCTCAATTAATACAATTTGGAAAATGCTGTAATGTCGTAGCAACATTCATCACAAGTTTGCCGTAACCTGAGTGTGGAATGCAATATTGCACATGATAAATGAATGCAGTAGTGAATTAAATCAGACAGAGCCATATTTCACGTCAGATTTCATGGCTGAAGGATGACTATTCATCACTTTGCATGCTCAAGTGCTCTAAAATTCCGTTCAAATGAAACAATCAGCAGCAGCAGCTTTCGTCAAACGTTGTTTTAGACTCCAACAGACAGCCTTCTGGCCGCCATTGGCTTGATTAACCACTGCTGATGCAGAACAGAGTCTACGCCGGCTGCCATCGGAGGAAGAACTCCCATCAGAATGGCAGGCAGCAGTTTCATCAGCGTTGCAAACGCTGTCATCACAATTGGCCACATAACTGTGGGCTACACGCCGCTCTCTGGCTGGAAGTGACATTCCAAACTGTAAATTAACCAGAGATGTGAATGTGCTGCATGAGCTAGAGAAATAATGAATTTGCCCTGTGTCTCGTTTGGTTGACTTAATTTTAATAATTAGGTTTTTTTCTAATTTGTAGTTCAAATTGAATGACATTCCCTCAGCTTTTAATCCACACTGATTCTTCAGCCCCAGGGTTGGATACAAAATATCAGCAGCTATTGAATTACCTTGAAATTTGTTAAAGTCATTCATGGTCAACAGAGGACTAAATCTAATAAACCTATTATATCTAATAAATAAAAAAAGTTTATCATTTAACTTTTTAAAATATCACAGCTAACATGTTAAACCTGGTCCATCATCGCTGCGTTCAGTTTTCTTTTACATTCACACAAGTACTTTGACCCAATATGTGTTGGCACCATTGTGTTTTTTACTCTTCAGCGAAAGTAGGCCATGACTAAGAAAATTAAGATTCAAGCCAGAGCGTAAAGGACACAGCTGCCTGTAATTCTTGTCTCCCCTCCCTTCCTTGGATTCAACCACAGCTCTGGATATTTAGTTTATTTGTTGTATCTCAGTTATGAGGCCCCAAAGTCCTGTTATTTGACACCAATTTGCCACTCCAATGCTGGCATCTGCCTCTGATGACACATGGTTTCATATATATTGCGCCATTTGTGCTGGATCTGTCCAGCCTTTAATCCAGCCAGATGGATTTCTACTCTCACTGCCAAACCACCAATAAGGCTTTCTACTCTTCAGTGTTGATGACATAAGCAACTCTAATCACTTAACCAACAGAGTGTGTTCTTGTTAATAAATTCATCCATCCTGCTCAGAGTCTGCTTTATTTCTTAGTCTCCTACATGGATCACTGCAGCAAATGGGCTTAAACTAGTTCATCCGACCATGTCATTGAAAGGGAAAGTTTTATACCTGTTGTAAAGCAAAGCAAAAGAGCTGCTGTCCAATCCCTCGCCCAATAATCTTGAGTGTTTTGTATGCCTCTGTTGACTCAAAGCAATTAATCTATTAAATACAATTTTAACAGTTTCGCCTCGAAGGCATTCATGGTCATGCACTTTTATTGGACACATGGAAAATTACGTTTTGTGATGATGAAAATGAAAGAGCTTGACTTTTCTTTCTTGCTTACACATATTGCCAATGAAGTAGGCTAACAGAAAAACAAACCTGAAAACATGCCTGTTCAAAACATTTCACAGATTTAAACTTAAATCCATGCAATAAGCCGTCTGCTACCTAAAATGGCCTTTGTTAATGGGCAGTTTTCCTCCAAAAGGGATTATTCATCAAACAGCTTGTTGGACCACAAGAAGCTTAACTGTGGAAAACGAGATTGGCATATGGCCAGAATGGAGTGGAAAGTGTAAACACGTTTTTATTATTAATACTCAACCACTGATTGTTTTTGGGGACAAAATCTGATTCTTACACTTTGTTATATATGCACATATATATTCTTAGTTCTTTTTGTAAGATATGTATGATGTATTTAAACAAAATGTCACAATTTGTCCACTTTCAGCCTAAACACCAGACTTTGTGTATATATAAAGCTCTTCAAGTTGGTCGTTGCCAGGAATGACGACATCCTCTGCATTTAAAAATTTTTTTTAATGTGAAAGATAGAAGTGTGCTCGGGATCATCACAGTTGCTTGGTTGCATTGTGAAATCAGTCCCAAGACTCAGTTCAAATATAACTAGTATGCCACACCTCCGCTAAGGCCCAACTTAAAGTCTCGCACCGACGTTCATGCACTCATTGATATCTGAAGTCATCAAGATCCATGCATTATTCATCAAGACATTGCCCCCCCCAAAAAATGTTATCACATTGTTAAAGACCTGCCCCTTCTGTCTGCATCCTCACCAAATGTAATGGGTTTCTTCTTGGTCCAGGTCCCTCTGGTTCTCTGTAAACTTGCCTTTAACGTTTCAAGTATTCAGAAGTCTAGTGTATTGATTTTTAGCCATTTTTATTGCATAACCCATTGAGGGAAACACAGTGCTATTGTTCTGTCATTTAAAAAAATAGGCAGCCACTTGGAAAGCAACAAGGGATGACTGCTGCAATCATCCCCTATGTTAATTTTAGTAGTAATTTACAAATGAGACAAAATAGGCAGAATATTATATCCGGATCTCACAATTTCGCTTCTAGGGCTGATATTAAATCGTCCTGGCACCCCTCAGATAATCTAGACTCTGGGACTATTCTTCCTCATGTGTATTCAAACACAAAACACACAGTTGGTGATTGACACCCATTGAATAGATCATGAACCTAGAGATTTGAAGGAATCAGGATTTAATCCCTAGAGTAGTTAATCATTTGTACCATCCATTTTTCCCCACTCTATTCTGTCCATTAACAAATCCTATTTTATTCAGTCAGGCTTAGTTAATGTGGCCCAACAAGCTATTCGATGAATAATCCCTCTTGAAAGAAAAATGCCCTTAAATGCAGGACATGTAAGGCAGGAAATTTCTTTTGGCAGGAATTTCAACCTTTCAGCATAATCTTTGTGTGATTCAAGTGCATAATCTTTTTCAAACGAGCATGTTTTCTGGACCAATTGTTTCCTGTACTTAGGATAGAATTGTACCACACAACCGCCTTTTTACTGTTTGCCACTTTTCTCTCTTTGAGTTTTAATGCTTTGCTCATGGCCCTTGAGCAATAACTGCTGAGGGGCCAGGAAGTGCATTCTGTTAGTTATAAGGAGGTTCTGGTTTTCATAGCAATTGTACCCCCTGTACCCTCAGTGCTTCTGTTTGGACTTTTCTATCCTGCTTTCTCCTCGTTTTTCCTGACAATGAATGATGGCTCTTATCCCAGGTATGCACTGTGGCCTTGCCTGAAATTATTGCATGCATATTTGGGCAAGCCTGTTTTCCATGAAAGACATAGTTTCCATTCGTTGTAATGACAGAATAATGGCATCACACCTGGTGCTCCACCCTCATTTATTTGTACCTGCAAACACACACACATGCACCTAAGAAGTGCACGTGCACAAGTGAACCAACGATGAATGCCAGAACTGAGCGAACACATAAATTCCTGTGACTAAGGGGTTAGAGGTGATGGGTACCTCCTACAATTACGTAGGGAATCCCCTCCCAGCCTCTTGTCTTCTTCTTATAACTCATAACTACCTTTCATTGGGTCTCCTGCCTGTTCTGCACATATTTCTTTCTTCTTTGACCCATCCTGGTTCTGTTTCAAGAAAGAACAACATATTGCTGCCACCTGGATCCACAAAACAAGCATCAGAACTATCAAAATACACATGTAGCTGATTATGGAGTTTCTGACAATATGCTTCTCCTTTGTTTTGCTCATTATTTGCTTATTTCACTGTAGCTTTACCTTAACACAAAAATTGGCCCAAACAAAAGGGGATTTTGTGATAAATATTGAAAAACTCTTTTAGAAAAGAATTCTGTGGTTATTGTCCTGCATCCATTTGTGAACATGGGTATACCATTCAATGTAAAATACATATTTTATCTTAGGCCAAATTAGGGATGCATTTATTCTCACATTAAAATGCAGCTTTTAAATGGCTGCATCGGAGCCTGGATGTAGTTTTACATCATGATTTGTCAGCCTGCTTTATCAACACTTTGGCCCAGAGTAAAACAGAGACCAGGAGATTGGCAGGACATTCAGTATGCACAACAATGGTCCTCAGGGCATGAATCCTAATGACTTTGTTGATTTACTTGCTTATTATGAAGATCCACAGTCCTCCACTACAACATTTTTACATGCACCTAATAATCTGTATCTGTGTTACTTTAAAAGGAAGTATTTTCTACCCCCCAGAATTATTTGAAATCTTGTTTAATGTTTGATTCCAAGGACACAAAAGTTTTATATTAAACATATCAAAAGAAACCTCCAACTGCTCTAAATCTCTCTTGGTGAGTACGAAAGCCCTAATAACAAGGTCCCTCGCATGTACTTTACAATTAAACTTTGCGTTTTTCTGAGGGTATGTTTCATCTTCATTCCTCAGATCCATCAAGGCCTCAGTCCTCCTTCTCTGATGGAGAAGTGGTTGATGAATCTGCTCCACCCTATATGTGGCAAATTCTGTGGTCTCTGTCAACACAAGTCCTTGTAGTTATGTTCAGCGCTCCGTATGTGAGGTATAATGTTCTGGACGAGTTTTTGATGCCGTGCCAGTAGCTTATATTCTGTTTCATTGGGGAAACGATTGTACATTTCTGTGTTTATCTACAAAGTCATACCTGTCTTTAAACTCAGATACTTCTGCGCCTCTTATCCACACAAACCACATTCTAAGTCACGAAAACTGTCTTCCAATTTGCAGATTTTTTAAATCTCTGCTCTCTGTGTATCCATGTGTACAAGTACAACAAAGCCTTTCGTAAACAATGACATTACAGCTTACTTTGTGCATGCCCACTATTGCGTTGAGTAATGCACCAGAAGCAACAACAACAACCAGTTATAAAAAGCTCACTGAGCATGCTCACAGTGTTTTTCTGTGGTATATGACACAATCGTTGATGTTGACGTAATGGCCTCCTACTGGCCTGGCATCTTTGTCATTCATGTGTTCTCGTCTGGACGGTCTTGTCTTATATATATCTGTTAAAAGAACATCTGTCATCTGCAACATTCAAAACTGTTTAAATCACATCGAGTTACTGTAATCAGCAATTTATTGGTAATTTATTTAGATTAAAAAAGCTGGAATCACGTTGTCTTATATCTTCCACACTGTTTGAGATATTAGATTTTGCTGGCTATTTCTGAATCATGGTGACAGTAGTAAATATGAGCGCAGCAGCAGCAGCAGCTGTTTGGGGAATAAATGTTTGGTTGTAGAGCACGCCCAGCAACCCAGAAAACCCAACCACGTTTAATAGTTACTGCCCCAAAGCATTACCCCAGAAGAAGAGATCATTCTGTGATATCCACCAGCTGCTGTCCCTGTGTGTGTGTGTGTGTGTGTGTGTGTGTGTGTGTGTGTGTGTGTGTGTGTGTGTGTGTGTGTGTGTGTGTGTGTGTGTGTGTGTGTGTGTGTGTGTGTGTGTGTGTGTGTCATGGTCTCCATGGCAACTCTCATTTATTCACTTGCACACACACAGAGTCACACAGATGGACAAGATCTTGGAAGCAGCCAGGCGTATTGTCTTGGAGAGATTAAGACTGAATCCATTTAATGCTTAGAATTTAAACAAGGGCATTTGTGTTGGGGATACTGTGAGAGCACTGGTGACCTCATCTGTTGAAAAACGCACATCAAACACTACTGTTTTTTTTTTTTTTTTTTTACATGTTAAAAAAAAGCAGAACCTGAAAGTTAGTTTGTGTTTGTCTCATTCAGGGAGAAACTGTTCATGTGGCATCTGAAGCTCATCTTTCCTCAGGGCAGCACAGAGTTCAGTCAGAGGAGGTGAGTCAAGTAATAATAATAGTGAATAAGATATTCATCAGAATTCCTGTTAAAGCACGAATGGTGAGTATCAACGGCCCTTTCAAACATCAAGAGGTCAATATCATTAAAGTGACAATCATGATATTGTTTGAACTTGATGTTCTCTCACATTTGCTTTTTTCTCAACAATCTCTTTCGTTGTAGGGTGTCCGACAGTCAAACCTTGAAGCAGATCTTGACGCCTTATATCCATCCTACAGAGTCAGACCCTGTGACACGCCAAAAGTGAGCTTTGTCCCCTTCACTGTTAAGTTCCATGTCTTATTTTTCTTCTCGTTGTTTGCTGGAGTAGCAGCTACAGGTCGTTCTGCCCTCTTGAGCTTTAATTGAAAACTCTGAATCCTTAGCAGTATGCCAGAGGTATTGACTGAAATATATTTAGCCGTGCTACTGTGGGTTTTTCGTTCGATTTATTGCCACTGACCAGAGTTCCTCCTGAATCGTGGAGGAGAGCCAGAAACCTGAGGATCAATGAGTTGCTTTCGGTGGTAGAAATTCAACCACTTGGTTGTTTTGCTTCAGTCATTGGACTCATGAATAGAAACAGAAAACTTAACAATGTAATAACAGGCCCAGAAATCAACACTGGTTTGATATGCGGTTTGGAAGACCTTTAAGTTCAAGGATAATGACAGCTTGTTTTTTTTTCTCTTGAAAAGTTCAAATGAGCAGTTTCACTGTTGTTAACCGCTGTGAAGCTGTGTTTAGTTTGTGGATTCTCTCGATCATAACAACTGGGAAAAAAGTGGAGAAAACCAAGCTAATTGAATTTCTCATGGTAATTGCTGATGAAACGTAGCTTCAGTGATATCTGCACTTTTAGCAGCGAACGGTAATAATAAACACAACCAGCGATTTCAGCACCAGTGTGACGCAGTTACATTCATGTGTAATTACATCACACAGATTATGAGCTTTGTGTATTGCTTAAAACGGATTTGTCCAGATGCAGCCTGAGCATCGCTGCTGTAGATATGAAGCAGCTGTTAAAAACAGTCGATCAATAAGTCGATTATTAGAAAGTTAAAACAACATTATGTAACTTTTACTGAGCAACAGCGCCCTCTGATGCCCAGTGGTGATTCATTCTGTTGGGGTTCATGTCTGAGCGATGAGGTGGTTTTCATTTAGAAACAGTCAGCTCTGACTGCGTAGTCCCCTCACTGAACTGACACACAACTGAGCGGATATCATGGGATTTTACCCATGATCCCCGGCTTCCTGAACCAGAAGCCGCAGCTGCAACAAAAACACAAAACTCTGTTTAGAAACCTTGATGCTTTAAAAGTTTTCTCGCTGAATATTGGAGATAAATAAATATGTTTTTAACTTCTAATTCTTCTTAGCCTGATTCTAACATTTGGAGTTGCGACAATCCGTCAGCTCCGCACTTCTCACAGGAGATCATACCCACTCAAAACTCACAAAGAGCCAGTACAGACCTTCAGGGTGAGGATGGTGAATGAGAGAGGAAACATTCTCCATATTCCAAGTCAGTGATCCATCAAGGTTATTTTGACGCTGTATAGTTGCTTTAATTGGCAGATATTTTATCAATCAATCGATCATTTCAGTTGTTCTCCCAGTGAGAATTAGACTTCTTCTCCAGTCCCAGCTTCAAATGAGACTAATGTTCGTCTTACTTTATCATAAGGTCATCATCTATCATGGTTGAGTGTCTTAATGTTAATGTGACTTATGATTTTTCTCTATTTTTCAACATTTGGTTGAGTAAAAGATTAATTAGGAAGAGAACTCGTTAAAAAGCACAGAACTGCAGTGGCTGTAAAGTTTGAGATTTACTTTCTGGCCACACCATTCTTCATCTAAAAATATCAGCTGTTTTACTGCAGCCTTGGTTTTGATGACCTGAATCAAGTCACGCCAGACCAGAACCCCTGTAATTGAGTTTGGCAGCAGTGTGTTCAGGGATCATGCGTCAGTTCCAGACTCAGTACAAATCAGTCTGGGTGTAAACAAAGGAACGGATACGATTATTTTATTTTGAAGACTTTTCTCCTTCTTACAACAGACAACGTGAGGGTACATGATGAATTTAACATTTAACACTGATCTGTGCCACCTCACTCGAATGTTAATGTTCTCATTGAGCCAAACTGAATAAAATAGGTTTATTTTATTTCAGAGCAGCAGAGAAGAAAACTCAGTCAGTGAATCAGTTATTCTGATGCAGTTTAACATCCTGAACTTTCATATCAACCACCTCCATCCAGTTTCACTCACGCAGGATCAGTTTGGTTCCTCCTCGTGTTCCGTCTGATTCCCGCGATCCTCTTTCCCCACATTTATCTTTTTAATTTTGCTCGTGCTTCATTTTCTTTTTCATTTCCCGGGCTCGTGTTTCTCTCCTACATGACCTTCAGTCTTCAAACAAGGCAGGCTCTTTGGTTTTCGGAAACGCTCAGTATTTTAAAATCTGACCCTCTCACAGAGCAGCGATCTGACTCTTCTGACCTAAGCTTTGTGCTGATAACAGTGCAGTAAATGGTCTAATGTAAAACTACTGTAAAGCATATTGTAGACGGGTTTAGATCTCTGGAGAGACACCTGACTCGGCCCTGAGTCAGCCATTTAGACACAGCCTGGACTCACGTGAGCGGAGGTTAAATCTCCGAGGCTCGGGGGCTGTGGCTGCCAGTAGCAATGCGGGAGTGTCCCTTACACAAGATACTTCAGAGCCCATGCATACTGCGTTTCAGTCAACGTGCCAGACAAGTGTACATTTAGGTCTCTGTTATGCTCAATGGGCTCTTTGTGTTTTGACCTTTACCGTGGCCATTAGAAAAACTGCACAGTTAATGTACCCATATCTTTTTTTCTTGTCTATTTCAGATGATGTGAGTCTCTAATGTCCTGTGTTGATGTGAATTTCTCATCCAGGTTGAAGGTGTACGTGCACGCCCCGTCCAGTGACGTGAAGGTCTTCATGAAGGCAGAGGGGAGGAAGGCCAACTCTGTGAGGTGAGATTTGTTTCCTGTGTTATTTCACATGTTCAAAAATGTGAAATATTCTTGGTTGACTTGAAATGAACTGAGTTGAATGAGTTAAAACTGATATCATGAGCTAAAAGGGTTGAAGAAGGTGAATCCTTGCTGTTCAGGGTTTAATCCAGTTAAAGGAAGAAAGGCCTCTTCAATTGTCATTTCCAAGATATCTCCTTCTCCTCCTACAATCTGAAGCTTATTTTAATCAGAAATCAATTATTCCCAATCATATAGAAATCACGATCAAGAAATCAGGAACTAACGTTGGGCATAACTCAGAAATCCATTTTTTAAGTTATCTCTGCATCCTATAGGACTATAGACACGACTTGTGTAGATTGAAAAATAATTTCTGATCATATTGAAGGAGTGAATCATCATATGTATATATGACGTCATATAATGTAGTAATGCTTTCGCATTTTCAGCCAATAACATTAGAGACACAATGTTTTTATTTAGATTAACCAATCATCTATCATCATATGGTATATGTGCATTGAAATAAGGAATATATTACAATATGAAAAACTCAATCATGACTGATCAGGGTTTTTGCAGAATGGCCGTGGTTTGCAAATACCATCTTTTTATCGTATATATGCCTTTATTTAGTGCAGCAGTAAAGAGAAGCAAGAAATCACTCATGAGTTTCTGCACATCTTAAGGCAGTGGGTCTAATACAGAGGATGGGAATCGACACACTTTACAATAAATATGTTTTTAAAAATATGCTCACTCAAGAAAACAGAGTAAATATGCTCCAGAGTAGTCCTCAAATGCATGATGCAATGTTTTTAAAACCTTGTGTTGCAACTCTTGTTATTCCTCAGGCATCTTGTCCATGTTTGGCTCGGACTGTTTGATCAGACCTGCCAGTCTTGACTGGTTTCTTCACAATGTATAAAGAAATTCACTTAATCCCTGTGAAGCTACACAGACTTTCAGGAGCAAGGCCTGAAGGGGCTTTCAACATTGTTCCAAACTTTTTTTTATTATTATTATTTTTATTTTTTTATATAGGATCTACATCTCCCTGTCCTGTGTTTCCTCTCTCCCCACCCTCGTGGGTTTTATTAGGGTTTCATGAACATGGTATTAGTAGCACCCATTTGCCTCGCCTACTGTCAAATGCTTTGGCTGTTCTCCATTTCCACTTAGTTATGGAGTGAATGATGATCCCCGGTGTTAATAATCATTACCCCCCTGGCTAGAATGAAACATCATGAAACCTCCAATCCTTCATCCTCGTGGACACACATGCTCCTTCTTCATTTGCCCAGTGGCCTCGGCCGCACACACTTTCTATCAAGATGAGATATACCGTATGGCAGCATATAGAGAGGAATTACTGAGAGATGAGTAGAGATGTGACAGGCCAGTGCGAGCCAAGATTAAGTATGAACTGTCACCTCTAACCTTTTTATGAATTAAATGAAAGTTTAAATGCTTTTAAATCTTTCATTATTACTCATACCACACACCTTAACAATGGCAGCTTTACTGTAATGACATTACACTGAACACTGCATATCACAAATAAATAATATAATAATAATATAATAATACAACTCAATGTAAATTGGTTTTATGTTCAAAGGTCTCATTCAGTACCACGTTTGGCCTCTTGGATGGTTTGAAGCATTCACAGTTAGGTCTTTGACCACTCTCGTTCAAAACAATAAGAAAAGATCTACTTGGCTGACAGTGTCCAGTAGACACTTTAATGAATACTTACTCCATATAGGTGTAATTAAAATGTGTGATTAATAACCTTTTCCATCTTTCCTTAGTTTCTCCTCCATGATTATATATGAAGACTTGATTGCACTCACACACCACAAACAAGTCACAGATGTACCCCTCTGCAGTGTTATATCAGCGTGAGCCAAAGAAAGAGACTGTGAAAGCCAGAAGCCTTTTTTTCGATGTATAGATTCCCTTCCCTCACCGGTCGTAGCCACAGGTATATGCTATATGCATGCCTGTGTGTGTGTAATAGCTCACAACTGTGCACATGTTTTTGATGATTTTAGCAGATGCCTCATAGGACGAAGCCAAGGATTTCATAATAATATTAAATAGGAATTTAACTCACAAATCTTTTTTTTTTTTTTTTTTTTTTTTGCAAACCCACATCAGCTCATCTATACAGTGAACACAAGTGATGTCATCCTACCTGAAAATTGTCTGGGTCTCCCTTCAGAATGGCAAACATGCAGTAGTTGGAATTTGCCTTAAAGCTTTAATGGGAAAACGCTGTAACTGTACATCACGGCGAAAACCTAAAAAAACTGTCAGCAGATCAACTGAATAAACAGATAGAAAGAGAGAGAAAGAGTATGAAGTGATGCAGGCGTTTGCTCTGTTCACAGATCAGGTCCGCAGTTTGTTAAAAAAACTAGGTTGGCACAGAGTAGAGCACAAAACCACATGAAGACTTAAACACGCACACACTCATCATCATCAGCACATTGTTGAGTGACGTTAAGGAAAGTAAAAATTAATAATCCTTTATCCAATGTTTCCTGGAAATCCATTGAGTAGTTCCTGCTTAATCCTAGTGACGACAAACAAATGGACATGGGTGAAAGCATAATCCAACTGGAGGTAATAACAAAATATAAATATTGTCACATATTTGTTCGTAGACAATCAGAACATTTATTTTTCAATATTTTGTTGCTTTAAAATAGGACCATAAATATGTTGATTACAAAAGTAGTTTGTTGTCTTCAATGACTTCAGGCTTTGTGTAATGCACTGTTATTTAATCCCTACGCTACGGCAGCTTTACCCGTTTTGTGTTCACTTAGTGAAAGTAAGGTTGCTGGTATCAGGAACGGTTCATTTCAGGTGAGCCGCTTTCTTTGAATTTTGAAAGATGTGATTCATAACACTCGCTCTTAACTTAACAGCGTCACCCGTCATGAGAGAAAGATTTAATGTGTTCCTCCTAACAGCTTCTTACCTGGAAAAATCACAGTCATGATGAATTCAGATGATAAAAGAATGTCTCGACTGTGTCTTATCATGCCTGTGGTAGTGAGTAATTCACTGGTGTAAATCTCGCTCTTTATCTTTTCTCTGTCTGACCTCAGTTTCCTGTCGTAGCCTTGAAACTGGATTTGCACAATGAGGAACTGTCGTGTTTGCCATTCTGTTATTAGTGAGTGTTAATTGTCAACACTGTACTGACGGTGGATGAATCGAAGTGGCAAAATTAGGATGCTTGTGCTAATGAGAATCACCTTACATGAACTGGTAGAGTTTCATAATACGGCCATTGCCAAAGTGCAGCTCTCATAAGAAGAGAGACCCCTCCAAACTGAGGTCACATCCAAATTTGAAGGTCCCAAACCAGGTCAAAGCATTGCAGCCACAAATTGGGCCTTAGTTTGATGATACACTGACTTGATATGGTACGAATGGAGCCACCATTACCACTCTTCACCCAAAACAGCTGCTCTTGCTTTATGTAACTCTGGTGAGCAGCTACGATCTCCTGTGTAGCAGCTTAGATGGCCAGAATCAGGCCCTAAAGACTAATACCAGGACTGTAGCTCAGTTAAAAAGACTTAGAAGTCATTCAAATCTGGTGTTTATCTCCGGTTTTCAGCCAGGAAACATTTAAAATATGAAGAATTGTCAACAGTTTGGTGTATTTGTTACAGCAGCAGCTTATGTGGTTCCGGAAGCCAGGGATCATGGGTAATGTCAACATGAAAACAAGTTATTAGCTTTGACAACGAGCCTAACAGAATTAATTATGGCACCAGTCGTGTCTACTAGGTTGCCATTTGCCAAGTATAACACAAAGGTTATGATTGCATTATTTCCTGTCGAAGGTCTACAGGAATATCAACCAAGTCAAATAAAGGAGCTCTTGTGCTAAATTAAACATTGACGGGTGACCGGTCAACATCCTCTTACTGGAAAGAAGACGGACTGTGTCTGAAGAGAAGCATTCATACCCTTCTGGATGTTTGTTTGTGTTATTTTCTATGTTTATTTTTTTTCACTCCAGCCCAGAGATCCAGAAGATGCCATCTCGCCGTCCCTTAACCCCCCCTCACTGCAGTGTTGACCTGAAGAAGAGATGCTGGTTTTACATTAGCAGCCAGAGAAGCAAACCTCAGTCTACTCTTTTAACTACTGTGAAGTTTCTGTCCTGCACAAGCAGTTTGTTCTCTCTCCCACATTTGTGGCCAGCCCTCGTCTTAGTCCTCCTGAGCCCGTCGATCCGCTCTCCCTCAGCTTTGCCTGGAGCCATGTTCAAGTTTGTTTCTGTACAGCAGATGCTTCCCCCGGTCTCCTGCCATGGTGGACTTGTACTGGGTATTGTTACTAAAATAGCAGGGCATATATAGCAGCAGTTAATATTGCCTAATTCGTCAGTGTCACGGTTACAGTTCAGTACTATATCTGCTGTATAAATTTGTGGTTATACTTATTCTCCATTGCAGTCAGCCGCAAATGTTATGTCGCAATCATGGGCCAGGTTATTTGCAAAAAAGAGTCTATATATATATATATGTTCTGAATTTGCCTCCCTTGAAGGCAGAATGAAAAGCACGCTGTCATAGAGTGGCCAAGATCTGCTAAGCTGTCAAATATGGGGGATAATGCCACGGATCCAATGGCCACAAGTGGGGACTAGTTCATTACTGTCCATCATCTTCTGACACAGCCATGGAGCGAAAAAAAAACCTCCCTGAAGAGAACACCAGTCTCTGTTCTATTCATTCACCAGGACACTATATAGAGACCAGATGTGTGCGTGTTCGTGGCTGAGCCATCCAGTCGTGTTTCTAGAAATGATCCGAGCTCTAATGATCCCGTCGACACCGCGTACAGCCACGGTCTTCATCTTTGTGTTTTGTTTTAGCTTGCACGCTCACAGAAATAAATAAAAAACATCCATCAACATCCCATTTCTTAAAGACTAATTTGATAGAAACCTCATTTACAACCACATTGCAAATGGATGCAGATAGATGCAGTCCTAGATATCGTGCTTCTTCCTGCTGCATTATCAGCTCCACAGGCTGGTTTCACAGATTATCCTTCCACCATATTTTTGCGTCCAGCTTCACAGAGGCTATTTATACTTTTCTGATGTGGAGATCTGTCTGAAATACCATGCAGCCATTCATTGTACTGTGGCAAGACATTTCCTGTGGCTTGAGACTCTTACTTCTTTCCTTTATACTGTCCAGAAGGAAGTGCCAAAACACATCCTGCCGTTTATTTGTGGGATCATATGAAATCAATCTTTAGCCCACCTAAGACAAACTCTCCCAGGAGGAAGGGCTCTCTTGGAAACTGTCCATCCAGTAAAGACTTGTAACTTTCACATTATAGCAGAGGGCTTTGATTCCCTCGGGGAGTGTGTGTCCACCCGCGTGGTTTTCAGTCTGCCTGTGCTTTTAGCAGTAGAAACAATGGCTCAGTAATCGTCAGTCTGGCAGAGGCTTGACATCTGGGAAGGTTGGTGCCAGTTAATAGATACACCCCAAATATATGGTGCCCTGCTGTTTGGTGATGACAGTCTGAGCTGGATGGTTATGAATCAGTTGAGGCAATTTATGTCTCCCAAAAACATCTCGTTAACTATGCAGTGATTTATGACCATTGCTAATGCATGCCAGGGCTATTTAGAGACAAGACTAGACTGATGTCATCTCACACAAAGAGCTAAAGGATGAGCTGAGACAGCGGCTTCATTTACTTGAGAGTGACGCTTCTGAATCTCTGTAAAGCCAATTTTCATCTTTTGAGACGAACAACAACCAGGGTCTTCACTTTGCCAAGCAGTGACTCAAATCAGTATGAATCCTCAAAAGATGTTCACCCAATCAACACGCCATAGGCAGCTGGAAATGAAAAACTGCCGTTGCTGGAGAAAGAGTTTGGGCCATGTTTTGCTCTGTCTTTGCTGCTGCCTAGCACCTAAAAACTTGAAATTACCTCAAAGGGGTCTAATGTCACATAATTTACCTTCAGCATCATGTAATTGCGTTGTCTTGTAATCTCCTCTTTGTCTTGTGTGTGTGCCTCAATTTTATCCGGAATAGGTACCACGAGTTGGACATTCAGAAGAGCCTGAGGGACAACCTGAGTTACAAAACACTGATTGAATATCCTGTGCTGCATGTTGTACTCAGAGAACATTGGAAGGAGTATCCTCTAAAAGGACCAGGTAAAACAATTATCTAATCATAAATATACAAAAGAATATACACATTTCCTGCATCCCCACTAACCCGCTCTTTCTTTACTTACATAATATAATTTATCATCACTATATTAATACCATCTTTCTGTCACAAAACAAAAGTGTGGATGTACGACATGAGTCAAAATTCTACGTAGCCTCAAACCAACCCATCTCCACTCCCACGATTCCAGCAGAATTGTATCATGTCCTGGGTTTTCCAGCTGAGACTTTAAGACTCCTTGTTCCCGTATTTTTCACTATGGTAACACGCTACCCCAACGGAAATGAGTGTGCTCTGCACAGCATCATGCACACCATGTTAACCTCAGCGGTGACCATGGCCAAAAGGAGGATTAAACATGGCTTACTGTTGAACAGTGACCTCATGAGTTGTGACAGATGACAGAGGAAGGAGAAAACAGGAGGTCAGCCTTCTTTTGCCTCACCTGTTTGTCAGTCTCTTCCAGTGTTTATATCATGAAGAAGATTTCAGCAATTTCTGTCTACTCAGATCTGCACAGTGTGGCAAAACAGTGTCTCTCTGAGTCGGGTTAGTGTGGTCGGAATAGACCACAGTAACCCAGTATCATTACTCTGTCAGGCCCAGACGGGCTACATGACGAATAAGGTAATTTTAGTCTGAGTGTATGTGTGTTTTCAGTGATAAGGCCTTGGTGCAGCACTGTTTTGCTACAATGTTAACCATAGACACATCCTGATAGTTGCACATGCCAAAGCCTGGGAAGCCGGGCAGGAAGTGATAACAAGCAGTCACACTGCGGCTGCAGCACTTTCAGTGAGGATAAAGTCATGTTGATGTTCTTACATGCTCCGTACAGGAAGCATGCAGTCGGTCAGCGTTCTGGTCTGAACTACATGAAGCTGGACACCGTTGAATCCAGCAGCTTTGTGTTAACATCTGTACCCTGCTGTTGTTTGGGTCAGATTGTTGAATGATCTTTTAATGTACACACTTTCAAATGTAGCTGCCCTTGGTGGGTTTTAGTTAGAAGGTTATCCTCATCAACAGAAATGAGAACAATCACTCTGAGGCTTCTTTCACAGCATTTATTTTATAGAAAGTCTACTCCAACAAACTGGAGTCTGTTGACCTTGTTATTCAGATGAAAATGTGTCAGCTTCTGAAACAAGGAAACACATGTTGAAACAACAAGTGTGACGACTGGCGTGACCAATAAGGAGTATCCCAAATTGAGACATCTCACTGAGAGGCCCTGTTCACACTTGGTATTAACATACATCTCAAGTGACCTGATCACAAGTGGACAGCTGTGAGTTATTCAGTTCACATCTGGCATTAGAATACATCCCCACATTTGTCTTGTGATAGGATTTCACTTTTCTACTCCATATGCAGATAAACATGTAATTTTTGTTAGCGGAGACCAAACTATGTTGTTTTTAGCCGGTCTGAATACAGATGGCTCCGTCGCCGGAGCAAGAAGTGGCTGAGCGAAACAAATTGCTTCACGCGGTTTTTCTATTAAATAGGATTTTTACTGCTTTTCAAAAAGAAATAGAAAATCAAAACATGGTGCTCACTGTTAATATTGTGACAGAAGAATGTTTTTACACAACTAAATCTCAGATTGTAATTGATTCTCATGCTGTCAAATGTTCACACCAATAATATTTCTCTCTGACTAAAGCAGGTGCGTTTTTATTTACGGCCTGTTGAGAACGCAGAATCCGTAACTCAAACTGTGTGTGAACGTACCTCAAATTTATATGGTCAACGTAACGTGGGCCCTTTACATTATGTAAGTAACAGCCATCCTTTTAATTCTCTCATGTTACAGCACATATATTAAAAGTTGAATTGCATTAATCTTTCATAACATTGCCTCAGTTAGACACAGGCTGAAATGTGTTGGCCAACGTCTCTCAGGTTCAAAGTAAATTTTAACGCACATCATTTCATGCATTTTATGATTCACCAGACTGTGGGGACATCTTTTTGGGGAAGTAATTGACGATAATTCACAATTACTGTTTATTGTCATTTATTCTGCACTCTTTCTTTCACACATGTCCACCCAACTTTATTACATAACTAATTGCTTGGCACGCTGCCTCATCCTGGAAGCCAAAACATGGCGTCATAACTCCCAAACTTACTGCACTGATCCTCGCTTTCTCACCGTTTCTGCTCAAGCATGACCCCCCGCCCGACTGCACCTCAGCATTTTCACGATCACTCTGATCACTTGTGTATTAGTTTAAACATGTCAGAATTATACTGTTGCAATAGTCTTGTTTAATCATGCATAAAATGGGTTCATATTGTTTCAGCTGAGCCTGCGTCAGCCCGGAGTAGTTTTGAAACAAAGAGGGAAGAGGTGGATCACAAGAAGGAGGATGTGACCACAGTTTCACCATCCCCGCTCGGGTCTCGCACAACACAAGGAACCCACGGCTGTGTGGGAGCCCGAGAGACCAGCCCTGAAACTGAACCTCCACAGGAGAAAAGGGCAAAGAGAGAATCAAGGGAGCAGGAGGTAGAAGAGGGGGAGATTACAGACGCTAGCGAAGACGAGGAAGAGGTGGAAGATCATGCTGAAGAAAACAACTTGCGTGATAATAGCGTTGGTGATGCCAAAAGCTCCACTGGTGACATGCAGGTTATTACAGATGAGCTTGTGGATAAATACAGTGATAGCAGCAGGGATCAGTGCTTAAATGAGGCTATTACTGGTTCCACTGATGATATTTCAACGGCCACAGACAGGAAGCGCTGAGGGCAGCAAGAACACGGAGGAGACAGTGAAATAGTCAGGGCCTGCTCATACCCAGTTAAAGCTCCCGACAGCTGTGGACTGGAATTCTAATACCCAGATGTTCACGATGAAATGATTGCGGACACAGACGTATCTGACAGAAAGTCAATCATCTGTGGTTTCAGTATTTTTACCAAGTGTATTGTTGTGTATAAAGAGAATCATTTCTATGTTGCTGTTTATAAGTCAGGTTTAACCTTGTCTGGAAACATCATTTCTTAAATAAAGACTTTTTTTTTTTTGGAATATCTTTGCGAAGCTTGTTCTTTACCTCAAACAGATGTTGACCATCTTCATCACACAAGTCAAGTTGTTGTTTTGTGTGTGTGAACTTCACAAACCAACAATTGGTCAAAACGTTCCCTTGTTTGTCGAGGCCTCTAAGCCTTGAGTTGAGATTGTTTTGTCTGTCACTAGACTGTGAACAATTTAAAAAGGACTCTCTGCACATTACACTCTAAACTATGTCTTTGAATGTAACACAAATGAGGTAACGTGTCCTTTTGTTGACTGTTTTAATTTAAGGGAAACCAGCCGCACGCTGTTTCACAATCACCTCTGAGTCTCAGCAAATGTCTCCTCTCCATCGAGCTTCAGTGAGAGCATTAGTCTAATTTTTCCATCAGCTAATGAAAGCTGACGTTGACGCGTTTGTTTTTCTGACACCTCTGGCGTTTCTCCCTGTGTGAATGTTCTTACGCACGTGGTGCCTCTGTGTGTCGTCTTCTGACTTGACGTTGGTTCATTACGACAACAAGGTGCCAGTACTAACTGACAGTAAGGCCCGTTGGTGGGGCCTGCGTTTATAGATGTGTTTTTATAACCTCTGCTAACCTCTTTTGGATGTTAACCCCTACGGACAGGCCGGCTTTGATGTCTGCACTGTGATGACTGCGATGACGCATTTTCCACCCCTCTGCCGTCAGGGGCCATGATCTCACATCTGACTGTGCATCCCCTCAGAGCGGGAGGACGCAGAGACCCTAACTCATTTACTACCCCTGTGAGTATAGTTCATTTTAATGTTTGAAGTCATGTTGCTATACATTATGGTCTATGCTCATATAATAAAGAGCTTGGTGTTCTAACAGTTTGCTGAATAAACATAGTCTGGTTAAAAGCTTATATTTTTGCTCGCACCATTCACTCTGGGAAATATGCTAAATCTGTTTTTGTAAAGATTAGAATGTTAATTTCATATTTCGGAGAATATGAAGGTGCAGCCAGGAGGCGGTTGGTCTGGCTCTGCTCAAAGGTATTTTCTCAGCGATGTGCAAGAAGTGAAAAAGCTTTTATTTCTTCACAATGTCATATTATTCCCTGAAATAAAAAGCAACAGTGTGCAGTGTCTTCCAGCCAGGCCACAACTGGGCTCCGTTACTCTCGTCATCCACACTATTGTTGTTGTGTACTTCATCCTTCAGGGACCATTGTGGTAATATTGACCACTTGCTGAATCTGGAGTTAAGGGTTCAACACCCAATGACCTTTTTATGTGACATCATTTGAAGCAGACTAAATCATTGTTTAGAAACTGTTGGAATGAAGTGGATGAAAGTGCCAGGTAGTAACTTCTGGTGCCTTCAAATCTGCTCCCTGTTTTGTCACAGTGTTCCCTGGGTTTAATTACCACCCATTTAATTTGAGCAGTTTTCTTAATTGTCTATCTCAATAAAGTAACTTGATGTGACCACACAAAAGCTGTGTGTGTGTTACTGTTTGCTCTTAAAAGTACTGCTCAGCTGTTTTTAGACACAGCCATTGGAAATAATGCCTCCCATTTAACTAAATTGCCCTTTGAAATGTCTTTAGTTAGTTTGCACTTAATTAGTCTTGATTTTGTGGGCAGGGCTCAATTGTGCTGCGTGCAGAGCTGGTTTTTATGAGGCCACTTTCAGAACACAGCTCTGCTGTGGCAGCCTAATCCAGAAACAGGCACATGTCGGCAGAACTCTTCATCAGGAGAGGCAGGTACTGAAGCACAAAATCATGTTTCCAGAGCCTGATGTCATCCATTTTCAGACCGTTTGACATAAAGCACACTGAGAATAAATTATACAGCAGAACCTTGAAAATGGATGGAAAACATTTTCCCAAATCAAACACTTTTCAACTGAAACCATGTCTACAATTTTGCAGGCATATTTTGCATTTTGATCAGCTGATATTTCGCTTATCTCGCTGTTCCAAGCTGTGAGAAGTGCTTCTAAATGAGGCCATCTGTTTTTCATACTGTTATGTGACATCTAGGAAAACTCCACTGTTCTATGAGCTTTTCAGTGTTGAGCTCATCAAGCCATTATAAAACCTGACAATTATTTTGTTATACTACAAGTTCTTCTTGGTCAACTATAATGGAGCCTTATCAGGATGCACAGGTTCAATGACACACTAAGGGCAGGTGACTTGTAGAGCAAGCTTGAATTTGTCATTTAGGGATGAAACCTCCTGTAACCCTGGAAGTGTAAAGTGTTGGGTCTTACTTTCATCAGGCCTTCAAGCAGAAATCATTGTTTCTGTTCATCATAATGCAAGTGGAGTTTGACCTCTTCAGACTCTTTCCCCTCTACGTGCACCTTGGAAGTAGAAGTTGTGCCAGAAAACTTTACTGTAAATCACCCTCTCGGACGGATCAAGGCAGAATGCCCCAGATGCCTTTGGTGGATTAAACTCAGTGTTCGTTTAGAATAAACAAACGTCACTGCTACACTTCAACACGAGTAGACCAGCAATGTTGTAACCATTGTCACCTCGGAGACTGATCCCCTTTAAGATGTTTTCAGGAAGTGATTCACTTGTTCCCGTTTGTCTGTCTTGTCTCACGTTGACAGTTCGAAGCAACAAAGCCTGCCGGTCGTCTGTGTTCTTCTTTTATCATCAGCCGCGAGTTATTGAGATGAATCAGTTGTTAGAGCAACTTATCTCTTTGTGGTCATACAACATTGTGTAACTGCTTTGTCCTGTTTGACCTGAACTCACCAAATCACCTTCCAATATGAGCAAGTCATTGGTTAGCAAGTTTTTTAAAAAAGAACCAAAAGGTCCCAGTGACAAGTGACCATCAATCTAAACCCCCACGTCCCAGCTGCACATCTTGAATTGCAACTGGTTTAGACTGTATTCAGGCACATGCTGAATGACTTTAAGTAATGCTATTTCATCATGATGGAGAACCTTGTGTCTCCCACACTAAACTGGTCAGAGATGATGGGGCACGCTATATGTAACTCAGTGATCTATATCTTTTTTGGAAGGGACTAACTGTGCCGAATCAGCCTTGGCCTGTACCATGTCAGTGTAGGGGTCTGGTGTGATGCCAGTTGAACGGCAGGAGAAAGACGTACTTGGAGGGTTTTCATGACTTTATTATGTTGGGGGGTTTAGACGGAGAGAAAATGAAAGGGAAAAGATATTTAGCTATGGTTCCTAGTTGGATTCAAATGCAGAAACTTTGTGATTCATGGTCAATGCCTTACAACAAAGTCCTTGATCTTTGCAGTTTCCTTTGCTGGGGATAATCATTCACCCGTGGCTGTGAACTACAGCATCTGTCTGTCAAAGAAGAGAAGGTGCCGTATACTGCCTTCTTTTTACAGTGGTAGTCCTGAAAAGGGCCCTGTGCAGTTCTGCAGATGGAAGTTGTTGAACTGTCCACGACAAGCATATTTTATGTTTGGCTGCTGTTGAAGTACACCAGGACATCTGCTCAGGTCCTTGGGTGGTTTGCAGCAGAGTATGACACCTGCCGATGTCCGATTGTTAGATACCTATCCATGTTTGTTCTCAAATTTATTGTCATGACCTCTGGTTAGCAGTTGAAACAATTCGATTGCAGATACAAGTAGTAAAATTTTATTCTGTGAAGGGGTTTCTGGGCTCACTGTTTGAGATGGACGTCCAAGTGAAGCTTAGAGTGAAATAAAACTGTTTGCTGACATATGACACTTGCTGAAACAACACGTACAGCAGTGAGAGAAGCATTAAAATTGTCCTGGCATTTTTCATTCTCATTGAACATCCTTAATGTCATCAGTTTGGGCCTAACCATCGTTTTTGTCTGTCGCTTTTTATATTGGCTGCTAAATATAAGGCATGTTTAAGTACTTCTTTCCTTACAGTTATGTCTGTTTCTTTGAGTGTTTACTTAATTGCAGTTCGTGACATGGGAGACCAGCAGGCACATTTATAGCGCACAAACCCAGGAGTCACAGTTGCCACTCATTAGCCACATTTTCATGTCACAACCATAGTCAGCTCCAGGGATCAAAAGATGCAGGAGACATCAGAAGTTGTGTTACAGGGGAAAGTGGTGGCAGTATAATGACTAAGGCCTTACGCGCCCTTATCCCTTCTCCAACGTGGAAACCAGGCTGCAATTACCCAGCACGATGGAGACAAGAGTCGGAAAAATACATCATTCTTCTCACTTAATGATCCATATCAGCACATGTCTGGTCCTGAGGTCCACTGCTGCTTATATGGTCAAAGCACATTTATAAATTCCAAACAAGAAAAGTTATATTTAACTTGTCTGGTAAAGATTTAAATTATCTGGAAAAAAAATCAAATCTGTCTCTCCTGCAATCATGCATCTCACAGGTTTTATGGTCAGTTGTGAGTTTTAAGAGTCGAGGCCTGTAGCACAATTGCTTTAGGAAACTGGTGTGTGCTAGAGTTAACCCTTTTTTAGATTCTGCTGCAGTATTTTGTTTGTATTAAGTTTTTTTTCAGTTAACCTGCAGATTTTCCGTATTGGACTTATTCTCTGTATGTATCCCTTGATATATTTAATCTACTGTTTATATAAATATATAACATATATATTTTAGCGTCTTAGGAGGCCATCAGAGAGGAGCTGTAGTGTTCAATCAGTTTAGCATTTTAAAGGGAAGCGAGGGCAACAATACAGCTTCTGATTACGTGACCTCCTTGGCCCTGCCTATGTGAACCAACAACAATAGCCTCAAATGCCAACATTAGCTCAGCTGTTGATGGTATGTGCCCCCTTGGAAATTATTCAGTTCAACATTGTCTCCATTGGGCCGAGATTCAAGACACCCAAAGTGCTGCCTCTCCCATCAATGCTCAGCTTGTTTGCGCAAATAATCACAGCGGTAGCCAGTGGCCCTCTGGAGACACAGTGAACAATCCCTACAGCCTGGGTGGGAATCTACTCTGATTTCCCCCTAAGCCTGCTCATCAGTTATTCTTATGTAATTGCAGATGGGGATGTGATGGATGGGTGTGTCAGAAGACTTGAATCACTGTTTGTGTGTCTGTGTGTGTGTGTGTGTGTGTCATGTTTATTGCAGCATGAGGGTCCCACACCCTTTCAGTATTTGGCAAATGTATGTCCTTTACATCACTGGGCTGCAGTGAGAAACTTAACTTGGTTAAAACACTATTTGAAAGACTTCCATTTGTTGACTGTTGTACATGTGATTGCATACAGTCTTTAAAATGTTTAGGTTTTAACAGGTGAGTCTGTGTTGATTCAAATCATACACAATGCTTTTTCTTCTTGTGTCCAGCAGATGGTGCTTTTTAAAACAAATGGGAGCCTCTGTATTTTCACTTGGTGGCCATTCTCAAACCCTCCCTGCTACTTGCCCCGTGGCTCCTTACAACAGTGAATATTAACCTGAGGTTATGGACGGTGGGGGGGGGGGGGGTTATTAAATAGCTGACATCAGTGCTCAGCAGCTTCCAGTATGTCGTAATGGCCACTCTCGATCCCGTTAGCTTCTGGTTGCAAAGCATTACGTAGTGCTTGATGAAGCTTTAATGCTAATGTCTTTGTCATATAAACATATTTCGGGTTCAGGGAATGAGGTAGTCGCCGAGTGATTAAATTGCAGGGGCGCCTGTGTGTGAGAGTCTTGTTTGCCCGAGTGTCTGAGAGCAGTATATTTTACAGGTTGGCGCTGTGTTGGCAGGGGCACCACGGTTTATTTCTCACAATAAACATAATCTTTGGGTTCTCGGAGAGCGTCAAGGCTGAGGGATTGTGAACCTCGCTACTGTGCTTGTCTGTGCATTATGAAGGAATGCCACGGATGACCGAAAGGACTGCTCACATAACATAGAAACGCCATTACATAATCAGCCACACTGTGTTAACAAGACAAATGACGATTGCATGGCACTTTCCAAACTACAAAGGACAGATGGAAGTTTTCTGCTTTCAGAAGCAGCAGAAAGGAAAGAGCAAAAACAGAACTCCCTCAAAGTGTTTTGACTGTATATCCAGGCTCCAAGGGGCAGCCACACATCTTTGTGATTAGGTAAACCTCAGGAGCCTTTCATGTGAGCAATCTGAAAAACCTCAGTGGGCACATCCTGTGTGGTATGCCGTTCAGTCAAAGGCAACATGCTCAACCTCTTATTAAATGCACTTGATTAAGACTTATTTTCAGCAACTATGCATGAAAGTTGTGCAGTAGTGGCATGTGGATCGAGACACAAAGCTTTTATAGTTGTTTGAGTGGAGATAAAAAAGCCTTTTGTGGATAAAGTGAAGTACGTAGGAGTGTTTGTGTATATTTGGAATCTCTTCTTTGCTAAAGTGAACATGTTGCTCTGAAATATTTTCCAACATCTGCCGCCCATCAGGATGTCTGCTTTCTGAGCCACTGCTACATTCCTGAGCCGCTCCCTCTACCTGGATCAAAAAAGAAACCCTTCCCTGTCGTTGCCCCTGAGCTCTGCTCTCCCTGCCCCTGTTCAAACTGTACTGTAGGTATTTATTCCAGGTGCAAGCATTTGACTTCAGACCCTGGGTCTTCAAAAATTAAAATAACTTTTTTTTTTCTGACTGGGACTGATTGTGTTGTTGTTCATTTCATACTGCTTGGGTTGGTGTCCCGACACATGCAGGCGTACGTAAACATAAATAATAAGAACACCAGAGGAGGAGGGAGGTGGTGTTTATGTGACAGTAGTGACACACTTTTCAGGAGCTGGAAAACTGAATTTGAAGTTTCTATGACCAGAAAAGCAACTATGTCACCACTGTTTCCTGTCCTTCCCCCTTTCTCCCTCATAATAATATTCCTCAGTGCCTGTTAAAGTGAAAACTGGAAGTGAAACGTAAGCCCTCCTCTCTCCACAGGCTTGTTTACAACTCTTTAGCTGACCCCCACAGTTTAAGAGCCAGCAGAGGCCAATGCAGCTAACGCACATTTAAAGGCCGCTGCTAATGAATCAGGTCAATTTGGTTGTGCTATTCCACCGTGTGAAAAAAGCTTAGCCAGGAATGTATGCTTTGTATACACCCTATTATATACAATAATAATCATTGTCCTTGTTGCATGGTGTCTAATCCAAGCCCATTCAGGGCAGCACTTAAGATTCTTGGCATACTCCCATACTCATTGCTACTCGTGGACTTAATCCCCCCCCCCCCTCTCAGAATCAGTCAAGTGTATGTCTTAGCCAGATCAAATGAAAGTAAGCTAGCCTGCTGCAGAATGGCATTCCTCAGCACAGAAAGTCAGGAGAGAGAGAGAGCCTCTGAGGTTATATAAGAACAGACTGACCCTGCTCAGAGTCGGTCTGAGAATCTGTTGAGTCTACACAATGATATAACAGGAGGATTGTCTCTGGAAGCAGTGACTTTAAACGTCCTCCCCCGCCTCTGTGCATGGGAGGATCATTTGTTTGTAGTTTGAACAGACTGAACTCAGGCTCCGATATATTTCATAAATAAATCAGTTTTATTTATAGCATATAAAATTAAATCACTTTACAATTTATTCCAGTATGACACATAATATCCAAATAAAGTAGCTACATTTTTGATAAATAATATTAATAACAATAATAAAAACATTCATTCATCCTTTGACATGTTTTGCTTTGTCTTTTTCATGAAGGGAGTTCAATAGCTGCCACAAAACATGAACAATAATGCCCACGTTAGGAAGGAATGAAACCGCACACTTGTCAAACAAGTCGAGAGGTGACATTTCGGTGTCTTGCTCTTAAGATACAGGATGGTATGCTAATTGAAGTTGTGCATGTGCATATCCATAAATACACACACAAGTCTACAGTCTGGGTCATGTCTGATGTAAAGGATCAAAATATACACAGTGAATTGATATCAGCAACTAACTTAAATGTACAAATATTAATTACATCTTGCTCCATAACGAAGCTACTTCAGATGCTCCATTAATATGAAGCAGTTCTTATTAAGAATGCTGATGGACAGCAAACAGTGCACTTCATTAAGTCCTCATGATGTAAGCCCACAATTCCTTGGGAATCTAGTTACAACAAGAAGCTGGTAGTTGATTGGTGGTCTATTTACACCCCTGCATTCATCTGGACCGCCATCGGCCGCCAGTGATGCTGATGATCTCTTTCTCTTGTTGAGGAGTTTTTCGCCTTCTTCACCAATCAGTCTCTGAACTTGTGGATGTCATTGGAGAGGCGGTAGAATGGGTATGAGGCCTCGTTGGCATGGGGACAGTTGTAGGTGCACTTGCAAGACTCAATCATCATGATGTTCTTGTTGAAGGTCTCGCCGTCCTCGCAGCGGAACTTGACCCGGATGGTATCGGTCTTGTGAGGGCTGCAGCAGCGCCCATCCACACAGGCTCCGCAGTACTTGGGCCTGTACTTCTTCAGGCTGGAGCAGCCAGCGTAGGTAAACTTCACCGGCTGACTGGACTTCTTGGTTCTGCTACACTTCTTTCCTTTCTGCAGAGGAATAAACAATAGGGAGATTAGTTTTGAGCTCAGAGCAAGTGGTGATGTGTTTATCATGCATGCTTCCAGCTCATTCAGTCACGGTGGCTCAAGCTTACCTTAAGACTGGAGTAAGGTGACTGGGTGCATGGCCGCACTTCACAGATTCTTGTCTCTTTGACCAGCTTGCATTCATTGTTGTTGTTGGTGACTCTGGTGGAGATGCCAGTTCCACAGCTCTTGGAGCACTGGGACCAGGGTGTGGTTTGGACGATGCACTTCTGGTTGTCGAACATGTGGACTTCAGGCGGAGATCTGAATGCTGTGATTAGAAGAAATTTAAAAAAAAAGAGTCTCATTAGCAACATAAAAATCTTACATATTTCAAGATCTTTCATTAATGTTTCCAGAGAGAAATTCCAGAACAAAAGTCTGCTTCTTACCAGGTTCATTCTTCAAAATGGGTCTTCCCTTGACATTTGCGATGAGCTCATTCCTGTTGGTGAGGTCTCTTTCCAATTCATCAGTCATTGTGTCTTTTCCAAAGATCTTCTCCAGGATGTCTGTGTCCTTGCCATCATCGCACACCCACTCCTCGCAGCATTGGCCTGGAACCTTGACCAGTCTGGGGTTGGCACAGCCCAGGTTGGGCAGGGAGAGCTCCTGAGGGCACAGCGGGACACATCCCACCGCCCCATCGATGCATGTGCACTGGTGTTTACAGTTGGGCTGGAAACTCTCTCCGTTCTGGTAGATCCTGCTATTGTACTCGCAAGGTCTGCCCTCTGACTTGGCTGCAGCGGGGAGAAAAAACAGGAGGAAAGGAATGTTATTCTTTCCTGCTCTGCTTAGAGACGTCTGCTGAAGACATCACATGGCTGCCAGATAAAGATCAGTTAAACTGTGAAATTCTTCAGGCTGCCTGAGGAGTCTCTTTTCCTCCACAGTTGGCTGTCTGTGCTTTGAGGTTTAGACTGTTTCCTCCTAGCTACATTCCACAGTGTTGAAATCACACAGGTTACTATACCCCTACAATAAGCACCCTTCTTTTATTCCTTTTAAGACTAACTTAAGACTAACCAGAGGCATGCACATCTGGAGCTGAATGAACTTATACACACCTCGGCAGATGCCACGGGTGGTAGCAGCAGCGAAGCTGGCCCCAAAGTTACACTCCAGCCCTTTAGTGTGGTCACAAGGCTCGGTCAGGCTGCAGTCCTCGTTCAGCTGCCTTGCGCAAACTTTGCAGCAGCCGCAGCCGTCCAGGACGACGCTCACGCCGGGTGCGCACTTGGGCATCTCCAGCGGACACTCGCACACGGAGGGGCAAGAGGAGGAGGAGAGGACCTGCACAACAAAAACGCCTCATTAAAGACTGAAACTCCTGAAAACTATTGATATTCAAACATTTGCTTCTTCTCGTGCCCATATGAAAAACCACACCAGCTTGAAATAGAGAAATCACTCACCAGGTTCAGGCTTCCAAAAAAGGCAACGACAACACTGAGCATCAGCATCTTGGATAAATGTTCTTTTTTGCGCGTTCCAGATGAATCCCAAAGAAAGTGGATAAAGTCTGTCTTCGGAGGAGTCCTTAGGTATTCCCTCACTCGGTCGTCTGTCTCTGGGTAGTCTCTGGTGTTAGAGGCTCCTTTAGGAGTAGGATGAAGCTCTTGGTAAAGCGGTTGCAGTCTGCTGAGGTCCGGCCACCTCCTGACTTTTATACCGTAGTGGGAGCTGACGTCGTCTCTGGGCTGCCTGCTGAACTGTTCCCAAACTATGCGTGGAATGTTTCTCGGCGCATTTTCCGTCCAAGACCTAAGCTCCACCCTGTCTAAACCTTTCTCCTTCTCTCTTTTTTCCTTCCTCCTCTCTCCCTCTTTCTCGGATGGATTTTTTCCCCCCTGGATCCAATCTGAACACACTTTTCCGTCTCACATTTTTCCCTTTCTTGTTTATACCCCCCTCTCATTTTCCTCCTCTGCGCGCTTCTCACATTTATCAACTCGGGTTCAGTGGTTCTCTGTGGAGTCTGTGCGCTTTTTTTTAAATGAAGAAAGTGATAGATAGATGAATATAGATGTGGATGATATTCATTTCCGTTTTAAAACATATATATACACATATATATATCTCATATTCTCATTATCCAGACTGGTGCTGGTTGCTGTGCCACTTCTCCTTTTGCTGATTAAAAGCAATTTGTTAAAAACACTTTCACTGGCTTGCTGTAAAGTGGCCACGTTTTAAATAGCTGGAGCCCTTTTTTCTCTGTGAGTCTTTAAGGTGTGGGCAGAAATACGTTTTACAGTCTATTCCTGGCTCTCCGGTGCCTTTATCCAGAGGAGCTAAGCGCTTCCAGATGCGCACCAGACGTAACAATATTGCCATATTTGGTCTGGTAGTAGCCCACATTATTAACATATTTCCCTGCCTTTTGGCCAGGCAGAGAACCACAAAGCATTCCTGACAGCTTAAAGCCTTGTTAAATATGCTCTTCATGCAGGGGGAAAATTCCTTTGCATCCATTCCTTCGGGCAATTTGACTTTTCACGCCATCTGTCCCATCACCTTTCTGGGGGAGGGTTGGGGTCCAAGTTTCCACCGGAGATGTTGAGACAAATACCTGGTGTCTGCTCACAATAAGTCCCCCTTTTCACCGAAGGTTTCAAATTGATGAAAACACTCACCATGAAGGAAATTGTGGCACCATGAACCCGCAGCTCTCGCCCCGGTCTCGCCTGACGCATCTCCTAAAACAGGACGTTTTAGTATTTGTGTTTATAAGGATCGGACATTTCTCTCCCTCTCTCTCCCCCCTTGTAGCCTCGTGTGTAGACCCAACATCACGGTACAGTGAGACAGCAGCACCCATCAGCCTCTCCGGTGAGTTTTTTACACTTCTCCTCTCTCTTGACTTTGTGAATCCGTTTTTCTTTTTGACTTGCAAAACATCCTGACGCACCACTCGATGGAAGCGATGGATGAGAATCACAGCAGCTCACAGCGACTTTTCTCTGCAGAAGTAAATAACTGTGCATTGTGTGCTTTTGTTTTTTTGTTTTTTTTTATTCTCCGGGTCGCTTCACACCCGAAGTGAAACTTTTCTCTGTCCATGATAAACTTCAGTTTCTGTTGGTTTCTGTGATGCTCTGTCTGGGGTTGTGTTTATACACATATTTTAAATGCTTCCACTTCAAGACACTAGATGGTGATGTGTGAAGATACCTCTGTGCATTGTGTTTTTATTTAAAGAATAACCAATAATCAGATTCCAATAGTCCAGCCAAGAATATCTCATTTACAATATGATGTTGATCCGTACTGCCTGTGGCTTGTGTGTGTGCATGTGTGACCAGGAGGTGTGTGTGTGTGTGTGTGTGTGGATATGTGTGTGTGTGTAGGGGGTGTGTCTGTGTGAGCACGTGTTGTGTGTTTCTTGGCTGTACCATGCAAATGTGTGTGTCAATATTTATACGCCTGCATTTGAAATTTTAAGATCTTATAATAGCACCACATTGATTTTATCGCCAAATATTGAAGTCGGCCTGTGAAAACAGTTGGAAAAAATCTTCCGAGGCCCAGAAGGCAACTTAAGAAATCAATCCTGATAAAGTCATCATTTTTCAGAGAAAGGGTATGTTTGAAAAATGTTTCACAGAGTTTTCAACCCTGGTGCTGCAAGAAATGTTGGGCCCCAAAGAGTGGAACGTTAATTATATAATGTAATATTGTAATTATATTACACTGACGATGACCTTTGAAAAGAACAGTGTCCTCTGACTCTGGGCCCTCAAATTGTTTCCCCTGATGAGCATTATTCGAGTGTGATGTGTGAAAGCCGTTTCTGATATTTCCAAGATGCCTCAGTGCTGTTTACATTGCTGTTTTTGTGGATCTCAGATTGTGTAATAACGCAAAACCAAATTCGCCTTTTGCTGGTGAATGCTAACGTTAGCTAGCTAGACTTAACTGGGTGGAAATAAAGTTGATTGAATGGGTCACGTGGGCCCTTTTTGCTCAAATTGATGCCTCACTCAAAAAGACCTGATGGTTCAGGTTCAGCATTTGTGACCTGAAGGTTATGAACTCAATGAGATGGTTTAACAACAACATGCTATTGGTTTCATTACAGGGAGTGTAGGATCTAGTATTTTTGAAATATTTCTAAGGAGCTAACATCGAGGACGTCTCGACCATTTATAACGTTTCTCATCAGATATAAAAAGTGCTGATTTAAATTGCTGCAGGAACCCTTTAATGTGTCTGGACTGCTTTTTTACTCTTATGTCATGTTTTGTTTGACTGTCCGCTGCTGTGTGTTGACTTTAAGTCTCACAAGTATGTGTGTGCATATTGTATGTGAGTCCATGTGGACACGGCTGTCATGGCGAGAGGAAACAGTGTTGTTATTGTGCGTCAATGGAGAGTAACATTCATTCCATGATTACCCACTCCGTTCAGGAAATGTTCCAAAAGCTGGACATGCAGCTCCGTGTTGTAATTGTCCTGGCATAATAGTTTCCATCAATTCTGTCTGGGCAACCCCCCACCCCACCCCACCACACACACACACACACACACACACACACACACACACACACACACATACACACACATATAGAATTCACACTTCTTTACCTCCCAAAATGAAGGATGGGTTGTCTTTCCTTTACACAAAGTATAATTTGGATTATCCTCACTTCTCTATATCATGGCTATCTGAACAAATTTATATCCTCCGGCTTATGTGATTTCACTGTTGATTTAATTATGAGATAGCGTATGTCATCTTGTGGCTCTGTAATGGAAACCAATTGTCAGATCCCGGCAGGAGCTCTCACAGCCAATGAGACAGCGGCCGTCAGATGTGGTCTGCAGGAAGTCTATTGCGAGCAGCCCTCCACCTCCACATTTATGTCTAAGTGACAGATGGAACAGAACAGCGCAGCCCGGCGTGTTTAGACAACAGATTCCATTGTAGTATATTCAAGATAAATGTCATAACCGGTATGCGGTGTGTATGAGCAGCACTTCCTTTGTTCCGTCAGCTCATGGAGCAGCAGGAAGTCTGCTGCATTATGGAGCGGCGGTGAAGAAATGGGTCTGAAACGGCACAAAGAGGCAGAACTCTGGATCGTTGTGGTCGGTTTTGTTTACTCTGAAAGCAATACAAGCAGAGTCTTTGACCCCACGGGTTAGAGCATTCTGTGTTATATTGATATAACTAAATGACAAGTCACCCAATACTCTGTACATTGACTTCCCATTCAACTCTCTTTCTTACATACAGAGTTCTCCATGGTGTGGCGCCTTTGTACATCGCTGATATACTTGTACCTTATGTCATCGGCAGGTCATCTAGGTTTTCTGATTGGGGCTAGCTGTCCCTCGCACTCAACTGAAAATGAAAGGCGATCGTACGCTTGAACTCGTGGTTGCGGTGCTATATGAAATGCTCCTTCTGTGGTCGTTGTAGACGCCTTTAAAAAAGCAGCTGGGAAGTCATTTATTCAAACTGGCCTTTGTCTAGACTTGCACTGTTGTGTTTTCCAAATGTGCTTTTAACTATTGTACTTTTATAAAGCACTTTGCCTTTGGTCTGTGAATTGTGCTATAGGAAATACTTACTTGCTCCAGTAACGTTTCATGTTGTCCTTTACTGTGAGATCTCTTAGCGTTTCCTCCGTACCTCAGGAAACTCAGAGACCTGGAACATAATTCTCACGAGAGCATATCGGTAAAAGGTTTGAAGGTGATGCTTTGATCTGCTGCAAGATCACGAATCAGGAAGGTGCACCAATTGCATTAATGAGGACATTTAGAGACTAGACGCAGGTCACCATCTTCTTTGCAAAACACTGTCTGTTGTGATGAGGAATTTAATGTCAAAGTCACACATTTGTTAAAAGACCATCTCCAGCAACAATATGACTTTTAATTCTTCCTTGTGGACTGGTTTTTAAGATGCTGGTCTGATTGAGGACGACGAAAAGCACAAATACACTTTGCCGACTGATCAAAACCTGAAAATCGAGGCTGTGAAAGTCACAATGAAAACCGGCTGAAGTTCTGTGTGAAAAATCAACTGGTACAGGACGACTGTAAAATAATTCTGTTGGCTGGTTGAGGACAGATTGTGTAACACTTTAATGTCTCTGTCCAGAAACATTTGAAACATGCGACAAAGTCACATCAGTGAAATAAGGTTAGTAACGTTCACATATACAGGACCATCCTCCAATAACGTGAGGGATCAACCGGCCCTGTCAAAAAAAGACAGAAGAGGAGCCTCTGCTCTGTCAAATGTTGAAATGAGCAGGAAGACGTGTCTGTGGAAACATGTCATGTGGAAAGTTGTCTGCCATGATCTCGTCTAAATCAATTAGAGGAAAGACGAGTTCAGGGAAAGAGATTCTCTCTTTAATACTCTATCATCAAACTCTGAGCTTCACTGCATTCCAAGAGTGACTGCGTGATGAAGTGTTGAACTTCTTTTGTATCCGATTTCCCTCAACCTGCCTCGTCTAGTTTTACATCACCTCAGGGATGAGGCCAGCAGTAATCTCTATTTTACGCATTGTCAACAAAGCCACCAACATGTCACAGTCTGTCTCTTAATACCTCATGATTTCCCAGCCTGGAAACAGACTTCATTTACCTGTTCACGTCTTGAAGGCAACATATTTTGCCGTTTCTTTTCCTTTAGTGTGTTGGAACAGTTTTGTGTGTATGTAGGAAAGTTCTGCAAAGTTAAAAAGCCCAGAGGCAGCGGTGAAGGGAGCTCCTCCCTGAAGCCATGTCTGTAGCCAGGTCGTTACTTCCACACCATCTTGACGTCATGATACCTTTGCATCATGCACGCCCAGCTGCTAGTATGACGCTCTCCCATAATGAGCCGAGTAGAGTGAGAGCAGAGGCTGAATGTTGCTACAAGCACTGGAAGAGGTTGACCAATCAGCAGACTTAGCTTTATCTGGAACGAAGGCTTATTTCATTTTTGAGATTTCCCAAAAAACGGTGAGACTGTATTTTTATCAATCACAACTGAAACAAGTGTAAACTAGATTTTTCACATTTACATTACTGTGTGTTTCCGGCAGCAGGACGTTATATGTTGGATTTGATTGCGCAGAGGTCCTTCAGGACGGCGTTGAGTTCACTTGAACAGCTGAACCACTTGATTTTCACAATGGTCCGTGATGACTGCATCATTTCTTCTGAAGGAAACTCGTCCTGACGATGGCTGTTAAATACTGAGACTCTTGAAAACGTTTTGTGTCTGAACTAATTATGGCTTCTATCAAAATGCCATCTAGAGTTTTTTTTATCATTTCATCTCGTGCCATTTCACCTTCTGTGAAAATCAGATTCATACGTTGGCCAGACTGCCAAGAGTTAAATCTGCTCCGTGCACCTGTGTAATCATAAATGGCTGTGTCACTTTAGACATCTACACTCCCATCATGAGTCCAGTCATACCAGGCAAATTAAGCGGTGGTGCTTTCGGTGCAGCAGCTGGAGCGTCGTGTCTGCTTTCACTCATTTTCTTTTATAGCTGCACAGTGTACCAGCCAGGTGTGCCTAAAGTATGAGGGCTTTTCTTCATCCAAAGTAACCCAAATTCCTCAGCATGCAGAGAAAAGAGAGGGTCTTTTCTTGGGCCGTGTCCATCCGTGATGAGGAATGATGGAAAAAAAAAAAAAGAAGACGAGATCTGGGTGGGGGCAGGTGTTAGTGTCGAGAGGAGGGTGGTGGTTGTTGATCCTGGCTGGAGTGGAAAAAGGAATGTGGGGCTCCTGGAATGTTTAGAGCAGTCGGGGATAATTGAGTGAATCTGGAACAAGAAAAGACAAACCGAGGTCCTGCGGTGGAAGAATGTGCTTCTGGGACGTCTGAAGAAACATTCCATCCATTCAGACGGCTTCACCGGGCCCAGAACCTTCCTTAGATGGCACCACAGGGAATATAACCCCACCACCTCACCACTCCCTTACTCACATACACTTACACTGCTCGTCCTCTCACACTCCTCTTGCTTTACATTTCACACACTGCAGGACATAGAGACCCTCCTCTGCACTGTTCATATGTTGTGGACATTATTTGAAGTCGGCCAAGAGTCTTCAAATTGTTTATTAAGGAGGATGTCGCACCTCGTACAGCTCTGTGATCCAAACTGATTTGTGAATACGGGCCACACAACTTTGATTGATTGATTTGTTTTCGTAGTCTTATAGAGTTAATTACTTCATGCCACAAAGTTTCCAGTAAAACACACGAGCCTTTCTGCAGAAACAGAAATCACCAAAGTAGAAATCAGGCTGCAACCCAGAATTTATTTTTGATTAATCTAAGAAAGATGAGAGAAAATTTTGGATCACAAGTTTAAAAAAATTCTTCAAATCTTTAGTTTTCAACCCAAAAACCTAAATGTATTCAGTTAATCTCAGGTAAGACAAAGAAAAACAAGAAAATCCTCAAAATAAAGACGCAAGATCTCGAGAAAAGACTTTGAAACCATAAATCTGTAATTACAACATAGAATAAATCATTGACTAAACATGTTGCAGTCTGCAGAATATTGAATATTGAATATTGTGTTGGCGTTTTTAAAAGCATTTGACTCGAGGGGGGATTGATCGACACACACACACACACACACACACACACACACACACACACACACACACACACACACACACACACACACACACACACACAAGCAAGGCTACACGTGATGATCGGTGCGCGTCACCGGAGCACTGTCGCTCGCCTGGAGACTGGAGCAGCTCTGACTGACACTGTGAGCAGCTGCTGGTGTAAATAAAGATTAACCAGAAAAAAACTAATAATCAAACCAGGCAGCATCGGGTTAAACTGGTTCTAGTTTCTTTAATTCATTCGCTGACTTCTCTGTGAGGCTGCTTCTTTTTTTTCTTCTCTTTTTTACGCACATTTTCCAAGTAACGGGAAACCAAAAAAACCAAAAAAAACAGAAAGGAACATGGCTGGTTTAATGGCAGGTTTCGGTCATTACACCCACGCCATCGTCCGGGGGATCCCCGCGTCCCTGGCCGGAGAGGCGCTCCGGAGCAGCCAGTCGGAGGTGGACATCGCCGGGGCGCGGAGGGAGCATGACGCGTACGTGGAGGTGCTGAGGACCAGGCTGCAGCTGGAGGTGGTCGAGCTGCCCGCCGACGAGTCGCTCCCGGACTGCGTGTTCGTGGAGGACGCGGCGGTGGTGTGCGGTGACACGGCGCTCGTCACCCGACCCGGGGCCGAGAGCAGGAGGAGAGAGGTAGGGGAGCGTGTTCCACAGCATGACTCATCACCACCATGATTAATAAAAAGATTTAAAAAAACTAAAGTTTGATGTGAGAGGGGAAAGTGCAGAGGATTCATCTCCAGGGATGGATGCTGTGGTAACGAATACTCTGCACAAGATGGATTACACACACACACACACACACACACCATGCACCCCCCTCTTATGTCTCTTCGTGGTTTTCTTTAATTAACACTGACTGCAGTTTTGTTTGAGCCTCTCGTCAGACTCACTCCTCTGCAGAGCACGTGTCAAACTTGAGTTTCAGGAGGGTCAACATCTGTGGAAGCTGCACGAGCGGAGACATATCACATCACATTTTCAACCATATGGTGTTGAGCAGGGACGTGACCAGACAGTTTGGGGGGCAAAAAAAATGTTAACCAAAAGTTAAATATAGCACCACATCTCTGACTCACTTAATTGATTTTAATCATCTTACACTCACTCAGTTGTTAAATACTCAACAGTAGTAGAAAAGTTATAAGATGAGGAGCCTACAATCACAGTTATGCAGGTTACAGAACAATGCTCTTTCGTGTACTGCTCAATTTTGAGATATTATTCTATTTTGCTTCCACGTCGTCGTCTTTTAGTCTAATGGAAAGAAAACATTTAAAAAAATCACATTTAGATGATGTTTGTTTTGCCCTCTGTCTGCTTGGTAGCCAGAAACAAGTTAAACATATCACATTTTGCCTTTAGGCTAATTAGCTGTAAACTCGAGGTACTGGTAGGTTACGCAAACAAAGAAAAACTGCTGGAGCAGAAGTTGGGAGGTGCTGCCGGTCTGACGTGTGACGACTGTGTGCTCACTAGAGATGTGCACCATCACTAGCCTCACGATTCCATTACGATTCAGTAACAGTCAACGATTTGAAAAAACTCAATCCAACACAAAGTAAACAGAATTGGCAGGATGGTCCTCAAAGCATCCCAACAGGTCTCACTTATCAAGTCAAACTGATAAGAACAAGACCTCAGGAGGACGAACAGAGAAAACTATAAATCAGTAGTTTATGAAGTGAGAGGCTTTACGACTACCAAGAAGAAAGAATTAAAGGTACAGTGTGTAGAATTTATCTAGTGTTGAGACTGCATGTTGCAGCTGAACACCCCTCACCTCACCCTCCCCTTCCAAACATGAAAGATAACCTGTGGTATTCAGTTATTCACCCAGATCTTACACACTGGACCTTTAAAACAGTCCAAAGTGCACTCGGTTGGCGGTGTGTGTGTGTGTGTGTGTGTGTGTGTGTGTGTGTGTGTGTGTGTGTGTGTGTGTGTGTGTGTGTGTGTGTGTGTGTGTGTGTGTGTGTGTGTGTGTGTGTGTGTGTGTGTGTGAATGACAATGAGGGAAACGCAAGGACAGCTCCTGTGAAAGCCCCTGTCATTTCACATCAGAGTCACTTGACTTGGCTCAGTGGTGCTAATGGTCCCCAGCCTCACCGGAGGCCCCGGGTATTGATTGAAAAGCTCGCCTCTGCTACCTTCAGCCGCCACATTTTATTTATGCTGAACAGGGTGCATTTTACATTTGCGCGCCGCATCAGTACACCACCAACCCCCCCCACCCACCCCCTCACATTTTAGATTGTGAAATCTTTCACATTTCATGCAGCGATAGCAGCGGTTTGGTTTCTTTCCCGTCCTCGGCTCACGGGGAGATGTCAGCTGCGATGAATGAAAAACTGGCAGACTGAGCGACATAAATAACATGTTCGCAAAACAGGCCTGTAAAAATCCCAGATGGATTCCAGCGACCGAGCGTCGATTGGCTGCGGGAGAATTAAAAGTGATTCAGCTGAATTTGATACTTTTGTTCATAATGAGAGGTAATTATCCGTGAAAATGACTTATTGTTATAATTGTGTGACTTGAAGTGCTGAAGCCTGGATGAATAAAATGATGTTTCTCATTGAAAATGAAGGATTGAAACGATGGTTATAGATTAGATGAGAGAAAAGGACAGTCATCGGTTGTGCTAAAAATGAAGCCATAAATATTCTGGATACGGGTGCGGCCATCTTGCACTGGTGATGTCATTTGGAGCCACTCAGTCTCAGCATCAAGAATTAAAACTAGAATTAAAACGAATCATGACCGTTTGGACGTTCAGCAGTGTGATAAGAACTACTTACCATGACAGAAACCATCTTTGGGGGAAACGGTTATTTAACTTGACTTTTTAGTCCATGCCCCATCTACTAACATGGAGGAGGTTAGGTTTATGACCTATATGGCAGCCAGGCCCCAGGGGACACACGGGAGGCTTTAGCTTCATGTTTGCTCATCTCCATATACAGTTTAAGTGAATTTGCACCAAGAGAAGATTTTCTGCAGGTTTGTCAGTGGGAGGAGGGGCTGCGAATGCACATCATGCAAAATAAAACAGTTCAGGACCAGTTCAAGCAAATGTCTTCCTCCTATAAACGTCTGACGCTGTTGCAGCGTTTGGACGCTCAGACATGTCACTTGTGACCTGACTGGTTTACTCTACCGAACCAATTCCTCTCTCCCTCTTACATAATGGCCCTGTTTCCATAAGTAGCGTGACATTAGCATTTGTATCTGTTTATGTTTGTATAATAAACAAAATTATTTAGCTATTATCACTAGAATACTTTCCTGTTGATGCGGCACGTTACATTCAAACGTTGTCAGCGTCTCCCAAGTTTCAAATCATTATAGATTTTAAAGCTTATAACATTTATCAGTGCAAATCAGAAAAGTCTTCCTCAAGCTCGTTGTCCACAGCAGCTGCTATTGCAACATACATGGTGCAGCTATCAGAAATGCAGGAGCATGTCTTCTAACAGTCAGATCGGTTGCTTGAACATCCCTCGGGTGTAATATATTACACTGCATGTCAGAAATAATTACAATGCTGGCAATTACTGTAAGTTTGATCATAGTGTGTACACTCGTGTGTGAGCGATGCCTTATTGTTCACCTCCAAACAGATGTTGCTGTAATTATCAGGTGCATCTTTTCTTTTGACCTGAGAAATTACAGAAAATGGGAAACAGCAGTTTGAGGCCTTTTATCAGAACTCGTTAGAATGAATCATCGTGCTCACGGAGCTGGAAGTGAACTGCAACTGTGTGGTCAGTCGCTTCCTGTAGGCTTCACGAATGCTTTTCCAGTCTGCTTTTTGCTCGTTCAGTTACAATTATAACATCAGCTTGAAGACTCAGAGCAGAATCTTTGCTTCAGACGAGCCGGTGTTGAAATTATAAACATCACTTATCTGCTGTACTGATTTTCATTACCTTTACCCTCCTGACATTTCAGCAGCCGTACATGTAGCGGAGGCGACGCCGCTGCATCCTAATGCTGTGATGATAGTTCAGGGTGGGTACAGGTCATTAAAAAGTTTTAAATTGTGTTCAGACTGGATGGGTTTTATTCTTTGGCCAAAGGTCACCATTAAAATGTCTCTGCTCTGGCAGACCTCACGATAATCTTTATTTCTGGTATATCTGGCTACACCTCCACAACCAGGGCCTGAATAAGCAGAAGACAACGGATGGATGGACTTTCTATAGTCTGGCTTGAGAATGACGAAGAATCCTGATTAAAACCATTGCCTGGAAGTTCTAATGAAGCAAACTGTGCTGTGTAGAAAGTCTTCTGGACCTGGATCAGTGGGATCTTAGTGTAGGATTCTTTACTCTGAACAAGAACATTTTCAGTCTCGGTCATTCTGTTTTCTGAGCTGGAAGATTAAGAGTGAATATGAGGAATATGAGGCCTTCCTCTCCGCATGGTTGATCAAGCCCATATCTAGTCTCTCTGCCTTGATTCACATATTTTAAACCGTCTCAGTCTTCCATCCCTTCTGCCAATTTACTGCCAAGACGTGCGAGGCAAGCTCCAGTCGGCTTCATCTGTAGGACAGAAGAAAGGACCTGTTACTGTTTGTGATTAACATTGGTGGTTATTTAACTTCTGCGTCAGCATATTTTATCATTTACCAGAAGAGATGTGGGTATGTGCTGCCTGAACAAATTAGACTTTGTTCTTTAGATAACTGGAGAAACTCTTTGAGTCTCTGATCAGTGCAGCCTGGAAACTGATGTGGGAATTCTCAGGTGCACTTATCTGACTTGGAATCCCTTGTTGTCGATCAGCTCTGCTTTGAGCTCCCTTTACTTCTGCGCCTCCAATCGTCTTATAAAGTCACTGCAGGGAAGAATAACGAGGTTGGTTCACACCATTTGGTCCTCCCCCTGCTTTTCAAAGGTCGAGTCCATCGCTTTTTGTAATTTATTTTATGCATTATAAAGGCTGATATTGTTCAACTCCATGAGACAACGATATGGGATGGAATAAGTTATTAAACTTTACTGAAGGTTGCAGGAATCTCATCCATTAGGCTGCGGCTTAAAAGCTTTATTATCAGAGGAAATGCTAAATGGACGACGGTATTGTGCACTGAAGACAGGAGCCTTGTCTGAAATCACTCCAAAGAGCCAAAGTTAATTCCTCCATAATACTGAACATTAGTGTGATAGGCTGAAACTGTTCCCCAAGTTGGATGCAGACATGCAGACTGTCGGAGGAGCATTATTTCTTACCTCTCATAAACCTATTTAATCCGAATGAAAAGTGTTCTATGGCTGCAACTGGTAATCATTTTCTTTTTATTTATTTCCCCAGTTAATCTGTTAATGTTGAATGTTATGAATGTTAAGAGTTAAAATGGTAATCACACTCTTTGAGATATGTTATTATTATTCTTATGATATTATTTATTAAATGTGACAAAGAGTGATAAATGAAAACAACAGATTGTTAACTCTGAAAAGCTGGAACTGAGGTATATTTGGCATTTTTGCTTAATCAGTGATTAACCAATTGTCAAAACAGTTTCACATTAATTTTTTATCACTCAACCAAATGATTAATAAACTAATCATTGCAGATCTATTCATATATATTCTAAACTGTGTCAAGATGAGATACCAATTTTTTTATGTCATTTCTCAAGACAAACAGGATTGTACTTTTTACCGCTGAGAGCCGTGAATACATTTTTTTAATTTAACATATGGTAGTTTTGAATTCAACTTGATTCTCTATACACTACATCTTCAATGTCATATGTGTGGTTAGTGTGTTCTCTTGCCATTGATTGAAAGTGTAGATATTGTGATTAAGGAAAAGAAGAGTAGACAATCTGCTTCCTGTTTACACAGGCACGCACATGCCCAGTGTAAGTGAATGGTTCTATGATGTGCGTTTACAGCTTTGTTAGCATCGATGAATATTATTTCCGATATGGAGCTAAAATGCTCGTCTGGACAGGGATCCTTTTGTTTTAAAAGGAAACTACATGTATATTTGTGCAGACATAACCGAAGTCCCGCTGAGATTTGCTCTGCATGCAATGAATGAATTGAAAATGTATCTCACACATTGGTTGCAGACTTGTCTAAATAAGTTATCTGTAAATCCAGCAGCTTGTTAAAGTTTGAATAAATATTGTCCTCGTGTTACTGTTTGGCAGAAGGGAGGAAAGTGAGTGTACTGCAGGTCTTTTGTGCGTGAGTTCATGGTCTCGTCATTGCACTCTCTAGAAGCAGGTTTTGAACTGCTGGCACTTCTTGTGCCAATCAAAACTCACATGTTTTTGCTTGCTTACATACTTTATTGATCGTTTTTCAGCACCAGCTCAGGTAAAGGAGTTCATGTGTCTTTACAGCTTCATGTATGGGAGGGTGAGAGAATATTGCAAAACTTAGACATGGGAGAGTTTTTTTTCTGCCTGACATCAACTATGGCAAAGATCTATCTCACAGTCAGAGGTCAGATATGTGTCGGAAATAAACAACACGAGTTGTTGACTGTCTATTAAGTATAAAGGATGAATAATTAATGTATTATGGGTAAATGAAAACATGACGTACAGAGGAAATACTATAGTAAAAGGAAATTTTGTTTTTGGATAAATGAGGTGACAGTATTTTTTTCTAAATAACGCTGATTCGGTTTTTCATAGCTTTTGGTTATTTGTGTACGAATAGGCTACCTTTATATTTGAAGGTCACTTTATCACATGGTAGACAGTCATCATGCTTTATTCTTACTCAGGTTACAAGCTCACGATAGTGACCTCTTGGTTTCCTCTCCTCTGCTGCTCTCTCACATTCAGGCAGATGAAGCGTCAGTTTCACTTTACCAAATCTGTTGTATCCAGCAAACATGCATATAAACATGAGCCGCTAAAGACTTTAGAATCTGCTCTATGCGCTTGCTTTGACACGGGGGTCGGAACAGGAAAATCCGATTTGTAGCCAAAACTAGTTCCAAGATTGCACTCCGCCATCTAATCTGCATAAACACAACCTCCGCTGCACCACTTCACTCACTTCAGCACAGTCAGGTTGGCTGGAGCCTTGAAATGACCAAACAAGCACAAAATTGGACTTGTAAGTGAGGGAAATAGCAACGTAAGTGCAGCCACCCTTGCATGTTAATAGAGCCTAGTGGCAGATGACTTCTGGAGGAACTGTCTCTGGAGGAACTGTCTCTAGAGAAACTGTCTCTGGAGGAACTGTCTCTAGAGAAACTGTCTCTGGAGGAACTGTCTCTGGACGAACTGTCTCTAGAGAAACTGTCTCTGGACGAACTGTCTCTAGAAGAACTGTCTAGAGGAACTGTCTCTGGACGAATTGTCTCTAGAGGAACTGTCTCTGGAGGAACTGTCTCTGGAGAAACTGTCTCTGGATGAACTGTCTCTAGAGGAACTGTCTCTAGAAGAACTGTCTCTTGCTAACTTACTAACAACACGATGTTGCCAATGATTACGACATAAGTTGAGTTCCTCAGCCTGAGTGTAGGCGTAGCTGTAAAGATTCTTATGATTCCATTTTCTTTACACAAAGATAATAATAATAATTATAAACAAGACGAATCATGACATAATTAAACAATGTTTTAAGGATTATTGGGACAACAGAATAGACAGTTAGGTAAAATGACCTTTGTTATTAATGATGTAGTTTAACAGATCACTTGTTACACTATTGTAATTATGACATTTGACAAAGGCTTTTAATTGATCCAACAGTTGTTATAATTGTAAAGAGTAGAATCCTCTTCCCCTACAACATCTTCCTGAGCCTGTTTCACCCCTGATGAGTTTGCACTCGTGCTGTGATGACTCAAGTTTTGCCTCAAACTGTTTGGGAAGTGCCAGTCAATACTTACTGTACCGTCTAATGCTAGACTGCAGCAAGTACTTACTGTAAGTTAAGCTCACCGAGTCTGGAAAATAGCCGTCATTAAAAAGTGCTAAAATGTAAAATAACAATTGTAAAAGGCTCAGGTGTCAATTTACGTCTGGAGACAGGATGGAACATTCTGCTCCAGAGACACAATATTTAGGTCATGTTTTTATAGACGTAATATTTAGGTTCAGTTCTCGCAGTTTATGTGTCCGTGCTAGCCCCTTTCCGGTCAGGCCTCACGTAGCTGCCCCCAAACTAACACCAGACAGCACGGAAGCCTTGTTTTGACTAGACGGTCTGCAGAAGCAGATTCCTTGCTGCCGTCCACGCTCTTATATGACTTCCTTAATGGAACCGACCTGGTTTCCCTCAGGGAGGCTTGACATCCGCGTGTGAACGGGGGAGGCGGATGAGACACCTGGAACCCGCCAGCAGTATGTGGACTGGGGTCAACGTGCTTTCCCCAACTGTCTGTCACATTCCTGCCACATTTAACCTGCCCTTCCCCTCACTGTTTGTCTGTCTGACTCCTCGTCTCGTCATCTGCTGCCTCTCCCGTCCTCTGTCTCTTATAAATATTTTCACAGATGATAGTGTCACAGCACCAAAGTCTTATTCACTCAGTTTAAGCTGGTTGCGTTACTATGAACCAACCGCTCAATGATGTAGAAGTAGAAAAGTGAAAATACCTTTTTGACCGAGCAATACAGTTTAACCCAGTTTCAATACGAGAAAAATAAATCTTTCCAGTAATACGATAATGTTGGTCGTAAATTTCAGTTTCTTTTATTGGCATGAAAATATGCTCACATTGAAAACACATTGAAATCTGTGAGTGGGATGAAAATGAAGTCTGCCTTCCACTAAGCACTTTGCAGTTAGCTGGATGTCTGGACTCTCTAATAATTTGAATTATTTGAATGTTTAACTTAACCAGACAGACAATAAAATGGATTCAAGTCTAAATGCTGTAAATGTAAATCATGCACCACACAATGAAGCTAACAAAAATAGCTGCTAAATATTTATGCTCAGTAGCTGCTGGATGTAAGTTGTGTAGCTAACGGAGCCAACTGTCAAAAGCAACGTTAGCTGTAACATATTATTATCAAGACTAAAAGAGATAATACCTTAAACTCAATGAAGCGTCAGTGCTTATTGCTCCAACATTAAATGCTATAAGCTTTTGTAAGATTTCAAATTACATTTCACAAAGATGACACAACTTAGCCTTCTACAAATTGCAAAACTTTAGTACCTTACGCTAGATGACAGAATAACAAGATAGGTTGGCAGAATCCCACATTTCCCGCTCTGAATGAATATTTCAAATGCATTTTCATACATTTATGAGTAAAATATTAACATATCTCTGCTATGGTTGCAAAACAAAGCAGTTAAATGGACATAATTCTATATTTCTCGCTGACCTAAATGTCTCTTTGCATAGTTTACATAGTGACTAGATGCTTCTATAGTTGTTTCATTGATATTTTAAGGTTTCTTTAGGAAGACCTTTAAGAATAGCTGCTGTGGTTCTTGGTAGGTTAGTTTGTTTGTTTCTTGCTTTAGCATCATCGCTGTATGTTCTGTATGGGTTGGCTAACACGTGCCGGGACTTTGCCTCTCGTGCGTGTTGTGTAAAGAACAGACCAGACAGCTTTCTCCCCACCCTGCTGTCACCTTGGATCCCTGCCCCCTTTCGGCCCCGGGTTCACCCACCACTACCCCCTCCAGGCCTGCACAGCGCGGCAGCCTGCGAGACAGCCGCGGGAGACTTGTGAACAGGAACTCCTCTCAGCCTCTCAGAATGACCCGGTCACGCTCAGCCGTCACCGTGGGTGTGTGAATGTCTGGTTTGGTATGTGAGACTGAGCAGTGGAAGACAGGAAGTGGGCCAGGCATTGGCGGCGTTGACAAAAGTCGTGCTCAGGTCAGGGAGGGTGCCGAGACAAAACCCCATTTTTCACTTGGTGCTTCTGGGGCTCAAAGTTCCTTTCATTTCATATAAATGTCAGCTTCTATCTTTTGTCTGAGTCGTCAAAGGGTGAATACACAGTAAAGTAACCTGAAAGGAGAGCTGTGGATTTTCTGAAGAATTTCTTCTGAATAGGTTGTCCTGCCTCAGAATTTGTCACGTGACAAGCTTGATAATGTTTAACCAGGGATTTGGGAAATTATTTCTCTTCTTACTGAGTCTTACTGTTTTACAGCTTTGTTATGATTATCTTGTCTGAAGGGCTCCCTCGTTAAGCTTTGATTCTAAGGAAGAGTTAATGTGTAAACCCATACCCCCCCGAACACTTGTACTTCAAGACTTCCCATCAAAGATACTGTTGTTTTGGGATTTCAAAACCTCCATTAAAGCCCTGAGAAGACCTCTGAAATACTAAGTCCTTGTTAATTTGTATTAGGTCGCATGCTTTGTGGATTATGGTGTTATTTATTTTGTTTTAACAGATGTTGGTTTAGGGCCGATTATGCAACAGACAGCACTAATGCTGAGAAGTCAGGGCATGCAGCAAGAGTGCATTTATTACTTATTACTCGTGGCCTTTGGTTGACCAAATAAATACTTCACTGGTCATATCACGATGCCACATTTTTCTTTGGTCTGTAAACAACAGAAATGAGTCGTGACTAATTCAGATGCTACTTTTTGTTCCCCCTCTTAAAAACACACCGACTCCCTGAGAGATACAAACCGTCAACATTGATTTGATTGGTTCTGGAGATGGGGCTCATAGTCCTCGCTGACAATGGGCGAGAGGCAGGGTCCACCTTTGACAGGTTGCCCATCGATTCACACTCCTCATTCACACTCAAGGGCAATTTATAATCTGTAACTGACCTAAACTTCATGTCTTAACTCATGATACATACAAACTCTACGCAGCCTAGCACCAATGATTATTTGAAATTCATTCTACACTTTCACTGTAATTTACACACCATGGTGTATTTTAACTGATGTTTGAGAAAACCTTTGGATGTATGCTAGTGTCAGGAACAAACATCCACCACATTCTGGCACTTTAAAGGCAATAGACTGATTGATAATGGGAAATGATCATTCGTTGCTGCAGTTAGGAATCTGTCTTCATGTTTTATATCAGATCCTGAAGTTCAGACATGATGTTAAAAGACCAGGATCATTTGTATCCACTGGGAATGTAATGGAAAATGTTGAATATGAAAACACTTTTGAAATGTGTGTCCTGACTACAGGTGCGATTCTGTCACAACACTCCTCGACTCCTTCTTGTATTTATAACCAGGCGGATGATGTGATTGTGTTTTTCCCCATTTGGCAGTTCAAACGGACAAAAAAACAATCAGACTACTTAGTTTAAATGGTCGTCTTTCCAGTGAGCTCATGGTAACTGAACTAATGTAACTCTACACACCACCAGGCAGTGAGTTAACAATCATGTAGTGCAGGCAGGTTTCAGTGCTCAGTGTTGAAAGAACACGGTGGAAACTGTCTGCGTGAAGCTGAGCAGAGTGCTCCCGGTGATCTGGACTTACATCAAGAGTGAAGTAAGCGATGAAATATTGAACAAGACCATTTATATCATAATTGTAAGAACAAGGGAACCAAGCAACAATTATACTCAGGTTGAATGTGAGAGAAACGTCTCATAGACACTGAGCAAATTACAAACTATTCACGCCTCTGCCTCCCATTACTTGAAGGGGCAGGGTTATGTATTTACATGTCAAGGTGAAGCCAGTGTGAACCAGACTGCTACGATGCCAGCATCAGTTTGAACACGCACTTTAGAATAAAGTCTGCACTATAATTCTTCTTTTAGTCATTTGCGGTAAAAATGCAGAGTCTCCACAAGGCAAAAACATCTGCTCGTCTCCCACAACACACAGCCAGTATCATTTCAGAAATGATCTTTCTGACTGGAACATGAAGTGATTTGTTTCTGCAGCACGCCCCAGTTTTTTTTATTCCATTCTCTCCAGTTGTCTGCTTGTTTCTCGTCTGCAGAGTCTTTCCACAACAAGCCTGTATTTGTGCTGCAGATTCACAGACAATTAACGTGGACCTGTAGAGGAATGTGTCTCTCTGTATATGTTGACATATTCACTAATCACAAACTGATGATACCTCATCATCAATGTGAATACCTTGACTTTGATGCTCACCCCAAGTGTCCTCTCTTAATTTCTGGCCTATCAGTCACAGCGTGGAACAAATATCCTCTGTATGAACCTCTCTCTTGGAAAGGCCTTCTCATTGGTCTGGGATGAAAGCGATATGTCTGAGATGCTGTTTTCTCTCCAGAACCGCCCTCTCTGAGTTTGAATGTTTTCTTTGCTCCATCAGTCTCTGACTAACACCATTTGCAGAGTAGTGTTCAATCAAGCCCGTGCACGAGGAGCGCTCAGATAGAACAGCGAGTGAATAAAATCAAAATCAAAGACCGAAGTATGAACTTGATTTCAGCTGCTCAACAACATGTGTCGTAGAGTTGCATGTTTTTCGTTGTTTTTCTACAGCAGCACGTGTGTGTTGTTTTTCCTTTGAGGAGACATTAGACCAATGAATTTCTGAACTATTTGAACTTATAAGATATCGATTCAGTGATTCAGCAAGAAACATTTTCTGCACACTGAATTCTCTCTGCACAGAAGATATCAATATTCTGCTACTGAATGAATGTTAAATTATATTTCAACTGCTCTGTTAATCTGCCCCCTCAACAGTAACTCCCTTTCAAATTGGATTAATATTAGCATGAGTATGTGTGTAGAATTAAAAGCTCTTTATAAGTAATACATTCAATTTAAGAATATTTAAACTCAGGCTAATTGAACTGTGTAGTTACCTTAAACTCAGTGAAGCATCAGTGCTTATTGCTTTGTTGTTAAACTTTTTCAGATATTTCAAAGCTCCTTACAGTCCAAAAATTATAAATACAACTTTTTCACACATGTTGTAAAACGTCCAAAAGCTGATGAGATGCGTGAAACAACAAAAGAGACGTTTTTTAACGGCTGGTTGATATCTGCTTGAATTCACCATGTGTGTATAACAGTTATGCACGTCCTCATTCACACGGAAATGCTTACGCTGTGTGTGCATAACCATTCATTTATTCTCATACGCAGGAGATGAGATTCCGGTGTCTAGTTTCCAGGATGAGTCAGGAGACAGTATTTGTCGAGCGGGTGTCACAATGTTCTTCGAGTGTCAGGAGGAGGCAGGAGGCAAAGGGGTGGCTGCTCGTCTTTTGCATCTTTGGCACCAATGTGTAATTTGTGCATGTGCACTCTACAGTAGTGTGTCTCTGTTACATCTGTTCTGTGCTGCTGACACCAAGCAACCTTCTAGATGGTGGGTTTAACTAAATCACAACACTTAGCGGCACGTTGAGCAGTATTGACCCACGAGGGAAGATGTAATTTGAAGGTGTATCTCATATTTTTGCTCCAGCGGTAATACAAGGGATCTGAATAGATTTTTGTTTGTTTTGCTTAGAGTCGATGTTCTGTAACTACGGAAAATCTGTCAACATTTTTTTATTTGAATTACTGGCAACAGAAGAAGAGCGAGCAATTTTACACTTTGGGAAACTGAATTCCCCTCCAGGTTTTTAAAGAAGAGGTTTTGTATTCATGCAGGAGCTCTCTTTTCTCAGCATACAATATCAGTATTTACCCTCCAGCAGTGGCAGACAGTCTGCATGTGGCAGTAATGGTGATTCATGGTGATTCATATGCACGTCTGCATGGACTTTCACTCCACAGCCACTTTGAACGTGTCTGCAACTGCTGCCAACACCTGTGATGTCATGCTGTATTTATCTAATTTAAAAAGGGAGAGAAGTGCTCAGACACGAAGAGGCCGTCTCGGCTAAATAATTATTAGTCATTAACTGCATATTTTCACATTTTGGTCGAGATAATATATCACAAAATGATCAAGAACAGTTTCTCACCTTTATAGTTGGAATCTTCTGTACATTTTATGCGGTGATTTAAAATGCAGCAGTGAAAAATACAGTGTGTGTGCATGTTCACATGTGTGTGATGGGTAAGAGTTTGCATGTGCGTGTGGACGTGTGAGAGGTCTGCAGGGGCAGGGCAGGTTTCGGGGCCGGGCACAGAGGTGTGTGTTGCCTCGGCTGTCTGCTCTCAGTCGTCACAGTGTGGTGCGATGTCCGCTGTCAGTCTGTTCTCACGCCAAGGATCACACACTTCTCCCCAGTCACGCACATGCAGAGACTTCGTGAATGTGTGTCATGACGGAAATGCTCGGTCATTTAATCCAGTGGTTTCATAAAATGTGTGATTTATGCCACATTCAATAGATGCAGCCACTGATATTTTATATTTTGCTGCTTTTCTTTGGTTTTCATTAAGACGAATTGAACATGTTTGAGTTTTGGACGGATGATTGGACAACTTGACAGATGAAGATGACACCTCGGGCTGTGGGTCATTGTGATGCTCATATTTAGCATCTTTTTAAAACATTTTATAGATTAAATAATTTATCTAAAAATAATTCACACATTAATAGAACATTAATAAACCTATAGTTGCATCTGTACTCTGCATTTGCAGTATCGATATTGGGGTTTGATGGCTTTTACGTTATTAGAGAGTAAAAAAACACACACATATATAAATCAGCTGATCTCACCATGCAGCACTCAGGGTTGTTTACAGGAAAATGTCGAAGGTTGGGAATTCAGCCGGTGACTCTTCAACTCTCTTTTTCTGTGTTAATTGAATTCTGGAACGCAAACTGTATGATCCATATCAATTTAGTCTCAAGTATTGATCCCTTCAGCTGCAGACACATTTTCTTGTCCACCATGTATTACAGTTAAAAACCTGCAGTGCTGCCAAATCTAGGAAGTAAAGCAGAGCTGGATGGAGATAAGAGTATCGTATCTATCTAATGATTCCAGAAATCATCCGTCTGTCTGTCTGTGGCTTGGATATCTCAAGAATCATTATGCTAACGGCCCAATCAAGGAAGTGCGGTGTCAAATTTGCTGCAATTTTTGAAAATACAATAAGTTCAATATCACTAAAGTTTGAAACAGGCAACCGGTGCTCTGCAGCAGCGGTGACATTGTCGATCACGAAAAGCATTTACGAGAACGTCTTGTCCAGTTCAGGTTCTGCATACTGAGTCAAGAATCAACAAACTATGAATAAGCAGGTGAACAGCAATTTATGCAGCAGCGGTGTTGGTGGTGCAGCTTCAGGGTTCCTCAGCAGGTCTGTATCTGCAACAGCTCAATTACTGCAGGTCATGTCAACATGTCGCTCGGAGAGTCAAGCTTCATCTCCATGTATTTTTTTTTAGGCGTCACTGTAGAGAGAAAGAGAAACACCACATGTTTCACAGCAGGTGGATGTTGTATAAAGTGTGTGTGTGTGTGTGTGTGTGTGTGTGTGTGTGTGTGTGTGTGTGTGTGTTTGTGTGTGTGTGTGTGTGTGTATAGGCATACGTGGGTGTGGGCGGTGTTCAAGTTCAGGACTGTGAAAATTGTTTCGTTCTGGCCACTGGTGTGTGTGGTTACATAAGACCCCCTCTCTATTGTGCGGCTGTGTTTATTTAGTTTTAGAGCAAATGCTTCGGTAAAGAGGTGAATCTCGTTGCGAGACTCAGGAGGATACACAGGCCTCAAAGGTGGAGCAGATGAAGTATTTTGTTGGCACCGCTGTTGGAAAACAGACATCAACAGTGTTGGGAAACACTCTGGACTGCGCGGGGAGGTGCAACATCTTTTTTTTTTTTCATTCATGTAGAGAATAGTTCACATGCTGCAGTAGGATATATAACCACTGTGTATTCTACTGTATATCGTCTTTGATGGAACTTTTTAAAGCTGTTGTGTTTATACAGACTCCCTCTGCAACCTGTGAATACACCGACACCCTCCCACAGCACTTGGATCATGTGATGATAGACGTTGTAGTGCAGCGAATGTGACGGCAGGCTCAGGGTTGGGTATTTTTATTGCAGCTGGCCCACTTCCATCCAAAATGCATTGACTGTACTGTAAATATAACTTCAATAAAAAATAATACGATCAGAGCAGAAGTCTTAAGGAAACCCAGGTTACTTCACCAAGCCTCTGTGGACGCATTCTTCTGTATGAACGTATTCCAAAAGTCCCCATCCGTCCCCCTTTACTGGACAAAAATCATCTTACGTTGCCAAACATCAACTGCAACTGTCACCAGCAAGCATGTTTTGGCTCCAATCACTTAGCAACAAAATGTAGTTAAAGGAAGTAAAACAAAAAAAAAAAGAATCACTGCAGGGTTCAGATGCGTTCCACTTCCCTCAGCTCTTTTTTAAATGCGCGTCCGTGGCCCACGTCCACCCTTGGCAGCCCTGAGAGGTCACGTTTGGAACATTGGGGAAATCAGTTCTGACAGAATGACAAGCTCCTCCGCTTCTTAGCGCTTACCATAAACTCATCTAATTGCCCAGGGGCTCCAAACCCACAATAAGAGCTCATCCGCTGGGGCCCAGAGCAATGGGAGGCTCCAGGAGGCTTCCGGTAAATTGAAAGGTGTAGAATAGGCTCACACATGTTCACATGGATGGTGAGCTTGTAAGTTTATCTTTCACAAACTTTCAACTACTGATGTACACAGATACACCCACATTCTTATTGGCTCGTTCTTCGCTGTGTCTTTGCCTTGGCAGATGTTTCATAGCTGAAAGCAAAATAGAGCACGTGTCTCAATCTGAGTTCAAGCGTGGTTATGTATGCATGCCATTGTATCTGTGTCATAAGATGGGTTAATAATAAAAGCTCAGCGGGGGGGCAGCCTCTCACTCGCTGCCCACGTTCACTGGAAGCAGTCTTGGCAGGTGATCACAGGTCAGGGGCTGCAGGGTCAGGAGGCTCGACAGAGGATGTGCTGGATCAGCTGGTCAGTGGACTGGATCAGCACATTAGCACTACAGGAAGCCTGATTTCCAGTATCAGCTTTAAAGGTCACCACAGTTACATCAACAACAGTAAATGAAAAGGCTCCAGCTCCAGTTTTCAAATCTTATTTGAAGTGATGTGGTGAACATCATGTGGCTGCCACTGTTGATTATCTTCTTATTTATTGATTTCTCTCTTGGATATTTAATGTTACAAGTTTTAATTTGCTCATAATTATATATGTTTGGGTAATTACCGGGCCACAGTTGTGTTATTAACAGTCTAAAAAATTAAGATATTAAATATATAGTAATAGAAAATCAAGAGAAGCTGAGATTTGAGGTGATCAATAATGAAAACAATCAAATATTAATTAAAGATTTCCGGAACCAAAAAGCTTGTTTATGTGACCATCAGTCCAAAATCCAAATATACTCAATTTGATGTATATTTCAGTGATATAAAACAGAGAGAGATACCAACACTTAATGTTTAAACTTTTTTTTTTCTTTTTTCTGTTGATTGATGAATTAATCATCAAAAGTCTTGTTGATTCGTTCTGTCAGTCAACTGTTGAAAAACCAGAAAAACTGAAAAACCAGGCTTGATCATGTAGCGTCATGCTGAATCATTATATAGACAAAGTATGACTAATGTGGCTGACAAAGATATGGAGTCATTTCACACATAAAAAGCCTTTGCATGACTTGGGGGGGGATTTGTTTATGAGTTGAAAGGAGGTGATGATGACGCCGGTAGTCTGAAGCCCGATGAAGAGTCTAAATTGGGCTTGATGTGATCTTTCGCAGGACTCATAGTTCCCTGGCTGAGTCGCACCAGTGATGTTTTGGAGATGTTTCAGTGTCTAGCAGATGCCAGGCTCATTACAGCAGAGCTATTAGAAAGAATCCTCCATCTTGTCCTTTGTCATAATGTGTCCATTTCCCTTTTAACACACTCTGCTGTAAAGAGCTGAAGCACATGGGAACCATTGAGTCGAATAAATGTGAAATGACACTGTTGTCACTATGTGGAAATTAAATTGTCCTCGAGTTTGCTCAACAGCTACAAGCGAATTACATAATACTGGTGAGGTGCATGGCAATAACAGCTCATAAACCAAAATGTCAAACTTGGTTAAAGAGAAGTCGTTTTCTCGCTGCAGGCATCTGCTGCAGTTGGTGCAGAGAAAGAAGTTTTAACCGCTACAAAATCAATTTGGTTAAGGTGGAAACGCTGAGAAATCTGCTCACATGTGCGTGTCCCAGGCGACCCGTCACACTATGGGGCGCAACGTGTCTTCAGGGAGAAGAACGTGTGACCGAGGCGAGCGTGCAGGTCATGTTTTGGGTCTCGTTTGCCAGAGATAATGTGGTCAGACCAAAGGAAGAGGTTTACTCAGCTGTAGCAGCTGCAAAAAATAGAACAATAACTCAATAGTGTGCAGCCAAATCTATTCCAGCGCTCAGTCTTTCGGCCTGTCTCAGATGACAGTACATGCACTCGGAACACCACAAATTACATCCAGTGCAGGACATATACAGATTATATCACGGGTTTGCACGGTGTGGGCCGTGCCTCCGCTGAGGGGGAGGAAGAGTTGAAGGGGAGGAGCAGAGGGAGAGAGCTGAGGATAAAGGGACAGGTACAGGCTGGAGTTGTAGCTGCTGTATTTTTATATAGTGCTTTTTCCACTCAAAGAACTTTACAGTACATTCATACAGTACCATAGGCAGCACTTTCCCTATCACACCATTCACACATTATCGGCTCGCTAGTAATGGTTCTGGACACCTGGGAATGCAGACTGGACAAACCGGGATCAAACCACCGACCTTCTGGTTAGTGGATGACCCTCTCTACCACATGCAGGTTACGTTGGTGTAATAGAACAATTTTTAACAGTTGCAAAAAGCTGTTACAGTTTTCTGGTGATTTGCTAAACTTCCTTGAGCAGATCTGACACTCGACTACCTTCACATCATTTCAGACACATCTTGTAACTTAAACTTATCCCACGTCCACATGTCCCCGTCACATTGTCAGTAACATGAAATGCAAAACCATTAATTGTCAATCAGGGAATGACTAATGAATAATTAACAATAATGCATGTTGGGTAATGTTGGATTACCATCTTTTATTTCATGGGTTATTTAGATTTTTTTAGTAATCAGGTTTGCATCCATGGATTCATGGAAAACAAGAACAGCTAATATCTCATTTGGATAATTTTCAATGGTACCATTGCCAAATTAAACAAACACCGGCCCAAACAATATGCAAGTTGCTCAAGTTGAGGCCTGTGCCTGATGAAACAACTCCACGGCAACACTAAACTTGTGGCTTCCTGTTTACATCCACCAAAACACCCAGATGAGGTGAAATATGGTTCACAAAGTTACTGCATGATCATCCTGCAAAAGTGAATCATCAGATCCATTCAGATACAGATAATTACCTTGTATTGAAAAGCTGAACATATAGACAAAGACTTCATCTGTTTTAAATCGCAGCTGCAGGGCGGTTAGGGGTTCAGTCTCCACCCTGAAAAAACCCTTAGTGTAGACTACACACACACGCACACACACACACACAACTCTGACATAATCAGTCTGGAGGGAAGTATTGAGAACGTGCCGAACTGGAGGATTCCTTCTCTTCACGTGTCTTCAACCACCCGCTCATGCACCCAAACACTCACACAGTCACACACAGAGAAGCTTAACATATAAATACACAAATGCATCCAGAGCCAGACAGACACACAAACACCACTGAATAAGAAAACAGACTGAAAAACACATTCCCTGGATTAGCACTACTCTCAAAATACAAAGCAGTACACACGGACATCCCTTCCAGACACACACACACACTCGCAGGTGGGTGTGTCCCAGCATGCAACAGCAAACCAAACTCATTGTCTGCGTCCTGTTGGCTGAGAGTCGCACTCGTCGTCCAGCCATAACAGACGCGGACAGTTCCTCTCCATCACTGCTCTGCTCTGGGATGTTATCGATTGGCGTGTCAGGTCAGCCGTTGTCGCCGCTCCACACTGCGACTGCCCTGTCAACCCGAATAACAATTTAGCTGATCGCTGCCTTCCTATATGTTCCTGTCAGAGATTTCCATGGATCTATATCCAGAGTTATCAGGTTCACTGATCCTCTGCTGCTTATGTCATCTGCCTCATTAGCTTTGTCTACGTAACAGCAGCAGCTGCACTGTTAGATCGTGTCGTGTAAATGTGGTGAGCAGGAAACCACTGAACACAACTGATGACAACTAATGAGAGATATGGTCATTTCTAGAAACACATAGTGAGACATTAGCTAGTTGCTATTCGGACTCAAAGATTAACTGATACGATTTCTGTGGTTAAAGGTCAAAGGTCGTGGTGAGCATATAACCACAGGGCAGTAGCTGTAGTACTTTCTGAGTGTTGTTCAATACTGTAAAACTTACAGTTCAAAATCTGGTTTAAAAGCTAAAGAAGGTTTTTCTTATTCCTGATAGTTTCTCAGGTTTGTTTCAATAGAACAATCTATAACTTTTAACACTATTTACGTCGACTTCTGAGAGTGAAACATCCACTGCTGCTCCAGGCTTCCTTCCTTCCTTGAGGCCTCTGTGTAGTTTATTATAAGTCAGGTTTCTTTTCATCACAACATGATTAAAAACCCTGATGTGACTTTGCTCCGTCATTGAGTATTCACTTTGCAATTCCCCAATGAAAAGCTCTGGTGCCACTGCAGGCGAGCACTGAATGAAAACTCATTCTGACATTTTCTGTAATTGAGGTGGTGGCACTCGAGGACTGTAAACAATCCACTTATTCACTGAGATGTTAATAGATGTGGTGTGGAACTGCCGAGAGTTAAAGTGATAATGTGTTTTTTTTAATGTCGGAGAATGAATCTTTGGTCTGATCTTAACTGAATGATGAGGATGAGGCGTCAGGTTGTCAACAGCTGCTTAGTTTATTGTTAGTTTATATAAGTATCCATGTGGCCTTTCAGATTAAAAGTTCTGATCAACTAAGGGACACACACACACACACACACACACACACACAAAACACACACTTAAGTTATTTGCATGCCGTCATCCACTCACATTAGCCTTTCCCCTGAGTATCAGTCTGTCACCTCTGACCTCTACAGCAACCAGACTCCCCACATCATCCTCACCCCCTCAGTCCCTGTTTGCTTCAACTCACACACTATGTTTTTTGGCCTACTGTCCAACAGGAAGATGACATCAGCCCCAAATCTTCTTGAAAACACTTCCTGGCTCACAATGCAGACCAAATATCCCTGTCCTTACTTAGTCTCCTCTGCTGCTGCCGCCGTTAAAGCAGCGATAAACATAAGCAGTCAGTGCTGAGTAGACGAGAGCTCACCTCAGCTCATCTGCTGTGAGTGTGTTTATTACTAAATCAATGATGAAGAATTATGAACACCATTCTGGTGGAATACAACTCAGCTTTGATCCTTTTCATTTCTCAATCTGCTGCTGTGGTTTTATCCAAAGCAATTTACAACTGCAGACTAAACATTCACTAAAGCCTCAGTACAGGAGGAGACCTGGAGGTGCGAAGTGCCGAACCTGTTCATGGACACAAAGTGCAGGAGATCAAGAAAGGAATGGTACCGAAAGTGTAATGTACACATTTAGCGTGTGTTGGGAGAGGAGGTGGTTTTGGCAGAGATGAGTTTTCAAGAGATTGTTGACGATAGAGACCGTCATTCTTGCTCTGATAGCATTTTGTGGTTCGCTCCATCATCGGCGAACCTCAAGGGAGAGCGGTCATTGCCTTGTGTTCAGAGAGGCGTTGTCAGGTAAGGTTCGTCGGAGGAACGCAGTGGCCGAGAAGAATCAAAAGCATGTATGATTGCATTCAGGTACATAGGTGCAGGTTGAGAAGTCGCTGTGTTGGCAAGCATTGCTGACTTTAACTTTATTTGGGCGGCTATAAGCAGCTGAATCAAAATGATTCCTGTCCATCTTGTTCAGTCTTGTGGAGGACAAATCTAAGTGGGACAGGGGACCATCAAAATATCTGCAATCTTTTCACCATCCCTTATTCTCTATACTGGCTCTCTCTGCGTGCCTGTTATATCAGCAACTGCGTACCACATGCGTATTCTAGCGTCACGCCATCGCTGGCAGACGTTTCTTCTATGCACTCGCTATTAGATTGCCGCTGGTCTCTTGTCTGCAGCACCAATTAATCCCGTTCAAAACTCCAGACTGATCCCTCTGCTTCTCTCTGCAATCCTTACATTGGCACCATCCGAACGCCAAACAAAGGATGAATTTTCCCCCCAGTCTGACCATTATGTCACTGTTTTGGCAAAGGCACAAGGATGCCTGCTCACGCCTGTCCATGTGAGCAACAGAATGCTTACTGCAGTTCACTGAATTGTCACCAGCGTCGTGAATAATGTTACAGGTTTAAGCTGTTTAGATCATCTTGATAAACTGTTTACATGTTTACAGATGATCTGACTGTATGCCGGCATTTTCCCAGTTAATAGCGATAACTTTACAGTACAGTAAAGTACAGTCACAAGTTAGTGCTAAAGTTTTAATAAACTAGAATTGTCCTGTAAAGTCACAGGAGCAAGATTTAAAAATCCAAGGTGTGTGAAATGTGGGGGCCACCATGAGGTTCCAACCCGTTTATCCTCTTTGTAGGAAAACAGCTCAACTTTTCCTCTTTTGTCGCAAACACCGACTCACTAACACACAAAGCCGGGGGATTATAGACTAAACTAACTGATCAGACAGCAAGTCAACAAACCAGAAAGAGGGTTAAGGGTCCAGACGAGGAAATAAGCTCTCAGTGTCGTGGTTGCAGCCCCCTCCGCTCCATTTCCCTCCGTCTCTCCCTCTGTGGCACTATAGCGTAGCCCCGATCACCTCACCTGCTTTCCCCATCATCTCCTTGTAGCCATCCTACTCTGTACGGAGTGAGTGCTGCGCTGTTCTACGGCCCACTGACTTCAAACATGAGCCACTCCAGGAATGATAATGACAGAAACATGCCTGGAAAAATAGGATTGTCCTCCAAAAATACACTCTGCTCTTTGTGTTGATGGCCCGTTTCTGTGTGTGAGTAATTGGCATAAGTCGTGCACACGCGGTGATTGATGGATGTTCTTTTTCGACCTGTTTACCAGCGTGTGGATGAGAGTGGATGGGTATGAGGTGGTGATAAATGGCTGGACAGGCAATAACAGGAATTGTTCTATCCCAAGAAGTACACCTGTCCTGTGCCAGACCTGAGGAATTAGACACTCACACACACACACACATATAAACACACACATGCACACACACTCATATAAACACACACATGCACACACACACTCAACTACACAGCAGCCGCCCGTGAGACATTCCCACTGTGCTCCATTTCACATTCCAATCCTCTGACAGCATGTCTGCTTTTATATGATCATTTTTAGGGTTGACAAAAAAAAATAATTGACACCTTCACTTTGAGAGACTTGTTTTTGGTTGACAGGGTCAGGAGAAAAAACCTGATTATTTTTCAGATGGGTAATAGTCTTTATTGTTCCATAACCCTCCCAACAAATCAGTCAGTGGCTCCATCACTGCAATTATATTGATCCCTTGATTGTTGATTTTGTTTTAAATATTATATCTTGTTAGCTGGGACATTTTGTGGCATTTCATTAGCTCATACACGGAGAGATCACGTCCAGGCCGATGGGAAAGTTGGAGACAGAACAGTGATCATAAACTACAATTAAATGCACGATTTCACATTATGGACTCAAGCTCGATTGCTTTTGACTCTTTTAGTGCATAGTGCAAGTTAGGATTACATTACATAATGACAGTGGGTGAAACTACAGGCTAGAACAAAGTGACCATCGTAAATCTTCAGCAGTTTGATAAAGATGTATTTTAATGCAAAGACACGTTAATAATGACAAGTTAATTCACCATATGCTGCAGCGTCTGTCTTTTAAATATAATTTATAAGCCTGAGCAAAACTTTCCATGCACACGTGCACCTATCTGAATTTTCAGCAGTTAGGTTTCCTGAGTGTTTGCATAAAAACATTTAAGATTGTAATAACCCCAAAAAAAAACTGCGACATTTCTCTCCTATCATCACATGATAGCATAGTAAACCTGCACAGTACCTGCACTGCTCACATCGACTGTTTTGGGAGATTATACTGTGGAATCGCTCAATAGTCCCCTTAAATTCAAGCAATCCTCACCAAATTGCACACAATTATAGAAATGAATCCCTGACACAGTAGTTTCACAGCTAACACACCAACAAGCATAAGAACCAACCAATAAACAAATGGACAGGGGTGAAGTGTTTACCTCACTTTTTGAAATCTTGCCCACGTTTAATATGGAAATCCAACATTATAACATATGTATGACAGAAAATACATTAACTTGTTCCCACATGGGAGTTATTCGCTTTCTTATATATGTATTATGTATGCACAAGATAAAAAATCATATGGAATAATTCTGTGCTTCAAACATGTATGAGATTCCCCCGTCCAGACTTGGTAATGCGTCACAGCGTGCCGGACACATTACGTATAAACACGCAAACAGATGGAAAGTCACACGTCCGGCTCACAGGAATCCTGGTGTCATGGCGGCGCAGCATCAAGGTCTCCTCAGGCATGTCAGAGCCCTCGACCGTCACCTGCTTGCTCCTAGTCAGCATGACTGATAGACGCTTAAATGGAGAGGCCGGCCATGTAAGGCTGTGGTGCCAGTACGGATCATGACTCAGTGTTGTATCTATGGCCTCATCGTTCAGTGTCATACATTTGGAATGGATTGGAAAGGCACCTGTTGGTTCTTTGATCATTTAGGTCAATGGTCACCAACCTTTTGGGCCCTTTGATCCTGTAAAACAAAACTATGTTCACTTGCTCTCATCTCATGTTGTGTATGTTAAAATCTATCACTGCTTCTCAAATTGATTTGTTGAATACTCAACAGAGAGGGTTAAATCATCCAGTAATTTAAAAACAAATATTAAAAAAAATCACCTCATGGCTCCTGTAGTAGTTGAGTTGGATGTTTGTATCATGGTCTTAGTGATGACTAAGCTAATGAAGAAACCCCAAAGCTCCAGAACGGGAATTAAATTGACTCGATTTTTTTTTTCTGAGCAAAAAAGTACAGAGACTATTTCTACAAAACTTGATGGAAGGATAGGACGTGGGCCAAGAAACAAACAATCCAAAATGTGCACATTTGGGAAAGAAAATTGCAGATCCAGGAATTTATTTTTAATTTATTTGTCAGAAAGGACTTTTTCACTGATTTCCCAGGGAATAATTCCTGGATCCTCATGAAACAAATCTGGCATATTTATTGGAGTGATATCTACATAGTGATTTCTATAAATAACTTTGATTTGGTGCAGCTTGATTGAATTTACGGCAACTGTTGAGCCTTGGGGGAGTCGTGCCCTTCTAGTAATATGAATATTTTGATATTTTAGGAAATGCATTTATTTGATTTCTTACTGACAGGATCTAAATACAGAAAGAAGCTGGAACCAATTTGAATACTTGCACATCAGCTCTGACCCTAAATGGCCCTTTGCTAAGTCAGACGTCAAGCAGCGAGGATTAACCCTGACTCCAGAAAGAACAAACCATTTATGGAGCCTGGCACAACGAAGTTAAGAGGAGGAAGAGGATGAAGTGACTTGTTCAGCTGCTATTCAATGAGGGAGTAAATGTATCGAAGTAAAACATCAGGAATGTAAAGTATGTCTGGTGTTTTCACTGAACAATAGAGGCAATTCTTGGTGTTTCGTCATCCAGGACCGTATTTGATCTGTCTCTTAGTCATCTGCTGTGCCTTTGTCCTTGGGAAATGTTTGGTGCTTTTTACAATGTTGTTTATTGAATCTGAAACATTATGGAAGTGGAATCACTTAATGAAACTGCTGCGTTCTTCCGACTCAATTGCGATTGCCATTCAAGGACGATGACTAATGGAACACAAGAAGCCTTGAATTGATTGTTCAGACACAGAGTAGCGTTTCGCATTTATCCACTTCCATTGTCTCAGACTTGTTCTTTTTTTTGTATGTTTCCTGCTGCCTCAAGGAAGAATTTAGTTTAGTTCAAGAAAATACAAGCACAAGGCACTGAGCATTTACAATGGAGCAATTTGGTGTCGAGCCAAACCTTCTCCGTAAGAAGGAAGAGATTCATGCGGAGCCAAATTCCCTCGTCATTCTTCCCATAGTTTGTCAGAAGAATCCACATCTTCCTTCGCCAAACTCCCAGTTCAACTCTCCCACCATCTGCGTAATCCTCTCAGATTGGGTCCATGACATCATCCGGTGATAACAACACAAGAGCTTTTTGCGGGGAAACTTTTAAATAGACCGGGTTGGAAATCATAACAAAGTTTAAGGGATTTGGAAAGGTTTCGCAATGATGTACAAATCGATTCTTCCTGTCAGATCTTTTTCCTTTATGATGCATGAGAACATTTGGTCCTGGTTTCCAATGCTTATAGCAAAGGGATAGAACTGGTCATACTGGGGCTATTAACACAGAGCAGAAGTTCATCTTGGGTCTTTTATGAATGAAAACACCCCCCAAGTCAAACCCAGAGAGCCTTAGTCATCTCGGACTCTTTTCCACACAATCTGTTTCTCCTTCACTTGCGGTCCATCAGTTTCTGAACTTTAATTTGTTTTATATTTTAGCTTTGCCTACCGATGATTAAATTAGTTTACATCATGCGGTTTGTTTTTCTACTCTATTATGCAACTGTTTAGCAGATCTCTTGATTCACCTAGTGAAAGGACACTGATGAATGTGGAACGAGAAGAACTGAACCAGTAGGGTCAGGATGAGTCACACAGTCAATGTAACTCTAGTGAGAAGTCCTGAGTGGCACAGTGATGCAGTGGTTAGCACTGTCGCCTCACAGCAACAAGGTTCCTGGTTTGCATGTTCTCCTGGCGTGTGCGGGTACTCCAGCTTCCTCCCACAGTCCAAAGACAGGTGGGTTTTGGTTCAGTTAGAGTGGAGACTCTAAATGGACCATTGGTGTGAATGTGAATGGTTGTTTTCTCTTCAATACACGGTCGACCTGTCCTCCAGGGTGAATACCATTTCTCATCAGCTCCCCCCACGACGCTGGAAGGATATATGAGTGTAGATAATGGATGCAGGGTATTTTTACTTCTACTTCACATGTAGCACTTTGCAAGTAATTGGAGCAAAAAAGCTGGAGCCAAAGTCCAAATTGTTTTTTTTAATAAAGAAATAAAACAAGGGTAATGCGTCCGTCCTTCAACTGACACTGTCCCTACTGTGTGTCACTGTTCCGCTTTAATGAAGCTGTTAATGTGTCGGTGACAGCTGCTGCTCTGTTCTCTGCCACTGCTCTCTTTGTCACTCCAGTCATTTGAAATGAATGACTGCGGGTCACTTTGTCTCTTGATGTCATCGCTGGTGTGAGCACTCAGAAACTGTGTCAAGTCTTTCACACCGTTCAGGCAAATCCTGTTTTCGTCCGATGACTGCATGCCCTGAGCAGGGGGCCAAACATAGCCAGGACCCTAAAGCGAACAGCTTTTGTTCGGCACTCCTGAAGGTATTTGTCATCATGTACGGCCCTGATCCGTGACTCCAAAGTGAGGGATGACTCTTATTGTTGGCATGAGTTCAGCTCTCCTGTGCGTGTGCCTGAGCAGCTGTTGATTTGACAGTCAAGGGTTGACTCGGCCTGCACATGCATGCATGCCTGATTATTTGCATGCATGGCTGAGTGAGCGTGTGCTGTCTCTGTGAACTGCTGCATGTGTCCTCTTGACCTCAAGGTTGAACTCTGTGGCCCTGTCCCTGTAAGGCAGAATGTTGGGCATGCTTTGCCCCTGCATGCTCGCCATAATGAGCGCATCTTAGGTAGCTTGTTCATATGTCACGTTTATTCAGGGGTCCAGGCAACTTGATCAGTATTCAATTTCAGACACGCAGCTGTTTGTCTTAAGGACTTCCATGATTACATCTGATATGCTGTAGATTCTCTTGAGTCACCTTCCTCTAGCAAATATGAGATCTGACTTATCTGACAGCTCTCACCTGACAGAAAGATCTTAGCTGTTTTAACAGCCAAGAAATAGAGACATGAAGCAGAAAGGACGTTTAGATTTCAGCGTTCTTCTGTCAAGTCAACATACATAAGCATCAGCAGCAAGTCACTCAAGAATATATTTATATCGAGATGATTCCCTGTTCATCTCAGGTAGAATCCTGAATTCCTTCTAATTTGTTCAAAGTTGATCTACGTGACATCAGTGCAGAGTTTTATGTTCTGCAAATAAAGCTGTTGCTTGTATAAGAAAGTAAAGTCATACGACAGGGAATTGTAGGGGCTATATATATATATATATATATATATACTGTTTGTATATGTCAAACATGCAATGAAATATAATTCAGGTTAGATATTTTACAGTTTCCATGAACTTTATTAGAAATAACTAGAAATATCAGTGTATGCCAGCAAATATAAACACAGATTCTTTAATTGATTCTTTAATTGAAAACAAATCCTAGTCAAAATCTTTGCAGTTGCTTTGACTTCATAAAACAACTTTAAAACTGTTTCCTCTGCCTCAGACCATTCATACTGCACAGCATGGCTCTAAAGGCATTCTCTCAGTGGAGAGGCAATTGTCATTCTCCTAAAGCACGGCCTCTCAAGCGATTGTCTTCTTATCCTTCTTCCCTGAGATAAAGGAAATCTGCTGGATTTGTAGAAGCCTTTTTTAAATGATTTCTTTGGGGCATTTTGTCTTTTATTAGATAGGTCACAGTGGAAACACAGAAGGGAAATCATGAGGATAAGAGAGAGGGAGGTAGGACATGCAGTGATGGTCTCTGACTGGAATAGAACCGGGGCTGTGACACTCACAGTGTATTATATGTGTCTTAACCTCGACACTAGCAGACATTTCATTTTGCAGAGACCATTTCATTTCTAATCGCAGGGATGTGGCAGTCGAGGTAATTACATCTGTATTGAGAATATTTAATGTAATTACGATGATGAAGGACTTTTAATTAGTGCGGTTGATATGTTAAACATTCATTAGTAACAAATGCCAGCACAGTGAAAAAGAAGCTAATCAGCAGGGGCAGGCTTTTTTAAAGTCCACCTGCACAGAGACCGAAGCAGCGGCAGAAAATAACAATGATCAGAGAGGGACATTTCCTGTGATGTGTGGAATGCTAAACAGTTCTCCTCCAGTGGTGATGGAGCAGACTGCAGTACATATTAACATTAATGCTGCAGGATCTTCATGAGCTGCAGAGGAAGGGAGGCTTTGGATTGGAGGTTAGTAGAATTCCAACAATGTTCCACTTTAGACATACCACACCACCAGGAGGTTTTCTGTGTTTGTGTTTGTGCATGTGTGTGTTACTGGCATGGACCTGGGGAATGGAACGATGTTAGATCAAGTGGTAAGCGTGGAATGTCCTCCTCCCCTCCTCCTCTTCTTTAAGCCACTGATGCAGGCTGAGATTTCATCTCCAGATGATATCAAAAACTCAGCAGCTGTGTGAAATCCCCCATGAAACTTTACCTAGTTCCTGCAAAACGCCTACGCACAGACAGACACGTATACACACATACAAACAACCTAAGGCCTGGAGTAATCAAACCCTTATAAGGTAAAATGGCAGGTTGGTTTCCATTCAATCTGTTTTGCAACGAGCGTTCCCGGGCGAACTTCGGCATTTGTGGCTGGGAAAAGCATCAAGAATGCAGAAAGGACATCCCTCAATGTTTGTTTTCTCTTCGCTGTATGCATCCTGTGGTTCTGACTGACTGGCTGCTGGCATTGCGTAAAAGCCAGACTGTGTGCTTATGTATTTCTTTTCCACCTCAGTTTTGGTAAATGATTCAGCAGAGCTTGACCAAATGAATGTTTTCAGAGCCTGGTTATGAGTATAAACAGCTTTCCTTTCTTTATTCCTTTTTTTCTGACCTGACGTGCTGATTGTTCCAAATTTGTGGTTTGTGTACGCTGCACGTTTTAGGCGACGTGACATTTTATGTTCCATTTTTCTAAGCATTTGCAGATTTTTGGTTGTTTATTTGATAAAGTATTGATTTACTTTCAGATGCGTTGCCTACTATATGCAGGTGCATGTGTTTCCCTGTGTGTGTGTGTGTGTGTGCCGTGCATACCATAGCCTCCCAGCTATGTAGTTAATCATGTCCCCCTACAGTCATTCAATAAACCCCATGAGAAATGGTGACTCACGCCACAGCTATCCCACAATGCCCCCTTCTCCTCTTCTTTATCAGCAGCTTGTAATTATGTGCTCCAGTGAGAGGCATGCAACTCACTCACTCATATGCACATACACTCATACAAACACAAAGACACACACAGAGGGACACACACTCAGCTTGATTAGCAAACCTGGATCGCCTTGCTCTGTATGCCAAGAACATTCCATAAGGCATAGAGCCATATAATTGCTTTCTACACAACTGCTGCCGCCACCTCATCCTCTTCGTCGTCTTCGTCCTCTTCATCCTCTTCCATCTCTTCATCCTCTGCATCCTCTGCATCCACCTCCATCCATATCTCCACTGGGCGAGTCACGGCCACCCTGGAGAGGTCGTCAGTCCATCACAGGGATTTACCGAATGCAGCACCTCATATTTTCCACAGAATGTCATGAAGACCAAACTGAAACATTAATGTAATGGGATACTAAGGCTGCTTGTTTACTAACAAGTGCATCTTTACTAATCTGTTAAATTTAACTTATGTTGCCTTAACTCCCTCCTGGTGGTCAAAAGTCTCTTTACACTGTTTTTATTTGATTTGTATCCTAATCATTTCAGAATCTCCTCACACATGCAGCACTGTGAGATGTGCTCAGATGGGTAGTTTATTTTGTACAGTTTAAAGTATTCAATTATTAAACAGTAGGTTTCTGTTCTCTAAAGAAAACGATTTGTTATATTGCATTACAAGCATCATTTGCAGAAGTTAGTAATCCTTGTCCTCGTGTGGACTGAGTTCTGGTTGTGTGGTCTTTACTGTGAGGTGTTTCTACCCAGGGGGGCGTGGGAAAATTGAGGAGGAGTCACATGAGATATGACAAGATACTGTTTTGGTGCCGTCTGCTGAAACCGGACATTAGCTAATGTAGTTTGGTCCACTGAATTTGACCCAATTAACAACATGGTCTGCAGCTGGAGCTACTCAAATCCCTTAGTGCTCAATTTGTATAAAGATGGACTCAACCGCCCTGAGCATCGAAACCATGGCTTCATACACTGCTGAATCATTTCCTGTACGTCATTCCCTTTTCAACGATATTACATTGTTCTGCCTCAGATGCCGTCTCTGCTTCCTGCAGCCTCCTCCTCTCATTCCATTCATCGACAGCATCCTCCCAGGGTTCTGTTAATTCTCTGAAGTAGACGACACGCAGGATGTTGGAATTAGTACGAGGTCTGGTCTAAAGGTGGTTGTCACAATTTGTGATGGGACTCTAAGCAGCCAGCCTACATCCACCTGCATTTCCCAGTCTCCGGCTTGCTGCCCATTCTTAGACAGTTGGGTCGTGAAGTACAAATTTAATGCCAATTTGTGTTTCATGCAAATTCTGTCTTCCTTTCAGAGAGTGTGTGTGTGTGTGTGTGTGTGTGTGTGTGTGTGTGTCTCACTCTCTTATTTGAAACCAACAGCGACAGAATAATCTGCACATCGATTTGAAAAAGACTCCTTCATAAGAAAAGCTGTTGTTTTCTCTCACAAGTGCAGCCACAGTCAAGTTTGCACATAGTCATGCATTCTTGGTTAGCTTAAGTTTCCATGTTGAAGCAAAGGCTCGGCCGGGGGCTATTTTCCTACCAGCTTCGCTCACCCAATGAGGTCACACCATCCAGAATCCCGAGAATGTGAAGAATGGCGAGGTTCAAGAGCTCAACAGCACTATACGTTATCAGATGGAAGGTGGCTGATGGAGAAGGGGGTGGGGTTGAAATAAGATCATAACAGTGAAATGAAGCAAGGGTGAGGGAACAACACACTTCTTCACCTCTGTAGCTTCTTCTCTAATCTGTGAACCACCATATAGCAGATGCCAGGGCGTCACTTCAACACTGCTTCATTTACACTTTTAAATCAAATCTTGACACCTTCACATAATCACTTTGTCCTGACACTAATAGCAGGACTGAAAACTGCACTCAAAGTTTGTCAGACTCTTCGTAAGTCTACGTTGTGTCCCGGGTTAACCCCCAAATCAGAAATATATTAGATTGAATCGCTGTTTATATGAGATCAGAAGCTGTCTGAAACTGTTCCCTGAGTAAAGTAGTTTGTCTCAAATCCAAGGTTGAAATGGGTCATTTAGGCAAGTTGGTCTAATTCTATACAATAACATCTTTGTGAGGTGAGTGTTGGAAGTTACAGTCTCGGCTCATGGGTTCTCATTTTTCAATGTTTGGGCTGCAGCAAAAATATCCAAGGACCCAAGGTGATATATAAATCTATAATAAATGAAAATATTCATAAGAAAGAATCAAACATGATAAAACCTCTTATTTGTTTATTTGTCTGTTACCACAAAACTTGATGGAATGATTCGATATAATAATTCATGGATCTTGATGAAAAAGCAGACGGATGTTTAAGTGTCTGCAATTTGGTGCTGATCCAAATAACAATATACACAATTTAAATATGGTTTCATAAGGGACAATGCCCTCTCTGGGTGTTATTCTCGTTTTACGTATTAAGGTAAATGCAATTTACATCTGAAGAATGTAAGATAAAAATATATGAAATAATCCCATCCTTGTCCATCACAGCTGCATCCCTCCTCAGATCTGACAGGTACACAGGTGAGGCTTCAAATTCCACAAGAGACTTTGTGGAAATATTATTATTAGAAATCCTAACTTTCTTTCCTCTTACATTATATAAACTATTCCGTGACCCTCTGGGGGAAAGTCTTAACTTCCAGCTCTGAATCATCTGCTGAATCATAGAACGATCAGCATGCGACACAAAACACGGAAATATGAGTCCAAGGAATGTCTGCACCTCCAAAGGCAAGTGGCTGTTGGAGCCTGGCACCACGAATGGAGGGTCCTGGAAGAATTTGGATTGTCACTGTTTTTGTTGTCTTTACAAAATCCTCACACTGGAGGGGTTTATTATCTCCAATGTACTCTAATCATTACAATGTGCCCAGTTATTTCCTGAAAGACAATATGTCCGTTGTCCAGACAAGCAGGAGGAGGGGTGGTGGGTGGGGGGGGGTTAGCAGTGTGTATGTTTTTTCGGTTCAGGCGAAGATGCTTGCTATCCCCCTCAAGTGTCTGGAGAGTGTGTCATTTCCATTACAGGCTGTCTCGTTTCACGGCAGCAGCAGCAGCAGCGATGATGATGTTTTTGCATGGAGGCCCGGGGGTAAGAGGCGAGCTGTACAGTGCGAAGCATGGGGGGGGAGTGGTTATGGCCCTCATAGACACACACACACACACACACACACACATGGGTTACATGTGGTGCTTCAAAGACATAGCTGGACGGGCCTGGCTGCTGGCGGGCCGCTATCACTGACAGGAACTCAGAAGCAGACTGCCAGTGACCTGGTCCAGACTAGTCAGTGAGATGAGCGTGGTGGCCAAGTCGAGGAATTACAGGATTACTAGTCAGCTCAATGGCATGCTAACTGGCAAGCTAACAGGCCAATGTGCTAACAGCACTGCCAGTCATTAAGTTACTGGAGATCGCACTGGGATGATAAGAACAAATTATTTGGCTTTTCTGTTGTCTGCATGTTCTCCGTGTGTCTGGGTGGGTTTTTTCTTTGGGCACTCTGGCTTCCTCCCACGGTCTGAAAACATGCAGCTTAGCTTAATTGGTGACTCTAAAGGCGTTTTCTGTCATGAACAATTGGGTCTGGATCATTTCCGGACTTCTTTTCTGGGTAGAGCATGCAGGAAGCCATAACATATAAATCTGCTGTGGAATCACATATTTTTGTTGACAGCACATCAACACCAGCATTGGCCCTTATCTTCAAAAGCTCTAGAATCTCATGGTCTCATCAAGTTTACATCTTCTTGGGAATCGTCTACATGTGTGGCACGTCTTTTTAATTCTGAGACATTTGTATAAGCTCGAGGTGAATTCTGTGGTCATTTTCCTGCTGACAGGAAAAACATCTGAGAATGTCCTGAGCAAAAGTCTGTTTTCTGACATACAGCCCTTCTGGTTAATTCAGGACGCCATCCAGAGTCAAGTGTCTGAGGGGGTGAAGTCAGAACGTGGGTGTGGATTGTTGTTTGTGTCTGAATTTCGTCTCTGTGATGGACTGGTGACCTGTCACGGGTGTGCCATGGGATTTGCTCCAGCCTCCATGTGGCCCTGAAAGGATAAGCGGTACAGATAACGTATGGATGGAAGTACACAACGGCTTCTAACCATTAAGATCCCAATTTTATCAGCGTCTGTCCTCCTCAAACAGCCATGATGACATCAGTGGTCAGCTTTAATAAGCTGGACCACTGGAGACCGTCACACAGCCAACAGCATTAAAGTATAATGATGCAGTTAAGGCAAGTTTTCACTGATGCAATATTGGGTGTAGAATATCAACTGTAATAAAACAGTAATAAAACTGTCTGGACCGTAAATATGCAATGTAACTGTAATCCTCTCCCTAAAATCAGCGTCACTGTGATACACTGACACAGTGGAGTCACTTACTTCTTTATTGCTTGAGTGTAGGATTTCCAAATGGTTTGGCTGTAATGGCACATCCAAAATAAATATTCATTGTTCAGTTGTCTCTGCTGTTTCTCACTGTCAGGAGGCCTAGTTCAGAAAATGCATCTGCACAACCGTTAAATCTCACTTTGTATCGGCGACACAGACTTTTATTATCTTTCCTTGTATCTCAAAGTCCAAAACTTGTCACATTGTCAAAGAAATAAAAAAAGGTGAGCACATCAACTGAAGACACAACTCTCAGCAGGGGACAACAGCGTGGTGGTAATTTGTCGGATACGTTTCATTATCCGTTAGAGCTGATGTGTCAAAGATACGATGCATTTTTGTCACTATCCAATTCCTGCATCTACTGTAAACACAATCCCAGTGCAGCTTCTGATTGGTTATCGTTCACTCCTTAGTAAATATCCCATGCATACCTTTGTGTATCTCATCATGAAACACAAGGTAACTCTGACATGAAGCCTATGTACAGATCAGATTCTACTGTGATGGATTTAAACCATTCATTTAAGGCCACAGGCTGAGGTGTGTGAGTGCATCATTCACTGTCTCCCTGAAGATATTAAATAGACGCCTCAGAACACAAGCGACTTGTTTTGTTGCGAGTGCGGCGCCTTCAGCCGACACTACAGTGATCTATGGTGTCTTAAATCTAGCCAAAGCTGCTTTTTACTGCCCTGGGCCGGCACTTAGCGATGTGCTTAACCGCTCCTAAATTATCTCAGGACGTGGCTATTGACTCGGACAAAGAGTGAATCAGAGGAGACTCAACCATGTTTTGTTTTGACAACAATAAAGAGAGACCCTGAACAATAAAGATACAAGCAACATTAAAATCTCCCTGTTTCTAAGTTAAAGAAAAAAAACGATGCAGTTACTGTATTTTTTTATTTTCTCAGACGTGTTTGCTTCTCTGTGAACGAGACCTGCTCAGTTCTTCTAACACATCATCCATCCAAAGTTAGCTACTTCACGATTAAATCCCTTCATGGTTAACTCCAGGTGGTTTCCGTCTGCTAAACTTTAAAGGGAGGTCTCTGGGATTCAGCCCTGCTGGTTAACATCAGCACCTGACCTCTTGTTTCATGCTGAAGAGGAGAAAGAAAAAAAAATCTTTCTGGGAAAGCCCTTCATTAACATTTATGGGAAACCTTTTGGCCCATCTTGCTCTTTTTTCCGCATTACAAGATTAAAACACATACTCCTTTTCCTCATTTTTCCATACCAGCCCCTCCCATACATCCAGCTTCACTAGGCTGTTTTGGGAAATCCCTCATAATGGGCAGTTAGTCTGTACTTTGCCTGGCAGAGTCAACTTCTTTCCCCTTTGGGATCACATCCATTACATTCTTTGGAAAGCGTGGGTGTATCCATGTGGTATGATGGTGTTTTCTTTCTGCAGAACGCTCTGTGTTTCCAGGTTCTTTTTAGAGTTTTGGACCAAGCAAAGAGGAGCAACCACTGGAACATCTCAACAATGAGAAGAATGCAGATATGAAAAGACAACAGATTTTCTTTCAGTCCAAACAGCATGCGTGGCTTCATAAGGGGTCAAGTACTGTGGTTATATAACTTCACCGAATTCTTGTTTTTAGCAAATTTTCAGAATGTATGAACAAGAACTGTTGGTGTTGGAGGCATTTTTGAGGGAGCAGCTCTTGTCAGTCTCACTCCTCATATTCAGCGAGGTCAAAATTCTCTGACTCTCACTCCCCTCTACTCCCTCCTCACTTGTGTGGCTTCCCTGACCTCTTAGTCAGGGGTTCCTCTTTCTCCCAGCGAGCAGGCACCATCCACCGAGAGGCCTCCCTGCTCTGGAGGGAATAAAGAGCGAGAGAGAGAGGGGGAAGCCTTCAACAAAAATTGAATCTGAAGATGACTCACCCAAACTCTCCGCCTCTTTCCTCGACCCCTCTTGCTGCTCTGTTCTCTCTCCTCCACACCAAACATATCTGTCTCCTCCCTTGGAAAAGGCAGTGGTAGGTCAGGCTCCGGTCCACATAACTTCATACAAACCATCGCAGACTGTTTGGTTGGACATTCCATTCCGTAGAACACCTAGGGCCTCACAAATGTTGAAATAACTTAAATATGTGGGAGCTCTGGGTATTTTTACTTTGGCTTTCCATGGGGCCTCAACCAGTGGAACAAAAACAAACAAAATGGGGATTCCAGCTCAAATCATCTCAATTGAATCATCTTTGGTACACATGGCAGATTTGGATGATGTAAGGGCCAAAGAGCACCAGAGTGCTCGGAAAATATAATCCCATATAGGTTATGGGAACTGACTTATGGTTACAGTTGTCAGGCATTCCACTTTCCATTCAACTTTTAGCCCTCCACCATATGTACTTCCACAAGATGTGGAACATATTGCCATAATACTGTGGTTCATCCTGTCTCTGAATGTCATTAAGCTGATTTGATTGTTCAAAAACAGCTTCTCACACTTTCAGGCTGCCAACGCCTTCACTTAAGGATTGCGGTACTTTATTTGCATGTATTAACTTCTTCAATTGTTCTTCCTACCAAATCACTGCACTGAATCCTTTTTAATTGGGGCCATAAGACTGATATTAACTTGACTACTTTTGTGGTATAAACATTACAGCTTGTTCTCAGATCTGGCTGAATTGTCTCTTTCATTAAAACATACTTACAACATTGACATCTGTTTTTCCATAGACGGTGCCTCACTTTCTTACAATTATCTAGAACGCTTTGTACCGTTTTCATTGGCAGTAGAAAGTCCAAGTTCCAATGAACCACTGACATTGTCTGCGGCTTATCAACATCTGAAAAAGGTCTTCTTCGATTTCTCGCTTCAACCACCTGGAATTCAATCTTTAATCACACCAGTTGTATGTGTACCGCCAAGTCACTTTTAATTTGCGTGATCAGACCCTTTATGTGTCGATTATCTATATAGTTTTACATTTTTTAACATATTTTTCTAGACATCCATCCCTTATTTTGATAAAAAGTGAAACAATTCCTGTAATTGATTGACTGCTTTATCTTATGATAAAGATGTTTAATTAAATTGTATTGAAACTAGTTGATGCTTGTTATGGGAAACACACTCAAACATCCAAACCCTGGATTTACATGGTTTAGTTATGAAGTAATTTGTAGTAAATGGGCTATAACACGTCCTTTAAACACTATGGACTCTACAGTTTTAAAATATATGACCCTCTTCACACACACACAGGCTTTATACCTATACTGTAACACATGGTGTGATTGACACACACAATCTGCTCACCTTGAACTTCTCGCCGCCCTCTGCCGAAGATGTGGGTGGTCTTGTTTCTGTCGGCCCAGGTAGGCCAAAGGTGACGGCGAGTAGAGTTTCCCACTTGGGTTTCCCTTGAGAAAAAAGGAAGGGAGGAAGAGAGGAGGACAGGATGTACAGCTTCTTTTTGTCTGTACATTCTCAACACAGACAACACGGACTGTCCTGTGCTCACTATAGAGCTGAAATATGACTTTTCACTGGTTTGGCTATTAGTGTTTTATGGCTTTGGATAATAACAGGTAAATGCTTTAGTATAAATCTCAGTTTATCAGCGAAGAGCTGGAAGAGTGGAACCACTTCTTTTGCTTACGCTCAGCCTCAAATCTTTGGAATATTTTACTTTGTCCACTTGGTGTGATGAAACACTGGAAGTTTTGGTTACAGACGCAGTTTATCGGCATTACATGCCAGTGGTACAGAGTGACCTGGGGGGCATGCTTGTTTTGAGCACAAGAAGCATTCCTGATGTCATAACCAGCCAGCATTGCAGCAATGCTTGAAGAGGAAGTCAGATTGTTTGTCAAAAGAAATTCAATCATGAATCACCAAATTCCCCATACTAAATAAATGATTGAGTATGATTTGTTTTCATCCACATATTTTTCTCTGGAAAATCTGTCAACAAATGCCAATGTTAAACAAAGTTTAAAAAAATCTTGGATCTGTCCCTTTGGCTGGATCAGTGCCAACATTGATGGTTTCTTTCTTGCCCCACGTCCCACTCCGCCAAGTTTCCTATAAATCCATGAAGTAGTTTTTGCGTCATCCTGCTGACAAACAAACAAACAGACAAATTAACCAACAAACCAATGGAATAGGGTGAAACATAATTTCCTCTGCAGAGGTAATAAATCTTCCGCTTTGTGGTAACAATGTCTTAGGTGGTGCGGTGATGTTTGATGAGATATTTTCTATCAAATCAGTGTAGTCAGGCAAGGCTGGACTGTAATTCTCTGGGGGAGGCATGTTTATTAGCTTTTCCCCCTTGTTTGGGTACGGGGTCCAGTCTGTGGGGGTCAAACCCAATAAACACGGAGGAGTCAGTGGAGATGTATTTACTGAAGCCCCCTGTGTTTTTCCCCATGGTGGAGGCTCACCTCAGCAACCTCCGTCCCTCTGCTTTCCAGCAGTTCCTAGCCCGCAGCCCTCCTGTATTTGTGGAGCCATCACAGTGAGAGGTAGGCAGCAGACACATTCTTTACAGCCCTGCTGATTGGAGCGAGGACTTTATTTGCTCTGGGACAGACTTTGGACTTGTCAAACAGACTCATATTTCTGTTTATTTTCGTAGCACTCGGCTCCGCATGGGTGTCTTTCTATGTGAGTCTGCACTGTGGCCAGCAAGGTGTTACAGTACAAGATGTAACTTAACCGACCCCTTCTCTATTGAGGACATCTCTAAATATTTCCTTTAATTAGTTCAGACTGGTCACACACTGCACAATCTTTCAGCCACAGTCTTCATCCCATTCTGCATCCTGATTGGCTGTAATTGTCGCAGATTATTCTAGTTAACATGTCGGTGAGCCTCTTAAAGCGCATTTTTGAAGACGATCGATGATACTGATTTTACGCTGAGTTGTATCCGATCAGTGGCTTTTATCAGCAAGTTCCAAAATACGTGAGCAGATGAAAAATCGCAAGACAGCACAAATCTTTGTGGATGTGTAAGAAGTTTTATGATTATCTCTCGAGTTTGAAATTAATTTGGAAAAGTCGAACTTGGGACACATTGGGACAAATGCAGGGTACACGCTAGACAGGGCTGACATATAGAAACAACTATTCACACTCACATTCACACCTACAGGCATATTCTATTTTTTATATCTACGCTTCAGTCCAGGACACAAATTGACACCTATGTTCTATAATAGATTCATGATCATATATCGTTTTAGTTGAATTTAGTTCAGATTTAGTTTTACTCTCTTCCAATCTGTTTTCTATCTAAACTTTAATAAAAGGAGCAGATTATAAAGAGCCACTCGAGTATTGATTGAAAACTAATCATGGAGAAGTCTTTATTCTTGTTTCTTGAATCTCGACACACAACCATCCATCCACGCTTTAATGTGTGATTACATTTACAACAGCCTCTCTGAGCTCTCAGAAATGTAATTATGTCCCTCACACCCAATGCTTTTACAAAGATACACCATTTAACAATCCGAGCCACGATGTCGTGCACTTTTAACTTTACTCCTCTCTCTCTTTTTTCAATTGATTTGTTTAATCCTGGCACGGCTGTAGTCTCCCGCCCTTCAGCCGGCTGTAAATGTGTCTAAGCAGGACTATAGTGTGGCATTTTCCTCCTCAGGGCCCTGATATCCTGGGAGCCCTGACTGAAAGTCATCTGACATTGCAGCCAATTTGGCTAAAACAGCTCTTTTACTGGAACCTCCTGCCAGATTCTTGTGGTCGATGTGGTGCGAGGGTCTCCAGATCCGCTACTGTTAACTGTGCAAGCCTTCACGTTGACCTACTTCTCAACATTTATGTAATCTTTAAGCCGATGGGGGAGTGCGAGGGAAAGGGGGGCGATGTCATGGCTTGGTTAACCACAGGTATGTTCCAACATACACCGAAGATTTGTTTAGATAATGCGAGGACAGGCCACCGAGAGTTTGTTTTCTCTTGGCTTCTGCTAAATGAGTTGTTGTCATTTCATACTTCGGTTACACACTGTGACAGTGCAAACCTTCGCAGTTAGGAATGTGCCGTTTGGCCACCGTGACAGCATCAGACTCTGCCCTATTTTCCATGTATGAAACCACCTGTGTGATCTGTGTGTCCTTTGTGATTCCTGAAAAAAAAAACATTAAGTGATTTCAAATATTACCCTTTTTTGAGTGTTAGAGGTGTATAACTGTAATAACAGCCCTGTCAGAACCTCTTTACAGCTTGTGTTGCTTTTCTCCCCCATGGCTGCCATTTATTCGAGCCTACAGGCGCTCCCTCTAAACAAGCACTCTGTGAAATGTCTGCCCCTGGCAAACTTTTGACAAATCTATCATAGAACCATTTAATTGCACTCACTCATCTCAGCAAACCAAAGGAATCATCTGACGCCAGAGACTTACCTGAAAGGTTCTGATAGCCTTATCAAGCTACTTGCTGCATATGAGATCCGTGCATTTATTTTTCCATTCGGTCGATTGCCTTGAAACGCAGTCATTACTCCTATTCTGTACTCCATTGGTCTTTGAACTCAGCTTTGCTATCTGTTGCAATCATCATCTGTGTCCCCGATGTCCAGCCAAAGCTTTAGCTGTGACGCACAAGACTCGCTGTTTAAACTTGTGCCCATGTATCAACAACATTTGATATCCTTTTTGAGTCATTTCAGGTTAAGACATTATAAATATCTGTAAAGCTACACCAGTAAACATCTTTATAATATAAATGTGGCAGAATACTTTTTATAATATGTAGTGGGTTGCTTGTGGTGAGGATTGAGGATTTGCCTGCTGAAAAAGACAGATATTTCCCTAAGGACATGGTGGAGATCAAAATAGAGTTAAAATTAGCGAAGATTATTTTTGGTGGCCACAAATATGACTCCAGATCAATGCTGTTATTGCTTTTCATTATACTAATTGCTGGATACGTAAATAGGCAACTGCTTGCTAACACATTTGGTTTATCACCTCTGTGATGGCGATGGCATGGTATGTCAATGCAGTGTTCGCAGCTCCTAATTGTCCGGCATTGTGTTAATACACAAACTGCAGCTGATAACTGTCATTTAAAGAGGTTGACCTCCTTGCGTGTGAAGCTCAGAGGAATGCTGCATCTCCATTATGTTGGAGCGTGGGACTGTGTTGCCTGGGGTAGGGAGGCTAGGATGACCTTCAGGAATGCTATTGTTGTGTTCTCTATTCCCTCTCCAAATGCACGGTGCCCTATCAGACTGATGGTCCTTTTTAGCAGAATGCGATATCCACGGGTACCAGGGGCGAGACAAGGGAGAAGGGGGTCCATAAAAAGACCCAAATAAAAGGCTGTTCTCTCTGCTCCGTCTCCCCTATCCTGTGCTGGAACGGCAGGAATGTGGCAGGCAGACCGACTGGCCCTCAGAGCCTTCTGCCCCTAATGAATTTTAAAAGGCCTTTTTCATTCAAAGCAGGGGGTGCTGGCTAATAGCATGTCGCCTGGCTGAGTACTCGGGGCGGGAAAGGAGGAGAGAGGGGGAGACGAAGAGAGGAGCACGGGGGGATGGAGGGAGTAAAGAAGGAAGTGTTGGCAAAGCGAGTTGGCACCTAGGCAGGATGGGGTATTGGATGTCCCTCACAGTGAGAGATAATAGGGCGCTGTGCATGGGAAGCTACTGCAGGAGCGTTGTTGACCCTGGCACAAGGGTCGAGAGAAAATACAGGGAATGTAAGAGACAAAGACAGAAAGAGAGCGAAGGAGGAGAGGAAGAAAAAAAGACCAATGTGCAGAGTCAGAAACAACGAACTGACGTTAATTGGTAGAAAAATTGGTAGAAAGTTCATCGTGTCAAATTGTAAATGTCAGGTTATTTAACAGGCACTTGTTAATTTCCATTTCTACAATTTACACGAATATTTTTTTGCCTAGAGTTATGAATGTGTGAATGTTTAACCTTAAACTGATACGACTGGGAAGGTGGGAACTGTCAGCCTTGTTAACTGTGCACAAATGATAGTATCAGCCAAAAGAGGTCCTAATAAAAGCTACAGGATGAGAGGCGGTGTACACCCTGTATATTCCGCCAGTGTAACCAAATAACCATTGCACACATTTCACAACTATGGTCAATTAGAGTCTCCAGTCAACCAAACCTGAATACCCAAAGAAAATCCAAGCAGACATGTGAGAACAAGCAAACTCTGCACGGAAAGACTGAAAACCAAGAACCTTCCTGCTGTGAGGCAACAGAACTAACCACTGCTACCAACATCACAATCAATGATAACTGAGAGCCACAGTAGAAAATTGGCTTCAGCTTAATATTGTATTGATCTGTATTGATTGTTACTTCATGCCACCTTTTATGACAAAGGTAATGAAGCACTCATAACTTCTGCAAACCAGAAAGTTCAATAACTATTGAAAAAGATTGAATCAGGAAATATTGCAACTTGAACTACTAGAGGAAGATTCAGACTTTCAGCTTTCAACCTTATTCTCTGTAGATAACAGTATATCTACGGGGAGCATGCTAATTCTTTTCCTATATGCAACAGCCAGCAGAGCTTTGTTAATCCTTCTCACTGCCCTTGATGCTGCCATAACCTTTAGCAAAACTCAGAACAAACAAGAAGTAATTAAATTATATTACAAAGAGACAGTTATATTCATTGGCTGCTTTGTCTTGGTAGAAAACCTGCCTGTTAAATTAAAGGCTCTTCCTTTTTCTGTTGTGAGAAACATTACTGTGACTCTACACGGCCAACAGAAAGGTTTGATGTAATGTTGCAGTGTGCAACATGTATGATTTATGCAGCTATGACATCTTAGTACCTCCATTCTTCTGTGACATCCCCACGCTAGACAGAATTTATGAAGAAATGTGTGATCAATCCATTCAGCTGGAGCCATGTGGGAAGAAATTTGTTGAGTTTTGAAATATTTGGAAATAGCAGCTTTAGATATCAATAATCGCAGAGAGGGATGTCAGCACGAAAAACCTCATTGGACCTCGCGGTGGATGTGTAGGAGCAGGAACAGCAGGAAAAAGGCGCATCCTGCCAACTATGCACAAGTATATAGGTTATCTGCTTCAATGAATCACGGTTTCTGTTACGACCTGCTGATGGCAGCGTCCAAACGGGCTGTAAACAATATGAAGAATGTAGAAATGTGTAGGTGTGGCAGTGTCAGGGAGGGGTTTCGGTCTCACGTGAAGCCGTTCGTTGCCAACAAGAATCGTTCAAACCGTTTTTTACTATTCTTTTCTTGCAGGATTTCAGCAGCATCTTGTGGTTTATAGATAAATGACAGTATGTCTGTACTTTAACTCTGTGTAGGCAGGGCTTGCCTGACCATTCACAAACTGTATACACAAGACCATTACCTCACCGCACTCAATCTTCTCCTCTGTGTACACTAAACGTGGTGACCCAGTTTAAATTTATTATTCTTTTCAAATGTAGATTTTTCTTCTTCTTTGTTTTTAGTTCTTTTTCTATTCAACCATCTTTGATATTTTTTGCCACGTCTTATTTTCCATGTGGACTGAACCTCTCATCCAAACACTCAAGCTTTGCTTTTCACGTCTCTGAAAGAATAGAATAATTGATGGTTTGTAAAACAAATGAAGCGGCAGCAGAGCAGACACTGTTCTGATGTCTGTCTATAAAGGCCATTATGTTCCACATGATCTTTGTGTGTGTGTGTGTGTGTGTGTGTGTGTGTGTGTGTGTGTGTGTGTGTGTGTGTGTGTGTGGGTGGGGGGGTGGGTCTAAACACCCTTTGGGTCACATCACCTTCAGTGATGTCAGAGGAAATGCCAGAGAGCTGAGGTAAAGGGCTGCCTCACGCAGGCCAGCAGATTCCTGGGCGAACGACCACAGTGATAGTGGAATCAGCCGAACGCTACAGAAAGTAAAAATGGACAAATGAGTCACTGATAATGACAGCGTAGTATTATACAGTGACTAATGAAGAAAGGTATAATCAGAGAATCAGTTCTCAAGCTTTGGGGCTATGAGGATGCTGCTATGCAGCTGTGTTGCGCAGGACGGGATTTCCATGGAGCAGAGTCTGATTTGGCTAATTTGACCGAAGTTTCCTTATGTATGATGATGCAGTAATAAGAATATTGGGACCAGCTAAGATTCCGCAGCATTGACACGCAAAGACAACACAGCACATGACTTCAGGCAAACATTAAAAGCACAAGTTCTCATCAATCATCCGGATTGTTTACTTCCTCGGAACGAGACTCAAACTTTCATTTGCCACTCAACATTATCTACAAACGCAACAAAATGAAAAGCAGAGAGGGCCTCGGCGATGCCTTGGCTTGCCTTTTCTTTGCACTAACAAAAAAATAACAGGGATTAACTGTTACCTTTGATACGCTGCACACTGCAGCTGTCAGAGCTTTTAAGAAACCACTAATGAATTTGTGAACCCAGAAACTTGGAAGGACGCCGTGTTCCTCCGGGTTATCTGAAGCAGAAAGATGAGCAAAATGCCTGCAGTGAATATGAAACATGGAGGAGAAAAGTTTGATTCTTTTGTGGGATTCCACTGTCTTACTTCTGGAACGTGAATAGATTGGAAAGATGCCATTTTGGTTGGGAGCCGTTGGGTCTCGAGGCTATTTAAAGTAAAAGACGTTCCTGCAAAAACCTGTAAAATCAAATAAAGACTACCTGGTAGCAATGCATTGAACAATACCACTGTGTATGCATTTGTGCTACGTGTGTGTTGCTGTGACATTGTCGCAGTCATGTGGGCATACAGGCCTCTATTGTGTGATCTGGGAAGTGCATGGCAGTCTACCTGTGTGACCTCATGGTTGGACCTTGAGTAGAAGCAGGAGCATTGTGTTCGCCAAAAAGCACAGTGAGCAGACTGAGGTCATAGTGAGATAGGGCTTGTGGAAACACTGATGCTCTCGCTAACATGACTGCTCTTGGAAACTACTCTCGCAGGAACCCCAAAAACAGGGCGGTTCCAATCTGTCTGGGCGGTCGGAGGGGAGAGCGGACTGGTCAGAGGTCACACAGAAAACCAAAAACAAAGAACTGCTCTCTCTCTTTCAGTTTTTGAGTTCAGCAAGAGAGTGAGTGCAAGTGAAATGAGGCCTTCTCCTAATTTTCCATCCAGTGAATGCATTACATAATATATGCAAATGTTCTCCGGATGGCAGCCATCTTTTCTTCCTTCCAGGCACACATATGAAAGACAGATGACCCGGAACATGAGGACGGGAAGAGGCTCCGTACATATTTTTCCTCATCTGCGTCCTTGTAAATGTTTTTACATACTTCCTCCAAAAAGACACAATTTCATAGCTCATTGAGATGATGTCATTGCAACCTGTTGCAGAGAAAGGGTTTTGTTTTACTCTGCTAAATACTGTGCATTGAAGAAAGCTGCAGGGAGAGTCCTCAGACTGATTTTCCTCTTGTTTACAGATGTCTGATTAGAGCTGGATCATATCATAATATTCCTGAAGAGAGGAAACACTGATAGATCGGAGCGAATGATGGTTCAACTTAACTCCATCATGGAGATTCAGTCATTTGTTAAATATCAGCAGATGCTTTAAGGGAATTTCTGTTTGTGATTCTTCCAGAAGGAGGCAATGAGTGGAGCTCTCAAGGATCTGAATCTGAACATCGTGGAAATGACTGATGAAAATGCCACATTGGACGGAGGAGATGTTCTTTTTACAGGTGAATTACTCCGCCTCCTCCATCGCAGGTTGATTACACAATCCCCCCAAACGTCATAATTCATCCTTGCATATTTATTTTTTCATACAGGGCCATCATCTGTAAGGTTTTGGACAAATTAAATCTTAAAAAGATGTTAAAACCCATTTAGTGCATCCAGTAGCAACATTCATGATCTTTTCCTGGCCGTTGCTTCTCTGTACAGCAACAAACATAATAAAGCAGCAATATTATGTTGTGTAGATGTAAATAACAGTCATTTCGCTTCTTAAATGTTATTTTTGAGGTATATTTTTGTGATTGCAAACGTGAAACCTTGGAGAGCAGTGAGATATCAGAGCCTGCAGCTTCTACAGTCATAGAAGGTTTAATAAGTGAGCAGAGAAGATCCTCCACGCAAACTCGCCCTCTGCAACCTCGATGAACCTGTGCCTCAGCTCAAAAATTCCCCCGAAAAATAATCTGCAGCAAAAATGTTGCGCGCTGTACTGAACGGTCTAATCACATCAGCAGGACCTCAGGCTCTCGCCGTGGACGCTTATTACTCTGCCATCAGGTCATAAAAGTGATGCAGGTCGTGAACCAGGAGCATGGTGGTCTGTATTATATCTTCTGTACATTGTGTTACTGTTGTGTTGTGAGTTAAAATATGGGACAATGTCTTCTACGCTGCACAGGCTGAGAGGAAAATGCATAGTACACTTAATTGGGTTTCTAGACACTGGCTGTGTGCTCTCGCTCCTTCCAGCTGAAATCGGTTTCACATGGCACGGCTAGAAACATTTCCTGTTGGCTCGGCCCGGGCTAAGGCTCATTCCCTTAAAGGCTCAGCGGCTACATTAGGAGCCCGGTCCTGAGCTCAGTGTGCTGCAGCCTGGGCAGGGGATCGGAGCTCCGTCTGATTGTGTCTCAACACACTGACCACAGTAAAAAAGCATAAAGAGATGCTGCTGCTGCACATTGCTCTGGTTCATCAGATTTGATCACCTTCCTGTATATCTGATAGGTATTTTCCCTAACTTCATTTTCATCTGATTCTTTCTGCAGGTCGAGAGTTCTTTGTGGGCCTTTCCAAACGGACCAATCAGAGAGGAGCCGAGATCCTAGCTGATGCGTTTAAGGTGATTAGAGGCGGTGCGTTGATTTGAAAAACAGCGAAAATACATCCATCGATTATCTATGCTTCTTTTCCTTTGAGGGCAGCAAGGAGTTGGGATTTGCAAATTGCAGTGCTGACATACAAAAACAACCATTCACACCTATGAACAATTTAGAGTCTCCAATTAACCTAATCCCTGTCTGCATGTCTCTGGGCTGTGGGAGGAAGCCAGAGCCGGAGGACCAGGAAAATAAAACCTGTGGAGCAAGAACATGCAAACCAAAACGAGATTCAACGAAAACACAGAAATGCATTTGATTGCCTTGGATCTGTTTCTCTGTACAGTTTTCATTTTCCAAATACACAATGACCACTCTGTCGTCTTTAGTCTCTGAAATTGTCCCTGAGCGTAAATCTGCTACGAGCGATCAGACATGACGGAACTGAGAGGAAGAGATAAATAGGTTTTCAATCCCTAAAAGCTTTGCAGCAGGAAGATAAAAGCATCATTACCATCATAATGCATCTCTTCCTTCTGTTACATCTCACTTTCTCTCTAATTCTATTTCTCCCTCCTGCCTTCTCTGCCTCACTCCCCCCCCCCCCTGCTCGTCTCTGTCCATCGCATCTATTCTTCATCCAGCCTCCATTTCTTCCTCGTCATGTTCACTGTGCTCTGCTGGAGGCAGATGTGTGACTGCCAGTCAAGCACAGTTTTGGGGTTTTGTTGGACTTTTCTCATTATGGATTATTTTGGTTATTTGACTTTTAGTTTTCAGATTTGTGTTCGTTCTGTGTTTCATTCTGTGTTTCCTGTTTTATTTTGGAGTTCTGATCTCCCTCGTGTTTCTGTTCTCTGTACTTCCTGCCTGTGTGTGTGCCTTGATGTGTTTCACCTGTTTGTCCTCTGCCAGCTGTCTCTCGTTTGTCATCAGTTCAGTTTGTATTTAAGTCAAGTCCTCAGTTCTGTCCCTGTCCTGTCGTCTGTTACAGTCTCTGCCAGCTTTGTTCTCAGGTTGTTGGTTTTTTCCTGCCTTGTCCTCTTTTCTTGGACAGTTTTGCTGTTTGTTTCCTGCTGGGCCTGCTCCCTGTTCTGTGGGTCCACCTGCTCTCTACACAAACCCTGACATTAAGCTGTGTATATATTTGGCTGTATTTGTGTTTTCTTTTTGTTGACAGTAATCCATGATTAAGATTAAGGTCAAACTGTAAAATACAAAGCCTCAGTTACATTTCTTTGTTGTTAGGGTTTGACAAAATCATCTCAGGAGCAACAAACAGCCTTTGAACCTAAAATAATTTGACATTTATCTCTTTATGATATTTGGCCATATCGCCCACAATGCTCAGCACAATTTTAGCTGGGAGCTGTTTTTCTAAAGCGTTCCTCTCTCATTGAAAAACAAGTTATGTTTTAGCCTTTTCTTAAACTGTGTTTGTCACAGATTTTTAAAGGTGAATGTCTCCAGTAGGAACAAATCGTCTCGGGGCAGAAAACCACAGACTTGGAGCAGAGAGACAGAGAAACACATCGTTGGTTTTTGTCTGATTTGTTGACAGTTTAGAAAAATATTGATCACAAGCCTCATCCTTCAAGGAAAGTGCAACAGTATGTGTGTGAGTCTGATCAATATCTCTTTTCAGCCCCGGTTAGTGTCACTGATTTTGTATTGGAAACTATTCCATCATGTTTTTTTCCTTTTCCCACTGCTCTCTGACTAAGAGATCTGCGGCCTGACCACGATAACCACAACTGAGCTCAACCTTCTCCATAAATGACACAGAGGGAAATATTCCGAAAAAAATATCCCCGACATCGCTGAGACAACAGATTTGTTTCAGGGAGGATTTAAACGTCCAGTCAGTAAACAGAGTCACAGTTTGGGTCAGTCAGATTCTCTCAGTTTCATTGTGCAAACTTCTTCTGGATTTGACCGGAGGGACCATGACCACAGTTCAGAGGTGGGTCATGGCTCCAAGAGTTCAACTCATTACAATAACCTGAACGGCCTCATTTTACTGCCTCCATCTTCCCATCTGCGTCTGATTGATCCCTCTGTGTTTTCTGTTATCTTTGAGAAGACGGGACTTAATGATGCGTTTCTGGCAAATGAAACAAGGAAAAATCACTTGAGCGTCCATTATTGTTTTTTCCGTTTTATATCTGATGGCTTCCCTCTGTCACTGTTGTTTTTTCCTCTCATTATCAAATTAACGATCACGTTCTTGCCAGTTTTGTTTAGCGCTCCGCAACTGCGTGCAGATGTTACAGCTCCTTTTCTGCACGGTCCCTCGCACAGGTCACAGTAATTGTTGCTGTTGACGGAATCGTTTTGCTTCGGGGGAAGTAACCTCAAGGTGAAACCACTTCTTTGCTGTTTAAGCTAAGAGTTGTTGACGCCTAATTCGCACCAATAACTTACATGGCTTCTACAGATGTGTGCTTTACATCTGGGCTCCACAATCAGGTCTTTTCAGGTCACGACGTGGCAGAATATCAGCCTGCGAGCGCAGAGGGAAAGCGACTCTGTCTCTCCCTTAGTTCCCCCTCGGGATTTGATCTTGATAAAGAGAAAAAAGCAAAACAACTCAAATGTCTAATTTTACACCAGAATTTCCTGTTCAGGGATAAGAGATGAAGAAAGTTTAGATTGCATAATTCCCACTTGTCCTTCTGTATCTTCTAAATAAGTTCCAAGGAATAAGTTCAGGAAAACATCAAGGTTGGGGGAGAGTTATTTGCATGACGAGCTGTGTTTTTCTGTCACAATAACTATTCCAGTGAACTGCAGAACTTTAATGGAGCTAATGACGGCGGACACAAACGTTGACCTGAGAGGTTTTTTAACCGCGGAGTGTACGTGAACGGAAAATGACACGAGAGAGTTTGACGATGGAAAATGTACACAACACTTCACAGAGTTTTATGAACCTTAGAGGAATAAGAAGAAAAAATTCCCATTGAAAACATACTTTGTGATTAACAAAACACATGGATGTCAGATGAAGTTATTTTCTTAGGCACAAACCAGAAACAGTTATATAAATGTATTCACATAGGTTCAGGAAGGAAAGTTCTCGGAAAATAAGTATCAGCTCTTCTGTATCACTTCAAGGTTTCTGAGCGTCGGATGGACCCACGGGATTCTCTATGACTGAATGTATTTCACAAACTTTATCAGGAATTGAATTGATCAGTTTGAAAGTGGGAAATTCTTTTAGTCTAGGGAATTAAAATCCACATGAAGGAAGTGGTGAGATACTGTTTCTGCAATGTATGATCTAATTCTTCCGTCCATGACCCACATCCTCTCACAACGTTTTGTGGTAATCTGCTTAGTTGCTTTTTTGCGTAATTGTTCTTACAAACAAACCAGCAAAGTCTGGATTCAACTGTTGAATTCTGCTTTTAGATATGAATCATTTATTTTCTCCCAATGAGGGTGGAGGTCCCACACACACACACACACACACACACACACTGCATCCTTCACCAGAGATTTCTATTTTTGTGTTTTGGTTCTTGCTTTTCTCACTGGTTTGGTGTGTGTGTGTGTGTGGGGGGGGGGGTCGTCTGATTCCACGCACCAATCAGAGCTCAGTTACGTTTCAAGCAAAAATGTGATGACGGGCTGTTGTGTTGTTTGCTTATGTTGCCATAACTCTCATCAAACCACTCCCACACACTCCCTGGTGCAGCAGTAGTTTAAAATCTTTAACTTTGATTTTTGCTTGTTAAGTTGTGATTACAACATATTTTCTTGAACGTTAAAACTTTATTTTTATATTAGAAAGATGCTGAGAGCAGTAAAAGTCAGTATCATTCCCACGTCTGAAAACTGTTATCAATGGCAGTTGTTTAAAATTCTGTTAATCCTCTGTTTATATAAAGCTTCTGATGACAACATGTGGTCTGTGACTTCCTGCAGCCGGGGAAATCCTCTCCAATCACACTCCTACGAGTCGCTCTGTAATCTCCCCTATGAGCCCTCGGCTCAGTGACATCATCCTCCACTCGCTCCTGCTGTTTCCCACTCCGAGCTGCCCACCACTCTATTTTAAAGGCCACTTGAGACCCTACTGCACAACTCTGCTCTTTATTTATCACCTCCAGGAGGTTGTACTGGTTTGTTAGCAGGTTTACGCAAAAAAACACTGAACCCGTGTGGATCCAGAAGTTTGAGAAATTTTAATTGATTTCTCAGCAAAAATGATTTACCACGTTTAGATGGACTGATATCTAGGAGTGTGTGCAATTTGTTTCAGATCCAGGTAAAATCTGGATTTAGTGAATGTGGTTTCAGAAGGAGACTGAAATGCACACGAATAATGAATTAGGTTGAAGGGAGCAGAGTTGTCACTCCTGTTTAACCCAATGACACGTGGTAAATGGACTGTATTTATATATATATATATATATTTATATATATATATAGACCTTTCTGGTTAATGGACCACCGTCTGGACATCCTGACCCACAGTCACCCATATGACATGAAATCCTTTTTAATAAAGGAAGTACTACATTTTATGAATATTATCTTATGGGCATGAACTCACACAGAAATTAGTTTGTAATATTTTGTTCCCCAACCTTTTGGTATCAGTGGTGAGGAAATACATTGTACAGCAGTAGAGATCATTATAGATATGCACACCACCACAACAACTGTTTTTATTTCTGTCTTATCGACATGAAGTTCATCACTTCCAGTTGTTTTCTTCACCGAACTGAATTTGTGTTATTGCAGGACTACGCTGTGTCGACGGTGCCGGTGCAGCAGGGGCTGCACCTGAAAAGCTTCTGCAGCATGGGGGGACCCGGCCTTATTGTCATCGGCTCCAGTGAACCAGCACAGAAAGCTCTCAAAGTACGCTGCCTCTGTATATGTGTTTGTTGTGTGTACAGTAAAAACACCATCCCATTGCTATGCTTTTCCACCGGCTGTAGTCATGGAAACCACTCAATCACTGTAACGGCTTTGTTTTGATAACTATGACGCACATTGATGCAGCGGATTCATATTCATGCCTCTGTGTTGATGACAGCTGTGGCTGGAGGCATGTTTGGGATTTCATGAAATTTGGCAGAAACGCTCGCTTGGAATCAAGGATGAACTTATTATCCTCTGGAGGTCAAAGGTCAAAGGTCAATTCGACCTCCCAAAGCAACTCAAGAATCCATGTGCTCATCGTGACAACGTTTCCTCCAAATGTCTTTTAGGCTATAAAGGTCAAAGGTCAGCATCAAGGGGACATTATAATATTCCCTGTAATACCTTATATTCAGTTCCTTCTGAACATATGTTGTTCGAGCCTGGATTGTGAGACAAGGATCCAAACTCCAACTTGACTGGTTGGCGGAGACGTACAACCGCAAGGTCGGTAATGCTACTTTTTTCCTTTGGTTGACTCTTGGCGCAATCCAGTTGGTATGAACACCTCGTTCTTCAAAGTATTCAGCAAGAATAACACCACAAGACAGGACATTACACATGTTGATTCAGAACAGACTCCCTCACTTACAGCTCCATGGCTGCTTCCCACTGTAAGCACATCGAAACCACCTGTCACCTTAATCCTTCCTCATTAATTCATATTCCCGGCTAATCTGCGGGGATTGGCCCTGGCGCTCTCACTCCAGCTCCGATTACAAGGGTATCGGCCTTCCATTTAGCAGCTTGAGCTCATTACTGCGTGGAAGCTTCTGAATTGATCAGGCGTCATTGCAACAATGGAAACCCAATGGATGCTTCGGGACACGAGGAAGAAGAGACAGTTTAAACCCCCAACACAGACAGAGCTCGTCCCCGTGATGGAATCATCCCGAGAACATCGGGATGTGAGACTGTATGTGAATTGTTACAATAATGACACGCAGCACATTTAATTACATAAGTATATGGACTCACATGCACAAACACCCAGGTCCTCCCTGGCAGGGCTTCTCTCTCGCCTCCTTGTGTGATATCTCCCCCTACTGGTCCACAGTTGTTTCATAAATACCTAGTGTATCTCAGGGGCATTTTTAAAACCAGATAACCAGACAGCACGTGCCAATGAAGCCCTCGAGAGAAGCACAAAGAAAGACTTGTTGATTTGTGTTCATGTTAGCGTTGCTGTAGTGCACAAAATAACTCAAACATTTATGGATAAACATGCGCCTATTAATTTTGTATTCCAGCACTGACTCATTAAGATTCCTGCCTGTTCGGCCGCCCCAGTAATAAGCTGCCCGTCAGAGGACTGGCCGTTGGCGAGACTTAATGACGGACTGCCCGTTTCTAATTGCGTCTTACGTCACCACTCTCCTGCAGCATTTAGCTCCCGTTTTAAAGGACTTTTAACAACCTTGGATTTGTAATTTAGGTAATGTTCTCTGTTTTGGGAGGAGTGAAAACGTATGAGTGCTGTTTTAATGCATCCACTGTGCCACTGCGTGTTTGGATGCGCATGTAGCTCTTGTGGCAATGTCTGTTTACCCTTGGACAATGACACGTACAAATTAAAGTTGGAGCCAGATTAATTAAGTTTATCTTTCGGGAAGTAAATTTTGTTGTGCTCTCATTAAGCCTGTTAGTTTTATCTATTTGTAAGTTTTATCTGTGTTTACTTATTTGTGAACCAGGTGCAGTCTGCTGTCTATGTTTAGCTCCCCCCAGGACGAGAATACACGCTGACCTAATGGATGTCGTCACTCATCTGCTGTCAGTGCCAAGCATCTCTCATAAAGTCATCATCCTGAAATATGGCCCGTGTCAGGGGAGGCAGTGCCCACTCCCTGCTCTCTCACACTATTCCCTGGCTGCATTACAGAGCGATGACCGGCAGCCTTCGCGTGCCTGTCGCCCCTTTGACTCAGCCCTGCGTGAGTCATGAGGTCATTTCTCTCTGCCGGACACAATGTGATCTTCACCTCGAGGATGTTTTCACACTCTTTTGACATGTTGAGAATTCGACACGGTGAAGGTCATATATAATTATTTAAGGACCAACGACTGATTGAAGTTTTAACATTTGGAAAAGTGCCACGTGTGACTTTTGAGCATCAGGTTTTTCTTGCACACAATGAGACGGCAGTCGTTCATTAAGGTCTTGAGCTGCCATGTTGGAGGGCGGCAGCTGATTCCACGATTTAGGTTAAATATTTACGTCTCTAAATGTCAACCTTGTTTGTTCCTGAGACGGCGATTCACTCCAATCGGTTACCATAGTTTACTGTTTTAGCATTTCATATTCAAAATTATCAACACGATTAATCATTTTATACTAAGAGAAAGTGTTATCATGCATGTGACAGTTGTCAAAATACACAAACATATTGAAAATGCTTAAAAGTTTTAGTCAAGTAAAGATTTCTGGAGCTATTTCACCACCACACGTTGTGTATTTTCATCATTTGAAATGCTAACTGTAGTACGCTAACATGTCCCTAATGACAATTCTAACATACTGATATTTAGCATGCTAACATTTGTTTATTCACCCTAAACACAAACTATAGCTAAAGATTGTGAGATTGTCATTATTCTCACATGTGAGACCTTCACTGAGCGGGACAAAAAAGGACACGACTGTCCTACTAATGGTATCAAGTCAAATATCATAGAACAGTGTCTCTGAACCTGTGTCCCTGAATTATGTTCTCAGTATTATCGGACGTGTCCTGTGTCCTCCCCTCCTCTTCCTTCCCTCCAGGCCAGTTTCCATTGGAGACGTCTGGTTGCATCAACAGTTCATATAGACCAATAATATTTGCAGAGCAAATGTGTGTCAAGGAACTTTAACACACATTTACGATACATCAACAGGAAGCAATTTCACTCCCATTTCCCCACCAGTTATGGAAACAGGTTTGAGAAAGATGTGTCTCGCTGTTGTTCAGCAGTAAAAACAAGGAGTATTATAAAATCTTTTAAAGGCATCCTGGGAAGTATTTCTACAATGAGCATTATAAATATTCTTAGCGAGAGCCAAAATCTAGGTTGTGCGTATGATGTCCAGTAAACTGTCAGTGTTTTTGTTAAATGGTTGACTGTCACTGCCCAGGCTGGATTTTATTATTTCCCGTTAATATTAAGTGTAAGAAGCTCTGACCAAGCATATTTTGTTGCCCAGTTACCACTCTGTGTATTAACTGGACCTCAGCCACTGTCCAGGAGCGTGTTGCTGCTAATTTGCTGTAGCTTTACACTTGGTCATGGGCCAGGATGACGATGGAGAGGCAGGAGCTCTCCTTTAATTCATCGGCACAAATCACAGGCAGACACAATGATGCTAGTGAAAGAAACATGCAGTGACGGAGATAATCGAACCTTGAGTTTTTAGTTCTTGTGACCTAAGATCAGAATAAATTAATCCATCTTTCATTTTTTAAATGGACATAAAGTAATTTGGCTTGATGTTAATCAGTTGTTCAGAAAACCATCTGTCAATGTATCACCTTGGTCAATGAGGTAATGGTTTCACCACTGACTGTTTGCCCACAAGCTTATTTTTTGGTTGGTTGGTTTGTTGAAGCGTTGCTGAGTGAATAATTCATGGATCTTGATAAAACGCAACTCACCTTTTAATCGAATTTAAGGCGACTGGGCCTCTGTGCTCTACTTGGTCCCATTCTAGTTCATCTTTTAGTTTTGTTTCATCAGAAATGCACATGGATCACAATGGAAATCTTCCTGAAGGATATTTTTCCTCACATGCTGAATAGTTTTTTCTTTCTTTAACTAAGAAAGCTGGATGTTTCAGAGTCTGGGAGAAGAGCAGGAACAACTGTGATCTTTGGTGGAGTCAGCATTTGCTTTTTCGCCTCTACCACTAATCCCCCCCCTCGTGTGAGAGAGACTGTGTTGGCCGTCACGCACATGGACAGTGTTTTTATTTAGGGCTGGCCGCTGCAGTTACGTAACGCATCAAAAAGTGACCTGGGAATGTGTCTGGCCTGGTCACACACACTCACACACACACACACACACACACACACACACACACACACACACATTTTTATAGACTTGCTTTCATGTGATGTGTTTCTATCGTTTTCTTTTCACCTTTTATTTTACTTGTTCATTTATTGTTATTGTCATATTACGTCTTTTATGTGTTCAAGTTTTTTTGTGACACAGCTCTATATTTATTCCTTTAATTTGAACACCACCTTGTTTCCTAACACCTAAACGTGGTTGTCTGGCCTCCTTGTCACATCCTGCTGATTGTTATTTCTCTTATATTTACTTTTCTTGCTTTGCTGTCAAAGCACTTTGTGAACTCTTTTTAAAATGTGCTATATAAACAAACTTTACTATTATTCCACTCTTCATCTCTACACTCAGTTATAAAAATGTTGCGTTATCATTTATAAATCAAAATGTATTTATTGCTTTTATATATGAAAATATCCGTGACTAACAATGGAGCATTACCATTTTCCTTTTGTAGTCTTTGTTTTTAACATTGTCGTTGTTGCTGAAGTTCCATCACTGTGTTTCTTTCGCTCTGCACTTCCCAGACGTCACTCCTCGGTTTAACAATGAGTCCAGTCCTGTGACAGATTTTTCCTTTGGGTTTTTTTATTTAATGATGGGATTTACTGCTCACACTAACCACACAATTGTTCTGATATTTATTCCAACCAAGTGCTGCTGCCGCTGCCAGAAACATAAAAACGTGTCACTTCCTATGTTGCTGAATAGATTTTAATAGAAAAAGCAAGTACTTACAACAGCACATTTGCTGTTGGGTTGAATCATTTGCTAATAAACAGTAATTTGCGATGTACAAATACCTCTTTTTATTACAAGGTACAAGGCGTGTGAGTATATTGAATTCATGAGAATCACACTATGCAACATAATCCCATATTTGTGCCTTTTCCATCCCAGTAAACGCCCTGGTCTTCCCTTTTCCAGCAAACGTGTTCAATGGGAAGTGAAATGAAAACATCTTCAGCCACAAACCACAAATTGTCCTCCCACGTGTGCATCATCACGTTTGCTCACTGCTTCTTTGAGACGTCTGTACATGTGCATCAAGCTGACGTCACAGTTTGGTTGCAGCGTGATGCTAAAATTGACATTTGCTGCATGTGCAAGAAAAATCCGATCTCATCTAAACAACAATAAGAACTTAGGTTTTTCATGATTTCAACTTTTTGTCTGCTAATCATTAGCGACCTGTGCTGCACATGATCAAAGAAAGAAGAGCACAAGAAAAGACTGAAGATTCATATCTGGTGAAAATCTCACTCCTCAAAATATCTTTTCTGAATGTTTGGACTTTTTTTTTTTTTTGTCGCTCTCATCCTCCCCTCCCCTCCTCGTCTCTGAGGTATCCGTCCGCAGATGTTCAGCTCATAAACATTAAGAGGCACCTGCCTCTCCTCTGGTCATAACATCCTGACCCCCCCAACTTCCACTTGGCAACACGGGCGCCTTCTCAGACTCTCTCCCCACCTCCCGTCCCACCTTCCACCCCTTTAGATTACATAAATATCATGACATCTGCTGAGAAAGAATGTCTGTCTGCTCCTGTGTTCTCCATTAAGGCCCCCCAGGCCCCGAGAGCGGTTTGGCCGACAGAAAGATGTGGTGCTGCCTTTGGTTCTGTGGCTTCACTTCTGCCTCTAAGTGTCTGAATAACTGTTTTTTTGTCTGTCTCTGTGAAACCCCTCCGGACTCTCGCTGGCTCAGTTTCTTTACCTCATTGTCTACTTTCCATCTTCATGTGCAGATCATGCAGCAGATGAGTGACCATCGCTACGACAAACTGACAGTGCCTGATGACCTCGCTGCCAACTGCATCTACATGAACCTGCCCGATAAGGGACATGTGCTGCTGCACTGCACAGCGGAGGAGTTTCCAGAGAGCACGAAGGTAACGTCCAGCTCATGTCACAGCCTCAGATGGGGATTTTATCTCACACGCACACGGTCACATGATCATTTACAATCCTGAGGTTTCACCTTTGGGAGGAAGAAGTGCAGTCTGAGTTTAGTGGCTTTGGATTTAAGGAGCACGACTCTTTGTTGCTCTTCATCCTGTCCAGACCTCAAAGAAAAACAACTGGCTGAAACTCTACAACAGCTACGTGGTTGTTTTACGCAGACCGCTGCAGGTTAACCACCGCCAAGGCTGTGGCTTTTTAAACAAAGCAACCTGCACTTTGATGCGGACACGGCTCTGGCTGCAGACCAAGCTTCAGACACCCTGAACTGTCAGGAAAAACAATTATCAAAGTTGATGATTGAAATAACTCTTAAAACTGCTATAATCAAAGTCTGTTTATCTGCAATGGGCCAAACATCGACTTGTTTCCCTGCGTGCTCTCTTAAAAACCACCCGCATGAAGTCTTTTATGCTGGTTCAGTGCACCTGGCTGAACTAACCTCACAACAACACCATCACTGCATGAACACTTGCCGTTAACCATCATGTGTTTCTCTCAGACATGGAGGGATGTGCCTTTCACTCAACAGCATCTCAACTTGAATGATATGTTATTGTCTCACTGGGGTTTTGGAAAGGCTGAGCAGTAGCCGTGTTATTCAGATGCTTGGGGATCATTTCACATCACAACAAGTCATAAAGATTCCCACAGGATCAAACCCAACACCCTGCAATCTGCAGACAGTACCCAGACCTCAAAATGTACTCTGTGGTTAAAGCCCCAACCTCCGCCTGCTATTTTTAGAAGGAAGAATTCACTAAATTATGCGTCTTTGGACAAACATTCACAGAGGGGGCTCCATTTTTTTCCAGGAAGATTAACTGAAGGAATTTAACATGAGCTTGATTAATATATTTGTGTATCTCATGCTTCCTGATTGATGACACCTCTTAAATTTGGAGCAACGTGCAAGAACTGCGTGTTTGTTCTGTGACCTAGTTTCCTTTATAATGTTCAAACCCACCAGAAATTGGCCTTGAACGCAGTTTCGGTTCCAACCCTGTGTTTAAGAAATTGTAGCTTTAAGAAAGTGGAAAAGAATTAATAGCACGAGACATAGCATACGTTCTAAAATAGCAGGGATAGGTTTTGTCGTGCAGCGAGTCTCGGTACATTTTTCCCAAGGGAACTCACTGCTTCTTCCTCCGATGAGACGTAGATATTTCTTGGCATTTGGCACAATCACAGAAACAATCTGCAAGACTTTGTGCAGCTTTCCAACTCTAAACATCGTCTGCCCTAATCGCCGGTCTATTTTTAGGCGGCTCGTGAAGTTACATAAGAGTTCCACTTTGACAAAGGCGGGGGGGTCATGAGAGAGGGTCAGAGGGGGTGGAGACGGGGTGGGGGGGTGCACCTTTAATGGTTGGCAGCGGCAGCCGCTCTGGAGGGTTTCTGGTTTGGAGATATAGAAAACAAGCAGACAAAAGGCCCAGTGAAATATAGCAGCCTTTACTGTGTGGGACCCCCCCCCCCACACACTCCTCTGACTCGACGTATAAATCTCGACCGCAGTAATGAGAACTCTGCTGGAAATGATTAAACAAAGAGACACTTTGGAGGCGGAGGTGCTATAAACGGCAGGGGATTTACTCATGTTGTTTTACGGGGAGTTATGCAAAGGTACAACCTCCCCTGAGTTGACCCTCTGAACATGGAACCTAAACAGAAGGTGTTTGGACGCTGATGTTACCTGAAGTTGACATGTTGTAACTCAACACATGGACAGACTGAACTGACCGAAGTTGTTAACATGGAAATAAGTTAAAACTACAACGGCAGAACCGTTCGGTTTTATCCGTAGTATTATACAAGGAGAAAGGATGTGGTCCGATTAGCTAAATGATTTATTTGTCATAAAACGTGGATCCACCCCTGAAATCAGAGCCGCACCATAATTTAACAGGCTCAGGCCCTGAGAAGAGCCAGGTTTGTCAAATAGGTTTGGACATTTTAATGAAATAGTGCTCACAGATAAACCAACTAGAATTTATAGACACACACCAACACCCCACAGTCTCCTTATGAAACCACATTTAAATCACAGATTTTGGTATTTGAATTCACACACTTGATATCAGTTCCCTGAATATGACCAATCCATTAATTATTTTCTGGGATTTCAACAAAAAAAAACTGTTGAATAAAAATAGAACTGGATCCACACTGTGATTGTGAGCATGTCGATATGTTGACACTGGTTTGAGCTCAGACTCTGAGGCTCTCGGTTTTTATTTCTAACATCATCAGTAGATAAGAACCAGAGACGAGGCTGCCAATTAAAACAAAAAGCAATCATGCAAACAACTGTATAAAATATCAAAACTCTATTAAATCTGAATTAACATCATGATTTGAAGTGGTTTAATAGTGCAACATGAGAGGATGATGGTGCCGTGCCATTTGTTCAAATCATTTAAGCAGGGCTCTGACCTGAACTCCTGCCCATTACACAATGTGCCCTGGTTAGAAAAGAATCCAGAGTTATAAGGCACATGGTTGCGGTGTCTTTTAACATGTCATCTGGATCACCAGAGCCTTCATCAGCCATATTGCATCATGAGATAAGAATTTGTTTAGTTGATCCCTCTGGCTGAGCCGCAGGGCCTCGCTCAGCAGGGTCGAAATGAGAGTTTAAAGAGAAAAATATCCTGGTTTGGACGTCTGGTAGGAAAACATTGGTTTCCTCCTGGAAAATGTCCACAGGGTGACACACTACTTTACAAGGGTCTTTTGAGCATGTCGTAACAGTTCTCACTCCCATCTTTTTTATATGTATATTTAGCTGAGAGCAGAAAAACCTTCCTGAATGCTGTTTCTCCTATTTCACATTGACGCTCTGCAGGGCTTTTATATCACGAGTGGACAAATGAAGAAATATCGTTCTGCCTTCCAGCTTCTCTACTGTCTACAGAGCTGCCGGTTGGTCAATACCTGTAACACTGGCTCATACATCTGTTTCCTAAGGGCAGAGTCAGGAGACAGAACAGGAACAGCTGCTGAAAACATCCAGTTTTTATGTGATTTTCTGATAATATCTGCCTGAGTTCTTTTGTATTTTAGCTGACATCATTTGGAAATCTGCTCTGTAGTTTTTGCGTAATTCAACTGACAAACAGAAAGACAGGGCGAAAACATAAACTTCTTGGAGGAGCTAACAACCTAAAAGACAGAACTGCACGGAGGCTCTTTAGGACGTTTCAGCTTCCATCTCAAAAACTTTCTCTGCCTCCGTGTACTAGAGTCACTTCGACCTGGATGACTGCGAATCTAAAAAGTCAGCATGTTTTTATTCTCCACTTGTCCATGCAGGTGTTTGAGAAGCTGAAGGACTACACACTCATCCCAGTGTCCAACATGGAGAAGGTCAAAGTGGACGGAGCCCTCACGTGCTGCTCTCTGCTCATCAACAAGAAAGGCAACAACTGAGCCTGCTCAGGGTCGGGGGGGGGGGGTCTCTTTCAGTGGATGGTAACCAAGCAGAGCCAGAGTCCCATCACCAAGGAACCCCGAGGTTCAGCTGTCTTTGTGCTTAGAGTAAGGGATGAGCATGTTTGTTCATGCTGAGGGACAAAGAACATGTAAAAATTACACAACGTTAAAAGTCTTAAAAGGTTTGAATTGTTCCGTTGGTACAAATCACAAATAGCTACATTTAGATATTTTACTATTTACTTGAATATATTCTAACATTACCTAACATTTCCTACACACGTTAGGTCCATTTTACTTACTATCTGTTTAGAGCACTTAGTTCTTTAGTCGACTGTTCAAATAAGATGCTAATTAACTAGAATCTCTCCCAGCAAGTCCTGAATGGACCAAGAAAACCAGATGGATGAGTGCGAAATAAAACAAACAGATTAATCTCACCAGATTCAGATAAATAACTAAAAGACAACGACACTGACAAATGATTCCAGGAAGAGTCATGGAGAAATGAAAAATAAAGGCTTTTACATCAAGACTATGTTTTACTAGATTGAGCTCAATGAAAGTTCCAGAGGCTATAAAGTCAAGTCAAGTCAACTTTATTATCAATAATGCCATATGTGCAGGACATACAGAGAATTGAAATTGTGTTTCCCTCTTATCCCCGGTGCAAACAGCATTAAACATGAAATATAAAATATAAAAAATATAAGTAATTAAAATAAAAATCTTAATGGTACCCAGTCGCACCCCTGACGATAGAGTTTATCAAATTGTGTCGGACGTGGTGAAGATAGAGCAGGGATGCACGTGACTGTGCACGTTTATTAAGCATAGCAGGAAACACGATGTGGTACCGAACCTGCCTTTCTTCACAGTTGTGGGCAGTAAGAAGTGGGAACCAATTCCTCAAAATGTGGAAACCAATGTAATATAACTCTTTATTCTGTTTACCATTTTAACTGTGATGGAATTCTTACGTGTGACTGGTTATATAACATGGATGGCGGTTTAATTTGTAGTATGGTTTCACCACTGTACTTTATTTCAAATGTGCTATTAAGTATTTAAAAAATGTGGAGCCACTTTTCAGGATGTTCAGAATTCTCGTCCTCGTGATGGAAGTTCTTGAAAATGCGACTGGATTTGTGTTGATCAGTGATTTCTTTGTGATTAGTTATGATTCTGTGATAGTAAACTGCTGCGGAGACCTGACGTGCTCTTAGTTTTTACGGCTGTCGTCATTTGCCACTGATTGTAAAGAACTGAAGACAGTTAATTGATCCCTAACAACTGCCACCAGCTGGAGGAGCAAACCTTATTCTACGATTCTACAAGAACCATCTGGGCCCGTTTAGTTGCAGTGAATTTGCATCCCTGCTGCCGAGCGTCTCTTATTTGTGGGGATGCAAACTTGCTCATCTGTGCCAACCTTGCAGAGGACAGGAAACAGCTGCCTCTGTGTGTTTTCCTCATTACAAGACGACCTAAGCTTTCACTTAGTCCAACGAAACACCTCTGCTCCTTCAATGTGAAAACAATCCATGAGTTCACTCCTGTGGAAAGATTCTGAAAACACTGTCGTTATCTCACATTGTTGGTTTTGTTGATTTTGCTTCCATTTTCCCCCCGTCTGGAAGATTTGACTCCAAAACATGATCCACTAAATCTAATATCACAAAATGCGACAGCAGTGAGAGTTGGCACTCAGCACGCAGAGCGGACTGACTGTTTGGTGCGTTTCCATGTGTGTGCACGATGGAAGCTGCCAGCAACAGTTTGACTGATGAGCTCTGTTTCTGTGGCCTTAGCTCTGCTGTTGCCGAAATCCGTGTTTGAGGCCTGCGGATATGACGGCATAGCGCACGTATACTGTAAATACACTCTGTGCTGTAGCGTGAGGCCCATCACATCTGAAACTGTGTTGTTTCTCATTGTGATTGTATGTGAAAGTTGAGGAAATGACATCAGGAGGTGATTCAACCTCGCTCCGTCGACATTTGCGTATGGGCAAGTGGGCAGTGATGAAACATGGAAAGAATTCCTGCAGGGAGGAGAGAGGCTCAGACGCCAGTAAACACTGACTCTCTTAAACTTTCTCTCTTTCTCTTGATTGTCTCACTCTCAACATTTCTCCTCCACAGTTATTGCCTCATATACGATTCTGGCCTGATTCGTGGACATGATATCACACAGTCTGGCCCCAACAGTGCGGACGTGATGGGCTGGCGTTAAAGTGCGACTCTTGTATATTTGTACAGAAGGCTGCTGACTGGTTGCAGGGCGATAACATAGCTGCAGAGCCAGACGGGAGCAGTCACACTGCCTGATTACCACATGGCAGCTTTTCTTTTTTTTAGTGGAGTAAAATCTAAAAATCTAAAACTGCCATCACCTCTCACTCCTCCGATCCTAAAGCCAAATAACATCCTGTACGTTAGTTTGGCTCTTGGCTAGCGTTGCTGTATGTGAGTTACTGCTCCTGACTTTGCTGAGGGCTCGTATTTATCCCCCCACTCATCCCTGTTGTCATGACGGTGTGATCGGCCATGTTCCGACTCAGGTCTCTTGGTTCTCATTCAAGTTGTGAGTAATGATTGTTTGTGTCATGTTAAATTGAGCCTTTCATCTACTACGTGTAATAAATTAACATCTACCACTCACCCGTGTTTTGCCATCTTTCTTTAATATCCCCAGATGTGGAAGTTTAACATTAATTTCATGGTTATTAATGTCATTGTAATTCATGACCGTGTATTTACAGGTTTAACTCTCAGGGGGGAAGTTGGTTCATCATGAGGTTTGTGTTGAACCTGGGTCAGAATCAAACTATTCTCTCATCTTCAGTGAAGAACAATAACAAAATAGAAACGTCTCATCTCATTCTGTTGATATCTGCTGCCACCTAGTGTCTAAATATCATATCCTGCTCCATCGCAGTGCGACTCAGATGGTTTCAAATGTACTAAAATGCAACTTAAAGAAAATTAGCCATTCGATATTTATTGCAACAAAATACAAACCCTTGAGTTTTAATGTAAGAAATAATGAAAAGGAACAAAGTTGTTTGGGAGGAGATGACGTAGTAGTGATGTCTCTTTAAATGTTTTAAGTGCAATAAAAAAAAAATACATTGAAGATACATTGAATATAAAGTAAAGATATGAAACCATTATCCAGGTTACTCTAAACATATTAGAGAGGTGCCTTTAAATTATTACTTTCAAAGTGAGTTTCCGTTCGTGACCATTTTATATATCGCCAGTCACAATGTGCAGGAAATCTTATATACAATTACAAACAAAAGTCCAATATATCACTGTTTGTGTATCAATATCTGGAGCAGCATTTTAACCAAAAGGTTGAAGTCTTATAAAAATGTGATATTCTTTTGTTTTTAAGTTACACTGATGCAGTGAACAGTGAGTTCTCCTGAAAGTGTAAAATAAACCTCAGATCTGCCCCAGTGAAAACAAAGCACGCTTGTTTTACTGCACATTCAGCTGCAGGGTAAGTTAGTGTAGATGTTACCTGGTTCCCTTGCAGGAGAGACCCTGCAGTCAAATCTGTCTGCAGCCTCAGCCAGAGGCTTGTAAGAAAGGTTGAGGAAGTCATTAGCTAAGCATTGTGGGACATGGAGCGAGTCGCTAGTGCTGGAACATCCACTCGTTTGGAGAAGCTCAACCTCCGGCCCCGGGCCTTGTTTCTCTCCAACCGTCTCACACGTGTACATGTTTTTCTTTGGACAAAGAATGACACGCTCTTTGTTCAGAGTCACATAGTCTGGAAGCACTTCAGCTCCAGTGTTTCCGTCTACCTGTCCTCCGCTGGAGGGAGCTTCCTCTGGTGGCAGCAGATGGTTGGATTCTTCTGATGGTTTCTTCACGTCCTCAGATATGATCTCCAGCACAGATTCAGTGGTTTCTTCAGACCACTGCTTTGATGTAAGAGGAGGATCCTGTGGAGGGAGCGGAGCACACGAATAATGCAGCAGGAACTGGAGTATGAGGCTGACCTTTAATTTGGTTTAATTTATAATCTTTGTACTTTGTTATCGGAATCTATATTTCTGCGAATTGAGTCTGTATCTACATTTTATCCATTGACTCAATTATTGGCTAAGTTCTGTTTTTACACTAGAAAGAGTAAAGGTTTGCCTCTTGGTATTTACCCAACTCTGCTTGTCGATCCCTGTCAAAAAGTTGAGCAAGACTTTGTCCAGGTTTGGCAGCGGAGGCCAAAAATACTCCTTCAGCTTACTGTGAAAATACAGAATGACAGATATGAAAAGTGTGTTTAAACAAAGCAATAGTAATAGTGATTTTACGTCATTTTTACTTTGTGGGATATGAAATCATAAAACTACAAAATTGTACAGTGCAACTTGAGATCTAATCTTAAAAAGTAATGGGTATAAAAGAGCTGATGATGAGCTGGAATAAGATCATACCTGAGATATGTAGAAATAATACAGATCACAGTTATCAGCATCACGACGGGGATACACAGCCACAGCCACAGCCACAAACCTGAAGAGATTTTTTTTTACTGCATTAAGGTTTATTTACATTATTATTTTAATGTATCAAGGCACAACAAAGCGTTGTACACGCAAGTACAAGTGTTATTACGTGATTTAAGTTCTTATAAAATAAAAATTGGTTAAAACTTTGGTGGTTTTAATAAAAATAATAAAAAACTTAATTTGTATGGTGCCTTTTTATACAAACAAGCAGCTCAAAGTGCTTAACATACAATTTAGATGAAAATAACAATATGTTAATTTGTAATTCATATAAGAAAACAGATTTTAAGTAACATAAGAACATGTTAAAATTACATTTAAAAGAAAAAGAAGAGATTATATCAAATAAAAAAAGGAGCAGGGATAATAAAAGTTATGTGTTTCGCACTGAAGCATCAGCATCAGTGGGAGTTTACCTGCGTCAATGGGGGTTTGAAAAGTGAGCTCATGTGACCAGTCACTCCACAGGCCTGAGTACACAGATCCATCTGGTTTAGCTCTGACCTTCACATGGTACCGAGTCCCTGCTGAAACATCCAGGCACGTTCCAGGCTCTGGTCCCTCTACGGAAACTCTCTGTGGACCAAAAGGTATATTTAATCAAAGTATTAACAACAATAAAACTTAGAGATGATTTACTTCTTTACATTCGGTCAAAATCATCAGTCAGTCCCCGGAACTGTAGTCATGCTCACAAACAAACATTGGGATTGTTTTCTTTTCAGATCTTTCTTACACATCTCAATGTTTTCACAAATTAAATTTTCTTGCAGAAAATCATCTTTTTTGCTTCCAGTGTATGTAAAATAGAAAACAATAATTATTACTCTGGCGCCATCTAGAGGTTTTATAGGGAACGACATTTTGGCAGCAGTCCTGGTTACGGTGGCTGAGAGAGCTCAATGCACTTCAGATTAAGAAAACACATGCAAACCCCTTCCATCACCACTGAAAAACAAAACTTATGCCACCAGAACATTTCTTAACATGTTACAATGACATCCGATTGTACACATCAGCAACTAAAACCCCTTTTCATCTCAACAATGATGTGCAGCCACTGAAGATAACGTCTCACCGTCCACGGTCCACCCGGTCTGGTCCGGTAGGCCACTTCATACTGCAGGTGAGCTGACAGACGGAGAAGAGGAGCTTTCCATTTCAAACACAGTTTCTTTTTTTCCACTGCTCCTCCCAGATGACCTGGTGCAGATGTTTTCACTGAAAAGCAAAGAACAAACCCTAAGCTACATTTCAATAATAATAAAAAAAACCTGACACCACAGTTTTTCTGAGGCCTGATGGAAAAGAGCCGAGAGAAAGTATCTTTGACTCTGATACATGTGAGCGCGACAAACACTGATACGTTAAAAACAGATGAAGGAATTAAAACTCACTCACCGGTGTTGTTCATAGCGATGTCCTGACTGTAGAAGGTTCGTCCGAGTGGAGCTGCGGCGCTGCTGATTCTGATCCGGATGTTTCTGGTGTCGTCTCCATGGAAACGACACAGCTCAGTGAACTCATCAGTCGGACACTCGCTCCATCCTTCGCTGAAAGGGTCGTAATTGTATTTTGAATCACAGCCAAGTGAACACGGACTTAAAAGAACCAAACATATTGTGGTCATGTCATTTTTTCCCCACTTCTTGTTAAATGTAAATGAGACTTTTGACAGGAAGATCACATTAATACCGCATGTCTACTCTCTGAAGGACGGAACTTCCTATAAAACAGGTTATATAGTGAAATTATTTGAGGTTCAAGTAAACATTGATGAAAGTGTGAATGTTAGTTTCTACCTGTTTCCGATCCTGTAGAAAAGTTTGAGGTTGTTTTCTAAACCGTATCTGCTGCTGTCCCACTGACAGGTGACGTTTCGTAAGTCGGAGGTGAAACACATCAGTGAAACATCATCTGAAAGGTAAAGAGGTTTTCCCACTGAGGTAAAGCACGCTTGAAATAATTGGATAAGATATTGTTCTATGGATAAACATCATTCTCGTGCTGTCATCCACTCTTTTCTTGTTGAAACACACCAGCTCTTTGGGGAACGATGCCTCTCACAGGTTGTGACCAGCAGCTCCAGTGTCCCCATCTGATATCAGAGGCACATTTAATAGAGACCTGGACCTCCGTCTGTTCCCCTGGTACCAGATAGTCCAGTATGAATTTGTTGTGTTCATCCTGCTTCACCTGGAATCATCACAAACACCATCGATTTGAAGTTCATTCACATAACTCAGAACAGACGCCGCAAAAAAATCTAGTTACACCGAGTTAAGAGCAATAAACATGTTTGTTTGAGAAGAAATTAACAAATCAATGATGTGTTTGATTAATTACTAATCGATCTCATGACCTAACACCTAAAAACTGATACATTTATGATAAAACTGTTTAGGCAGTGACAAACATAACTGATCACGTTAATTAAAATCAAGTGTGAAAACAATTGTCAAGCTTTAAACTTTCCTTTAACCTTCAAACAGCTTATTTGCTCTTGGCACACATGAGAAAAGATTTACGACCATTAGACAGATAATCTTGTGGCTGCATTGGAGAAGTGTCTTCACCTTTTCTGTCTTCTCTCTGTTGATGGAGTATCGAATCCTGTGCATCACACGTGAACAGTACGTCGGGACCTCTGATCTCCACGTTACCAGCAGCTGCCCTGCTTCTTCAATATGGTGTAAAGACACGTTCAGCGGAGGATCCAGGAGAACTAGAGACAAAAAATGAATGGTGACTGGATTTAAGGATAAAGTTAAGATCAGGGATTCGAGGATTTACACTCATATTAATGTACAAATGACCCTAAATAAATAAATAGCAGTAAGAATTGAAAAAGAGAAAATGTCTCACAGTGGTCCTCCACAGAGACGGTCCTGTTGAAGAGGCTCGAGCTGCTGTTGTGCTCCACGACAATGTGTGTTTCCACAAACAATAAAACATCTGCAGACGGAAATGAGCAGATGTGGAGGACAGTGTCGTTTTCTGGTTTCTGGACACACCTGATCTCTGTCCACACGCTTTTGATCAGAAGAAGCGACACGTTCACACAAAAACACATAATGCCAAAAGTGTAGAATAGTGTATGAAGTACTTTTCTTAAATTGTACAGTTACAGCTACTTCTACAAAACACAAATACTTCAAGATGTGTAACATACCTGTTCACCTTGTAGAGTAAATCGTACGTCCTGTTGTCTGCGGTCTCAAAGAAGCAGATGAAATCCTTTCCTGTCCGGGTGAAACATTTAGGATCCTGCTCGTCCTTCAAGAGCAAAATATCTGCTCCAGAAACGAGACACATCAGATTTCAAGTTCACTGGATCAACTTCTCATCACAATATGTGCAAAAAACAAAATGAAGAAGCTTTCTGTAAACATGCACCAAAGATTCAGACAAACTCATATAAAAAATATTGTATTGAATTGTATTGCTTCCACATACTTTATTGTCTGAATATGTTCTGTGTTAATATTAATTGAAAACATCGCCCCGCTGTCTTTAACGCTTTGAAATGTGGTAAATAAATGAACTGGTCAAAACAAACCTTACCTTCCATCGACAGAAGACTGGCAGCTGCATCCGTACAATACGTTCCAGGCACTAAGTTCACTTGAATCCACAAACTGATAATAAGGAGCATCTCCCACCTGCAGGAAAGATTCATGGCGGCCCGAGGTATCACCAGCAACTATAACATTTCACATTTACTCAGCAGATGTCTGTGTATGAGCTTTGTGTGTCCTCTGCTGTGCGTGGTGTGGACTTGGCATCAGTGGGCAGGATTAAGAAAATGCTGAGGGGCCAACGTCACAAACTGTGCTTGAGCAGGAAATGAGCTTTAAGTTCAGAGGAAGTAAAAAAGCAACACAAAAGAAACTTTGGGAGGAATGATCCAAGTTTTACATTTTCAGATTCTCAGATTCTCAATTCCTCTGTGATGAATCAACTATAGAGGTTATAACAAACTTTGCTTTCACTAACTCAAGCTAGCTGGGGTTGGATTTGTTCTTTCTGCAAAGTTTTATTTAAGTACAACACAAGTTATTGTTTGTTTTTGTGAGTTTTAAACTCACTAATTTGTGTTAATCTTAAAAATTCACGATGCAAATAGACTGACTTTAAAAAATCTCAATTCGTCAAACTATCACATTTATCCGCACATGATGTCTATTCCTCATTTGTGATGTTTAATTACAGAACAGTTTATCTTTTTTTACAATTATTGTATGACGTTTTGGATTCTGGCCAAAAGGGTGTTCCTAATTTTAAAGCAATATCCTCAAGACGTTCATCAGAGTGGGACAGGCAGACATTTTACATTAGTCTCATGTATCAATCAACAAACACATTTATCTGGACTCAAGGAGAAACCACAAACTACATCTTTCAAACTGAGCATAAAGACGACACCTATCGAACGTAGTTGAAAACTGAACATAAGAACCTCCAGGATTTATCTTTCTTTGTATTCAACTGCATTTGATTCCGCCTCCAGTAGGACTTCAGTCATGAAGGGAGAAGTAATAAAACTTTATGGGGCTTTTGTTTCCGTATTCTTAATTTGTGTGTTTGCTTTTGTCTGCGTGTTGAAGTCATCAGGAAGCTGAACTACTGAGACTGAGTTTGACAGACAGCTCGAAGACTGCGGTCGGTTCATGGAGGAAACTCGGTGACAGATCAGCTCAGTGCAGCCGGGGACGGTTCCCGAACTCTCCAAATACACTTTGACCTCCAGTTGCCCAGCGTGTGGTTTTCCACCAAGCTCACAGGCCGACAGCAAAACACGAGTCCTTGCCAGAGTCACTGTCATCGGTGTAAAAACAATCATAGAAAATGTAGCTCATGAAATGCAAATGAAACCGAACTACTTGTGGCGATGAGTCCAGTCACCACACAAGAGCTTTATTCAAGGAACCAGTTAATGAAAACATTCTGTACATTCATATGTGCTGGATATATATACCAGAGTCTACTTTAGGGTGCATGGTGTTAAAGTTAAACTATAATGGTGGTAGAACTTCATTAGTAGAACTTTCCAAACAACGACTCTTTGGGTGAAGCTTTCGGTGCAACACAATCACCTATGGTTGAATTTATATCAGTCTTCAACTCTGTATATACGTATAATACAAACAGTAGTAGTTACATTCACTTGGCAGTGATAGGCAAACATGAGGCTGTTTTTAAGTGCTACGTTAAATGTCTTTTGTCCTTCGTCCAGTCTAAGAACTTGAGTTTTCACTGTGATTTTGTTTTATCTTCATGAAAGTACTTGTTTCTCCACTCAGAGCAGAGGTGGGGGACATCCGGCCTTATGCAAAATAGTTTGATCCACTATGCGAGGCAGTTCATGAAAAAAAAAACACATTCTAGAAAGGACGAATGCACTGAGATAGAGTCAATGGTCTTTGGCAGATTGTGTGAGCCCAACAAGCAGCTCTCACACGACTGTATTCTGACAGAGACGATGTTATGCAGGAAAGTTTGTTGCTGAGCGAGCGCAGCCAAGAAGCTGAACCCTCAGTCGATTAGTCTCAAAAAATTCAGAATCGCTGAAGGACACGGCAAGAAACTTCCAGTTTATCTCCACGACTTGCGATGAAACATTAGACGAAACAAATAGACATGGATTTTTGGATTAAACAAGCTGCAGGTAGCATCATCATCACTACCATCGGACATCAGACGCCTTCCCAAAGAGAAGCAGTTCCAGCCGTCACATTAGAGGTGATATAAGTGTTTCAAAATAAAGTACAGGCCTCAAAGGATTTTACAAAAATTTTAATGTCCCTTGATAGAAAAAAAAAGTTTCCCCACCGCTCATTTAAAGCGCTGGAGAGAAAATAAAGCGTCGACACCCCACAGACCCTGTGGTGTTTTCAGCAAGTCACGGAGCTCCTTTATTTGCCACTTTTCCACACTCAGAGAAAAGGGTCCAGCATTGTCACCTCTGTCACAGTAAGATGTACAATGCTGTCTTTTTTCTGAGAACGGTTTGCAATGGCAGTGCCAATATTTCCCAAAAGGTTCGCATCCCTCCATCCAAAGCCCAGCGGTACTCCACTTCTCCTAATGCCTCGGATTTCTCCACATTCCTCACAGTGTCCTTTCACAGTCCTCCATCTATAGCTGGGTGGTTTTGAAAGAGCGCCTGGTCCTCCTGTCTCGGCGTTGAGCACCGGGGAGGTGGCAGTAGCGTGGCGACCATCCTCGGGACTTCTTCTTGGAGCTGCGTGGCATGCTAGGGCCTGGGGGGGCTGGTAGTCAGGCCTCCTCGGCTGTGGCGTCTATCCCTGCGTAGGTGAAGTTCTCAAAGAGAGCCATGTTCACATAAGCCTGGAAGATGGAGGGGAAGCGTTTCATCCTAGATTCTTTAAATGACTGAAACGTGAGGACATCACAGGGATACTATGGTTCTATCTGTGACCTATTAAACATCATAGAACAACATTTTAACAGCAAATTAGAAAATAAACGTTCCCTTTAGCCTCCTCGTCATAATTTAAGAGAAAAGAACAATAAAACTGGGCTAGTTGCAATGGGCCGACCATCTTGGAATAAAGTTAGGCAACAACAGGACGCTTTCTCATTCTTCCATGTCTGCTGTGTGAATTCAGCATTACCTTCCTGGCCTCCTGCATCCTGTTGAGCTGCACGGAGATTTGGGAGAAGGGGGGTCTCTCGTAAGGCCGATCCCTCCAGCACTGCCTCATCAGCTCGTAGCTGCACAGACACACGAGGATGAATGTGGTGAAAAGGAGCGAAGATGGATAGAAAAAGCTCATCAGCAGCTGAGTGAACACTTACACCTCATCGTCACAGTTCTTGGGTTTCTCCATCCTGTATCCTTGTGGCAGCTTTTCATAAAGCTCGGCACATGTCATCCCACAGTAAGGTGTGCCACCTGGGACACAAACACACACACAAGATGATTTCTCACTTTTAGAATAAAGTATTGATGAGGAAATACAACTGAACAAGTAAATAACATGAAACCACAACCACTTTTACATATTTTCCAAGTCTTTTCCTATTTCTAGTATGGAGGTAAATGGTCTGTTGCCAAAGCGACTGGGTCCGCTTCACTTACCTAAGCTTACAATTTCCCAGAGGAGAACACCGAAGGACCACCTAGGAGAGAGAGTTGAAAAACACAAGACAGGAATGTCAGTAAACTATTAAGAGCACAGAGAGGAACATTTGTATGATATAAGAATTCCATTGTTTGATAATAACAATTGACAGAATGTCTCCTGGAACTGGGACTTTTATGATAATATTAAAAGTTAAAACAAATCCACATCTTCAGTAAACAATTAAATATCTTGAATGTGGTTTCTAGGGAAGAAATTGAGCTGAAAATTCTGCTTTTGCATGAAGAATATCTTAATTTGAAAGCTTAGAAAATTGAATTAGTATTGACGCTTTATTTTCAATACTAACTGACGCAGATCTTTCTCAACATTGAACCTGATTGAACCTCGAGTGTCTCAACAAGAATATCTTCCCTTTATCTTTCCGGTGTTATGATCTAATTCATTAACCACTTCAACATGTCAGAATACCGTGTGGAAGAGTAGAGAAGTGCAGTTTGTGCTTTCTGATGTTCTCTTTGTTTATCTCTCATCACACTCTCTTCTTATAACATCTTTATAAATCTCTCTGACTCCACAGGCAGCCTCCACACTCCTTCCGTTAGCTGTCGTCTGCTGTGTATAAATAGGCTCCAGTTGACAGACCAACGTCTCAGTTCGTCTGCTAAGTTGAACCCGAGGCTTCCTGGTTGTGCTTATCAGTTACACAGCACACGATTATCACTCGGCCACTGACAGAGGGATGATTTGTTGTTTTCTGTGGCCGGCTGTGTGGAGCACATAATCAAAACTTCACAGGAAGGTGACATTATATATTTTTTTAAAACTTCCTTTAAAGGTAAAGAGGAAATAAGAGGGAAGAATCATGAATATTAAGATATTGATTAAAAGGAGCTGATTATCGGGATCCAGTGGATAATATTGGTCTGTGGCGAAAACCCAGCTTACTGCAACAAGTGCAGCAGTGAAACATTATTTTGAAACTCTGAAACTCACACGTCGCTCTTGGTCGTGTAGACGCTGTAGTTCAGGGACTCGATGGCCATCCAGCGCACAGGCAGCCTCCCCTGAAAGACAAACACCACCTCCATCATTTCCTCCTGTTGTATGATGACACACAGCAGCAAAAATAAACGATCAAAATAATATTTAAAATGAAGATGTTTTTATATTTTGTCTATATTGTGTCTCACATATAAGTGGAAGACAATTTTCCACTCACATACATGTTTTGACATTTCACAGAGATTCACAAGTGTGAACAATTTATTTAGCGACGGCTGAAATCCATCAAATTTATTGGGTTTGATTTGAAGAAAAATAATTATCGATAGAGTAAAGATATTATATCATGATGTCATAAAAACATGATCTCTTTTTATCTCTGCAGCTCATTAGTCTCTGTTACATCAGAACAACTTTCTCTTCAACATGTAAGATATTTTACAACCGTCTCTGTCTCCTAAAACAACTTGTGCCCTCTGCTGGATGAAACCAAAACACATTTCTAAAAATGTCCAGAAAGCTCTCACCATTGTTTTCTTGACGTAAACTTCTTCACCGCGGGACAGACCGAAGTCGGCTATCTTCGCCACGAGGTTGTCCCCTACGAGAACGTTCCTGGCGGCCAGATCCCTGTGGATGAACTGATGCAGGGGGGGGGGGAGGAGAGAGGTTATTAGCAGTATTAACAGCATGACGGCATGATGCATGAATCTTTAACACAGAAACTTCATGATAACACATGTTGAAGTGGAAATTTCAGGTTTGTAGCCCCCAATATTTTACAATGACAGTGATCATTTCCTTGTCTATTTTTGTAGAAATCAAAAGAAGTAATTGATTATGTCAGATGTTGATCTGGATGATTTATTAGCTCAAGTAGGAAACATATTAACACATTTCTAATATCATAATATTCTGCGTTATTGTGACACAAACACATACATCATGCAAAAGTATAGCTCAATTACTGCATTGTGGTTTGAATTACTACACTTTTAACACTCTCCGCTCTATTACATGTACAAGAAACTGTATATAAATAACATATGAAGTAGTCAGGGCAGCTCCTTTTATCTTAAACTAAAGCTTTAAGTATAAAATAATTTGTCATTAAGTGATTATGCTTCTGCCCCATTACAATTAAATATTGAGAAGTTACTGAATTTACTTTAATTAGATTATCAACTTCAACTACACAACAAAATACACACACACACAGGATCTCTCTCTCTCTCTCTCGTGTGTGTGATGTGTTGCAGGTGTGTTTGGCTCATTGACTGAGTGGATGATTGACTGTGAGTGTGTAGGTTTGTTTCCAGGGAGCTGATTGGTTCCAGCCGTCACGCTCACAGGTTAAGAAGACGGCTCCACCCAGCTCCTCAAGAGTTGTACCTTGTAAAAATGCGTTAAGCTCTGTTACTGGATGTACCAGCTTGGTTTGGGAGGGGTGGGAGGCATTTTTGATCCCTTGTTTTCTCCTGTTACCAGATTAGGAGTTAGGAAACTTGTGTTTTTGCTTCTTTATTTTGAGTAGTCGATGTTTTTTGCTGTTGGCCCACAATGAAGCAGGAAACGAGTTTGAATAAACCTTTAAACAGGCTGCAATAATTTGTTGCTGGTGACTCATTCATCATGTTGCGACTGGGTTTCCACCTGGGCCGGATCGTAACACACTCATTAGCATAATACATTCCCGAGCCCCTCACCCGAACCTGAACCATCCCAACTAAATGCCCAATCCAATCGAAACAAAGTGAGGACCAGACAAAATGTCCGCACCCACACGCTTCTTCTCGTACCTGTTTGTCACTCAGGTAGTGCATCCCCGTGGCCACGTCCACAGCGAACTGCAGCAGCTGTTGGGAGGTGAGCGTGGAGGCCGTGCCATGCTCTTTGGCGAACGCCGGGTCGGTCTCCAGCACTCGACTCTTCCGCAGAAAGTCGAGCAGGTTCCCATAGGGAGCGTATTCGATGGCTATGTAGAGGTAACCTGGAGAAAACAGAGGGATGGTCAGTGTATCACTCGGATCCTTCCTGCATAGTTTCAACCCTTTATTATCCAGTGTTTGATGTGATGAAATCCCTGTGAGGTCTCATTAGAGATCACGGCTCCTGCTAATTAACATTTTATCGTCTGATCTGCGTAACAATGAGAACGTCCTCCAGGCCTTGGTTGTCCTGCCCGCGTTGGCCCGTGAAGACGCACAGCTTCTCCTCGTAGGAAGCTCGGCCTCTGACAGCTTTGTCTTCACACAGATCGTTCATGAAATCCTCACAGAGCTCAAGCAGATGGCTGAAGCTTTATTACCCAGAGTTCCTATACAGGTCACGAGGCAGTTGTGCTTGTCGGAAAGCTCGAACCGGGGCGAGGCCCAACACAATCAGTGAGGAGCGAATGTGGAAGGAAAGAAAAGCGTGGAAATGGAGAGACTGGTCAAAACCTAAAAACAATTATGTTCCTTTACAGGAGGTCGTGTTAATCAGGACATGCTGTGTTTCCTGCAGGAACCATTTTCCAAAATAACATTTCTGCCAAAAATGAGACAGTAACCGACGTTTCACATTATTTTATATTTGGTGTTATGATTTTATGTGTTTTCTCCTTTTAGACTGTTTTTGCAGGAAGGGAAAAGACGTACGCTGCTGCCTATGTTATTTTCACACCTTATCCTTTCACGCTGATATCTGAAGAGTGAATTTGTTCCAGATTTCTGGAAGATGAAAAGTTGTATGACAAGCAAACAACATTATAAATCTCCTGTTCACATCTAAAAACCTGAAACCAGGAAAAAATGAAGCAGAAAACTCATTGACATTGAATGTGATCACTTTAAACCAGTGACATTTGAACATAAAGTCTAAATGTATGTTAAAGAAATATAAAATTATCTCCTGATTGTTTTACTTCTATATTTTCCAACCTTAAACTTTCATTTTCTTGCCTTACTCCATCTATACTTTACTCCTTTACCTTTTATCCTTACATTGAAGCCAATGTTTTCATAGAAGCAAAATGCCATAAGCATAGAAATTAATAAGCAATCCTTTTACATACTGCAGAAATCAGTACATTTCAAAGTCTTATGAAGTAGATAGGGTCTGAATAACAGCATCTGATGCAATTTAATGCAACACAGAAAAGACTATGTTGGGAGATTATGTATTAAGTAGATAAAAACCTGTATGTTTACTCAAAATATATTTTAAATAATAATGTGACTTTCAAGGTCTGAGACCAAAAACTGCCTGTGTTGATCCCAGGAGCCTCTGGGGGGTTGTTTTATCACACAAGTGGAATGTTTCGCTGCACAAAACACAAACAAACTGTTTTAGGTCCAGATGATATTTGGGCTAATCTTTATTAACAGCTTTCTACAAACGAATGATCTCCATGCAAACTGTTCAGCTGCAGGAAACCAAAACCTGCTCAGGCGTGATCAAACTAGAAACAGAAACCAGAAAGCTTCTGACCCCAAACTCTGTTCCCTCATCTACAGATTCTGTAAATTCACTTGTAGAATCTGTTGATAGAGATTCTAGGTTCTGGAGTTGAGGTTGAGTTGTTTGTTTGTTTTCAAATCACTGATTGAAAGAAGCTGAGCTGAGTTAAACGTCATACGTAAACGCAGCAGAGTGACGGTCTGCAGAATCAAGTGCTTTTTGAATGTGAGACGCACTGAATTAGTCAGATGTTTGTATTTTTTCGAGGCTAATTGGTTTAGTGATGTCCTCACACTGGACGCCTCCTCTGTCATGTGGCATCAATCTTTGATCAAACTCAAGCAACAGGAGGAGGCGGACACTCCGCAGTAAGAGCTGAGGCCGTGGAAACCTCATACAAATACATGAGTGCACGCCACAGCGGTTTGGTTATGAGGCAAACGGACAAATCAAACAAATGTGATAGTGTGAAACATTTCTGGCCGACGGGGATTATTTAAGTTGGACACGTTCTGGGGGGGGGGTCTCTCTCACATTAGTGGTGTTTAACTGTTTTTCTAACTTGCTGAAGCCTGTTGTTCTAAATTTCTGCCACTGTTCATAACATTTCTGATGGAAAATGTGGTAATTATTAGGCCCGGGTGCCAGACTGCAGGGTTACTTATATTTGGTCTGATTTGATCTGTACTGCCATTTTCAAACAAACACTGAAACACAAAGTGCTTCAAAGAAAAGCAGTAAAAATAATATCCCTACCCCTTCACCCGTGCAGGAAGAGGAACTGAGGAAACGCTTTCGTAAATCTCATGAATTTGAAAAGAGGAAATTCCAAAAGCAGGTAAACAAAGAAAGATGAAATGATAAAGATTGAATAAAAAAAGAGGTGAGAAAAGGATAAAGGATGAATCAGAAAGGTTAAATAATGAAATTAATGAGAAAAAGATAGAGATAGAATAATAATGATAATACATGGGAGTGGATAAAGACATAAAAGTTTTTAAAGAGAAAGCAATTCTGAGAAAGTAGACAATAAAATACAACAATACAAACATATAGAATGGAGCCAAACCCAAATATTGGGTATGTATATATTAAATTCCACTAGGTGTCGCTCACTCACCTCTGTTCTCACAGGCTCCGATCAGGTTGATGATGTTGGGATGCTGGCCTAGTTTACACAGCACCTCCAGCTCCCCTGCGAAGTCTCTGTGGTCATTCTCCGAGGCAAACTCTGCAGGAAGATCAGTCACACAGCAGCTTCAGAGAACGCCCTGGGATTATATCTGCCATCCGTCTGTGTCTCAGGGTGTTTGTGTGTGATTGACAGTAAACAAATCTGCATATGTTAATGAACGAGTCCCACGATTACCTTTCAGCATCTTGATGGCAGCGCTCATCTTGCTTCCGTCCTTCTTGATCATGGCTTTGATCACCTGGTTTTAAAGGCTGATGTTAGCTCGAAGTAAATGGAAACATTTCAACTTTTCAGAAAGCACACAAAGAGTTTAGACACCTGTCCGAAGTTGCCCTCTCCGATGACGTCTTCGAACTTGATGTCCTCCCATTCCAGGATTGGATAGGTGAGGGGCTCTGGGGTGGGCTTGGGCCTCCGCGTCAGGGTCAGAGTTCCTGAGTTGAACTGCAGAATCGTCTCCTCACCCTGGAGGCATCAACAGTTTTAACATCAAACGGAAAACAACTCTGATGAAACTCATCGTCAGCCTATCACTGGTGTCTCCTCACCGATCCGGACTGGTAGGTGAACGTGCGGCGACGGTTGAGCAGCGTCTTGCGGATGAAGAACAGAGCCAGCAGTGCCAACAGGATGGTCACGCAGGTGACGGTGACCGAGCCCACCACCGCCACCATCAGCTGGTAGTTGTCCCCCGCAGCCCTCCCAGTCACACCCTGGGTTGTCGGAGTTAAACTCTGAAGGCCTTTTTTTTTTATCAGAGGGGAAGGAGAGAATAACTGATGATTTTCAGCAGAGGAGATAAACAGGCAGTTCAATGGGATTTATTATTATCATGAGTAAATGTCTGTTTCTGTGTGGGTGGTCCTGTTCTGCGCCAGGGAGGGAAAATCCCACTGTTGGCTTCAAGTACAGAAGATTTTCAAGAGGAGCTTTTTAGGGAAATTAAATGTACATCCAAGAAAAAACATAAAAAGCCATCAATTAGTCCGGGTATGCTGGGAAATTGAATTATTCCTTTTGAAAAGCAATCCAACGATTTTGCATCTCACAGATCTGTCTGCTGTCTCACTGTGCCAAAGTGAAGACTTTCAACACGGGGACCTCACATGAATTTGAATGGCCTATGTGGAGTACTTCTGAATTCATTTCTCAAGAGCATGTATGGAACGACTAATGTCCATCCATCCATGCATCATCTATACATCTCATCTTTTTTAAGTTTGCAGGGGAGCTGGAGCCAATCCCTGGACACGTCACATATCAACATGAGCCATGTTTCCACCGCAGGACCTTCCCCTTCATCTGGGAAACTTGAGCATTTTAATTTTATTCTATTATAGACCTCTGAGCAATTTAGATTCTTCAATGACTCAACTCCAATCCTCATGTTTTTGGATTGTGGGAGGAAGCAGGAGAACCCAAAGAAAACCCACACAGACACAGGGAGAACGTGCAAACGGCACACAGACAGACCCAGACTGAACCCCGGATTCGAGCCACGAACCAGTGCACCGTGCCATCCCACTAATGTTGATCCCTTTTGCTAAATGAATGTGAATGCAACGCTTTCAACATGTCAGTAAATCTCCTGTGAGATAAAGGTGGCTGCAGCCTGTAAACTTCTACTCACCGTCCCCTTGTGTCGTCGCCTGAACAAACTTGCTCCACTCTCCGGGCACTTTGGAGAAAGCCCTCACTCTGAACTGGTAAACCGTGCTGCCGTTCAGCGCCGTCACGTCCTTGGTGGTCTTGTTCCCATCGTCCGTGTCCACCCAGGGGTGAGGGCTCCCCTGGCCGAGGGGCTGGTACTCGATGATGTATTTGATGATGCCTCCGTTGGGATCCTCGGGGGGCTGCCACCTCACCTGAATGGCTGACACAGACAGAGGCAGGGCCTGGACGCTGCGTGGGGATGACGGGCCTGAGACAGAGGAAGATCTTTGTGAGGCAGAGATTCTGTAAAATAAATGAAGGGCTCCAATCGAAGGCTTTTAGGCTCTGGAAAAGCTTTGGAATCAAAGACTAGGGTTTAAAACTATTCATTACCATTCTGTTAGATGGATCTGTTTCTAACTGACTGATCCCCAATGACTGCAAACTAACTTTTCCTCAATTCACACAAAGTTTGTGGGCAGAGAGTGAGTCACTAAGAACCAATCATGGAGTTTTTAAAGTGAGGAAGTGAAACTTAAATAGCACTTTTAGCCTGAAACATATAATATTAAGTACTTTTGCCACAAATCACAACTGATTTTTTATAAAGATTGATGGGTATATATCGATATTTGTCTTTCACAGACAAATGAGTTAATGTCATGAAAATGTTTATTTTATTTTACAGAATAAGAAATTCAGAAAAAAATGTGCAGTTATGTTTATACAAAAACTACTGGACAGATTATCCTGAGACTTTGGCGAAGTATGTGGCATCTGTCAGAAAATAATTTATAAAGTTTGGTGCAGATCTGGATCAGGGGAAGGATCCAGGATTTTTCTTTTATTTCACTTTTTTAACATTGTGACATTTTAGTTGTTTTCTCAGAGAATAAATCATTGATCTTGATGGAAAATGTTTAGAGGTGCAGATCCAATAAAAAATGGTGAATTTATATGTGCTTCCATGAGTTTTCTGTATTTGGCTGTGTTTACTTTTAACTTAAAATGATTTACAATAAGGTTTAAGGTTAAACCGTGAAAAATCAAGGGTCAATTTCATGTCTCTGTCATAGGGGTTTGATAACAACATCTTAGGGATCATTGACAATCTTTTTTTATCAGTACATTGGCTGATTAATATTTACTGGAATTTTTTTTACGCCCTACTCCCAACTCCATTGCAGCTGGTTCCTAACCACCAGCAGAGGTTTTAGTTACCCTGGCTGCTGATGCGGAAGCGATAGGGTTCGGACGTTGGCCCCTGGCTGCCACAGTTGATGAGGCACACCATCGCGGTGTAGTCTTGCTGGTACTCCAGGTTGTGGAACTTGGTGGAGAGCACATTGAGCAGGGTGGTCTCCTCCCGTAGCTTCTCACTGAGGGGCGGCGGCCCGAAGAGCCGCACTAAAAAGCCAGTGGCCACGCCGGCATTAACGCCACCGTTGCCCGGCAGTCGCCAACGCACCGTGACATTGCGGCCTTCCACCGAATTGATGTCAATCTCAGGTTGAACTGTGGGCTCTGCGGTGACAGAGAACACACAATGAGCCTCACAGCTCCTTGTTCATTTCTCCTCAATAAGTCACTTCCCACGTGCTTGTGAAATAGAACAATGTTCCCTTTCAACAAATAGAATTTGTTCCATATTACACATGGACCTGACCACATGTTACCAAAGAGTCAATCTATCACTCTCCAAAATAGACATTTTTCAGTTTTAGTTTTCTCACACCCTCCGACATTCTCTCTCCCTCTGCACCACAAACATTGAGGAATTAAATATGTGGCCTCAGGCGTTTAAATACAGGTTGTTTATGATTCTTAGACTCGATCCCACAGTGTCTTCATTTTATTTTAAGTGGCCACATACAATTTACCACCAGCAGTTTTTTATATTTGCCCCAGATTTGAGTCATCAGGACAGATTTTGGCTCCTTGAGGCCTGGGAAACGTACTGCTCAGCAAAAATGATCAAAACCAGACACAATCAGACATAACTACAGTTGTTAAGTTCTGTGGTTAAGACCATGGACATGTGTTCCGTTACAAAGAGGCCAGACAAATATGTTTATGTGCAATATTTGTGTGTTTTGTCTGAATTTGATGTGTCAGTTATTTGAGGGTCTTACCGGGACAGTCAGTCTCCATGATGGCCTCTGGCCCTGGTTCCCCCTCTCCTCCCTCTCCTGGACGACTCAGCTTGACATGGACACGGTAGCGTGTGGAAGGCTCCAGGTTCATCAGGGTGATTGGTGTATTTTCACTGTAGACTGAACAACAACTAGCCGGTTACACAAAATATTACCTATGGTTTACAGTGATCGCTTTGCATTTTACATTTTGCCTAAAACAAGAAGTACACTAGATAAATAAAATATAGATAAATATAGATAAATATATGCATAATGCACAGGTTACACATTTATTTTAGAATATTGTAGATTGAGTTGTTTTACATCTAATTTCCGCAAACATCAACAGTTTAAACCTGTAGTGCCTTGCAGGAGGAACATGGTTGTTTCTTATCTGTATGATTGATTGTTTTTGTTCTGTCTCTGCCAACTTTTCCATTTACAATCATTTTCACTTTGAACTTGAGCAATGATTTCTTGCACTGTTGATGTTAACACACTGTAACCTTGGCTGATCTTACAGAGTGTTGAAATTATGACTGGTTACCGCAGTGTTTGGTTTTGCTGCTGCCGAGCAACGATCAGACTAATTGGCCGTATCTTTGCCCATGCTCACCTATAATGGAGGACCAAGAATCTCCGTTGTCCATGGGCTTGTACAGGAGCTTGGTGGAGATAATGGGTCCGTCTCCTCTGTGAGAGTCCACTGGCATCACCAGCAGCTGCTTACTCCTCTTTTCCAGGAGTTTGGGGGCAGCAATGGGCACAGGGGGCTCTGAGTGGACAGGAAAAGATTTCAATCTCAAATTTGAGATCTCTTTTGACCGACTCTTGGTAATCACAGTAATAATAATATTTTTTCCTGCGTGTGTTATTTTAAATCTTCTCAGGCAGACCTTTAATGGTGACGCTGAACTTGTGGGAGTCCTGGCCTCCATTGGTGGACACCCTGCACTCCCACATTCCTCCTTGTTGAGCGCTCAGGCGAGGGATCTCAAACAGGGCTATACTCTTATTTGAGTCCATTATGGTGCGAGAAGCCTGGGAGTCAAATACATATCACACAATGGAAAAGTAAACCCAGGATAAAAACATTTCCATTTCCAACACCTACGTTTTGACCGTTAAACTTGGATTTATGTGAAGAACTTCCTCACTCGGATAAATGTTTTTGTTCCTGTAGGAAATGTTCTTTATCAGATAGTTTCTATAAACGTAACATGTCACTTGAAGGCAACACGCGGTAACTGCTGCACTGTGCTGTGATACAGGCTTATCTGGTCAAACCATTGTTGTTGCTGACTTCCTCACAGATTAACGCAACCTTCTGATCATCACATCGGACTTAAAGGTGCAGCACGACTTAGCTTAGTTCTGTGGTTGATGACAATATCGGTAGAAATCCACAAGTTATTCATTTTATGCAATAACTGGGTAATGAATGGTATAATTTGTTTGCTTTTACATTTCCTGTCTGTGTTCGGGCGTGGTTCTAGCATCTGGAGATGATTAGCTTAGCTTGGCATAACAACTGGAAACAGGAGAAACAGCTCGCTTGCTTCAAAGTTATATGATACACCTTTCTGTACAACTGGAGCTGACATTGATAGAGTTCGTATTCACTCTGAGGTTGAGGTTATTCAGCCGTTGTTCTCCAAGGTTACGACACTCGAGGGGGAATCCAAGTATACTTCAACCAGGGCCTTGTATTTAAAAATGTGAGTGTGTAAATGAATGAAACAAAACTTTAATGCTGTGTAAGTTTGCCACACCAGCCCAGAAAAAACAATTTGAGCTCTTTTAGAGCACTTCTGGTCAACATTTCATGGACTGTCAACGTTGCCCAATAACATATAATTGTAGCCACTGTCGCCGTATCGCGGCTGCTGGTAGAGAGGATCCAGTGGACTGATTACAAATGTACCATTTCTGTTTACACACTCAAATTTATATATGTGGGGTCCAAGTTGAAAAATAACAGAATTCCCCTTTAACTGTCCATAAAACCACAATTTGTTATCTTTATGTTTCTATTTGAGATTAAACATCAACGAGATGATGAATTTTTGGCTAAATTAAACTAAACATCTCCAGCTTCCTGCTCCAGCTTCATAGTTAATGCACAATTGACGTCCATTGAACCTTAACCAAGAAAATTACATTTCCCAAAGTGAACAATTCATTTGGCATTTTAAAGTTTGTCTCAATCACCCTCTTGCTGTTCGGCCTTGTTGTAGTTTATCTCTTCCTGAAAACCTCAAAATTACCCTAAGTATGTGTTCATTTTTGATTCAGGTCCCCTGTAAGTTACAGTATCTTGGCAGGAGTTTTGTGAGTGACTGCTGGTCCTCCCACCTTGAGCACAGAGCTGTCCAACTTCCGCAGCTCGATGCCGTTGTGGCTGGGCAGCGGGTTTCCTGTGGCTGAACAATGGATCTTGGGGCTGGAGTTGAGATTCCACTCCAAGTTAGTTTCCAGGTCCAAGATCTGGGGAGCCCGGTCTGAACAAGGAGACAGATGCATGGAACAGACGGTGAGAAAAGACGAGGTGGAGAGCGACAGAGAAAAATGATGTGGCAGCACAGAGAATTATGACAGAGGAGTGAGAGCACTGAAACAGATTCATTGATGTGCAGCAGTGTGTGTGGTTTTTCACAGACAAACGAATCTGTCATCGTCCATAAGCTAATAAATCTCTCGTTTCTCAAATTTTAAAATAAAACACAAGATTCATGTTCAGCTTCAACATGACATAACTGTTTTAGGTGAAGGCACAAAAGCAGACTAGCTGGATTTATCTGGGCTTCACTGGGGTTTTATCAGAGACCCTGATGAAACCAGCCCATCTGGTGGAATGTTGGATTATTTAAAATGTAACTTAAACCTGTTTCTAAACATGCATTGAGAACACAGTGCCGGGACCCCTTCTGGGTTGAGCCATGTTTAACCCATGAATGTAGATTTTTTTAAAATACATATTAAAACTAGAATTAATGTTTTTCACCAACATTAAATTTAGTTTACAGCTCAAAACACATATCGAATTGTGCAGTATCACTTGGGTGTACAGTTGTGTTTTTGAACTTTTATGTTTTTTATTGTGAGGATGAAGAAGGTGGAGCTATGTGATGAGGAGGAGGATGGAAATGTGCTGTGTTGTGATAAAGAAACAGGAATCTAATGGATATTCCTTATGCCTCATAGGAAGCAGAGAAAAGGAAGGATTCATATTTTTGGGACAATACCTACCAGACCTCTCACAGTTCTGTCCTCTCCACCCTCTGGGACACTGACATCCACTGAACCGATTGCAAACTCCTCCGTTCTGGCATTCACAGCTCAGCTTGCAGTCTGGTCCATACATGTCATTATGACAGGCTGCGAAAAGAGAAAGCAGAAAACTGTTCTGCATATGATGACACAAGAAAGAAGGTTGGACTTATGTAATTATGTTGACATGCATAGAACTTTAATAAAAGGAAAAACAGCGACAAATTCCTCTGATGTTACGCTTACACTTCTCACAGCGGGCGCCAAACCAGCCGCTGGCACAAGAGCAGCCGTAAGGGTCTGGTAGGCAGAACCGAAGCCCCTTGCAGTTCAGCTTGGAGCCACACGACTCCTGGCAGTTTCGACCAAACATTCCTTCTCTGCAGGCTGCAAACCATCAGAGAAAGATAAATTCACAAATGTGTTTATATGAATTCCTCGTGTTTTGCTGTATCATGACTCAGACCATGATCTGTAGAATGTGGCCAAAGCTGAGGGATCACAGTTAGAATTTTCAAAGAATCTTATATTTGTATATTAAAGGAGACACTTTTTCACCTTTTCCCTCCCCTCTTGTGATTTATATGTTTTTTTTAATGGATGTACAAAGGCAGCTCCTCTACGCCAGAAGATTCTGCTCCTTAAGCTCCTTTCCGATAGTGATGTCACAATGCCCCATAATGCTGCTCTGGCACGCCCCCTGACACAGCCAGTTAGGCTGAGAAGGGACATTTCCTGCACGCACTGGAAGTGGTTGACCAATCACAACAGAGCTGGGCCAGCTGGCCAATCAGAACCGACTGAGCTTTATCAGGAGGGACTCCTTAAAGAGACAGCAGCTACAAGTGTTTCAGACAGAAGCTGAAAAGAGGAGCTGCAGCAATGGACAGTTTTAGGAAGGTGACGTCTCATGAACTAGAATGTTCTGTTGGACTCCGCTGAGCAATTGGTCAGAATCAATCCAAGTTCAAAATGTCACCAAAGCAAAACTCGGCTACATTTACCTACTTTGTCTTTAAGGAGAGTGTTGGGCCTTGGCCAAGGTGTGCGCTCTACTGAGTGCCCCTCTGGTAAAGTTGCTAACTGGTTTAATCTTTTTAAACAGGCATGTATTACCACTATCTTGCAGAAGATAAAACTTCTACTTTGTAGGGATAACTCAGTGCTTCATAAATGCTATGTTGAGCCAAACTGTTTCAGTGTTGATCCAGTTTATTTTAGTGTGCACCGACACTATGCCCTTCTTTTGCGATATCACAGTCCTGAGACGTCTCCTCTTTCAAAATGTTTCTCATCAGCACATAAAATTGCTTATCTTGAACAGCAGGCGAACCCCGTGCTCAGCAGAAGGAATCTGAGCAGGAATGCTGCATGAATTTGAATGAGGACCACTTGGCTCATCAAACCTAAAACGTGTCACAATGAATCGTCCACAGTGCTGAATCTTATTTGCACCTGTGTAACAGCGGCGAAGCCAATATCACGTCTGTAACAGCAGTTTTTCACATGGCCGCTTCTTCCAGTTCAGGAAAATCTCACAAGATATGTCATTTCTTTCTACTGAAAACTTGTGGTGGATTAGAGTGTCACTCACACTTTGGTCCAAACTGAATATTTTTGTGCAGGTATTTCTTTTGCTGAGAAAAGAAATCCTGCAGAGTTTTCCTCTAATGCTAAGATAAACATTTGTGACTGAAAGACTGTTTATTCGTACTGAGTTGTGCATTGAACTTTCTGATTATTCTGACATCTTGAGAGTAATGATCGATGTTGGACACAAATCTTCTCTCTCTCAACCTCTTTTACCGTCTTTCACACGTGTGGATATTGTTCATCGAGTACAGTACAAACCTGTCTCGCAGCGTGTTCCCATGAATCCTGGGGGGCAGATGCAGTCTCCGTCCACTTCATGACACTGTCCCCCACTGAGACACTCCGGACATTCCTTATCACATTTTGGACCCCACTTCTTACTGGGGCAGTCTGCAGGGAAACAGAAGTTTTTCTTCTTAGAGTAAAACAAACAAAATGATCTGCACTTTATATCTTTGTTGGACCTGTGCGTAGTTTGTCTGAAATTGCCTGTGTTCTTGAAATCAAGCTTTGAGCCCCAGATCTGTTTTTTTTTTGACTGCATGCAGACATTCAGGGTGATTACTTCAATGCATACCATGCAATTTCATATCGTACTCTATTTTGGATACTTTCCCAAGCACATGTGGACTGTTTATGTCATAGGATCCATTAAACAATGGAGGGCGAAGCAAAAGACATGTAAGCAGATTGAAATGCACAGAAGAAAACCACTGCATCTGGTGAACAGAGAACACAGGGAAGAAGTTAAGAAAGAAGTGTGGATGAGAGTTATGATTTAAAGATGTCAGTATCGCATGTCTGGAGTCTTCTTTATAAGCAACAGCAGCTGAGTAGCTTAGTTAAACATAGAGACTAAATTCAGGGGGAATAAAACTAATAATCCACAGGCTGTTGTGTTTGGGGCTATTCCTAACTGGTCACGGTATCAAGTCTTAGTTTGCACTGATTTGATTCTTTATTCAGTCATTTATTCATTATGATGAATTATTGCTCTGTTGTCATCCCTCTTTCTCTTTAACACACCTGTTTAAATGGTTTTGCTTTAACTGTCGCCTCACAGCAAGTATGGGTTCTTGTTCTTTCTGTGTAGAGTTTAAATGCTCTCCCTGTGTCAGATTGTGGATTTTCCCCCTTTCCTCCCACAGTCCAAGACATGCAGATTTTGGATTAGGTTGATTGGAGACTCTCAATTGGCCGTAGGTGTGAATTTGAGCATGAAGGGTTGAATGATTGGCTGCAGCTCCCCCCGCGACCCTCAAAGGATAAGCAGGATGGCTGGATGGATGGATGAAGGGATTTTGCTTTGTGTTTGGTTCATATGCGTATCCAAAACTTGTGAAACCAATGATTTAAATCTGCACTTCAAAAACTGTCAAAAAAACTGGCCCTATGTGTGTGTGTGTGTGTGTCAGCCTCACACAAACCTCTGACAATGAGCCTCATCCAGGCACCGTGCAGCGGACTGTCCCCCACGTAGCTGGCGCTGTAGATGCCTTGATTGGCAAACGCTGCGTTCTCCACCGTCAGTACAGCCGTGTGGTTGATCACGTCGTTCCAGTGAGTCATGTAGTAGTAGTTTCCTGCACATGAAGAGCAGAGTTTCCAATGTGTCAAAAGTGTGTGATCAGTATTTGTTCACAGTCTCTTTCTTCCTGGAGTCATGTAACTGGATCTTACCGTTGTACTTCCACGTGACATCTCTCTTTTGGGAGCTGAGCAGCTCCATGCTGAGGTTTGCTGTCTCTCCTTTGTTGGCCGTCAGCGTGAGGTGGGTTGGAATGAAATTAGCTGTAAAGCCAAAAGAAAAGAAAAGGTGTTAATGAAGGAATGAGATGGACGATATGAAAAGGGGGAAATAGAAAATTAAAAACAGAATGGACGTCTGAACACACCTCCAAAGTTGTTGATCATCGTGACCGTCTCCATCGGGTGATCAGCCTGAGTAGATTCACAGTAGAAGATACCGATATGATCCAGTTCACGGAACTCTCTGGCCATGACCTCCATGTTCCTCGGCTTGTGCACTTTAAAATTTGGCATTTTGGGAAACTTGAGAATCTCGTTGTCTCTCTTGATGCTCAGCTCAGGCTGGGCAGGGCTGTTCTCTCCATTGAAGCAAGAGATGGTGAAGTGGTTGACGTTGGTGAACTCAGTGGAGATCATGGTCAAGTCGATCACAGCATCTGTAAAACATGTTATTAGGCTCTTATTGTCTTAAAACCTTTATATACATACATTTTCTTGTGTGGTAATGAAACTGCACTAGTCTCCATGTTTCAGGAGAACTGTGACTTCTTAGCTCTTGATTTTTGATTTAATCACTTTATACTGACAGTTGTGGGTGTTTCTATTCTGCCTTACTCTTGTAAATGGGATTTAAAACTCAGTAGGATAAAACATAATTTAACAGCACCACATAAGAGCAATACAGTTAGAAAGTATAAAACCTCAGTGAAATGTGTTCAAATCAAAAAACAATCACTGTAACTTTAATTGAGGTGATCATTCCAGTGTATTGTTTGAGTCTGTTTTGTGTGTACCTAATAAATTGGAACAATACTGTATAATGTTTAAATGCCTTGAAATCACGGTCACATTTGTTCCAGTAACTTCATGTGTTATCGTTCTGCTCACGCTTCAGACATTAACGACCAACTCCACTGTTTTTCAAACTGAATTTTCCAACATTACACTCGGTGAGCAGCAGTGGTTTAACTCACATGTCCAGTCTGACTGTGCAAGAAGTTTCAATTCTGGATTAAGTGACACCTCAATTCAGGCTCAAACATTTAACACACACTTGTGCTGTAGGATAACTCAACACGTAAAGTGAAGTAAATCTAGGATCTTAGAATGTGTCCATCAAAAAGTGTCTCTTTCATCCACAGCATCTTCTGATATTAACTTCAGTTGAGAAACAAAAAGTAAAAGCTTCCTGGAATTCAGTTATTTGAGTAAAAAAGTCAGTTTATCCAACATTCCCTCTGCCTGGTATTTAACCCCAGATCCAAAGAACAATGGCAGGAAACATGGATGAGCTCCTTTTCCCCTGAGGGTTCAGAGATTTCTCCAGACTCTGAGGGTCTTAACAAACATATTTAACAAAACATAAATGATTAAAAAAGAATACAACAACAAATCAGTATTGAGAAACGTCTTTTTCTTGGTATATATATAATATCTATCACATTTATTCATGACACAAAGTTTTTTTCAATCTATCCAAGCTTTTAAAATGAAGTCCCCACTCACCTGACACATTTAAGAAGCACAAAACAAACACGTAGAAAATCCTCATGATATCCACAACCCTCACTGGGGAAAAAAGTTGCTTAGTAAATCCACTGCGAGTTCGGGTTTTAATTTCAGGGAGAGCTCTGCATCCAAAGCGGTGACGCTGCGTCACGACGAGCGGTGCGCCTTTTTACGCATAACTTCATCCACAGATCCAGCTCAGGTGTGAAAATCTCTCACACAGGTGAAGACCACAGCGGCTCCGTGTAGATTTGAATTAGAGATGGAATCACAGACCGTCACACCACAGGCACAGAGTGGGACTGGCAGTAAAAAAAGCTTTCTGTGTGTGTGTGGGAAAGGAAGGAAGAGCGTCACCAGACAGCGGAGGACTGCTGGCGCTCCAGACCTCCCTGATACGATTAATGTATTTATGAGTTTACACTTTGTCCCTTTGAGTTCTTAAACAAAACTACTTATCTGATTGTCTCTACATACAATCGATTGTATGATATGTCACGAGTTTATTCTGCAGAGGACATGATCGTTTTATTTTAATTAATTTTTACCCCAAGATATTTTGGACAATAATATGTATTATTTTGTTGTAATAAGTCAGGACATTCAGACATTTTACAATAAGTGATACACTTATTTCTTTTTATAGTTTTAGGTTTTTTTTTATAGTTTAAAGGTACAGTGCTTAGAATTGTATGATATCTAGTGTTGAAGTTGCATGTTGCAGCTGAACAGCCCTCACCTCACCCTCTCCTTCCAAACATGAAAACTTGTCATAAAAATTCAAAAGGTGTTTAGTTTGTTCAGTCTGGACTAATTTAAAAAACAACAACAAACTCTCCGTAGAGAGGGTCCCCTCCATGTAAATATTAAGTATTTAAATATAAACGGTCTTTTCTGGGGTAAAGAAAACTACAGTTCATACAATTTAGATGAAATGAACTAGTGAAAACATCATGAGGATTATTCTACATTAAGTTTCTGCCAATAGTTCCCTTTCACCTAAATCTTACACACTGGACTTTTAAACAATGGAGGATTCCTTTATGTCCCTCAATCCTGGGACATAAAGGGGCCACAATTTACCCAGAGGGACCAATTATATAAGACTCTATCATCAATGCACAATTCCTGACTCAGTAGCATGAACATTTCAGTTCCTTCCTTGTGTCTCAACCAGTCTCAACTCATGGGCTGCATTCTTGGGAGGCTGCATTTGAAGACCGATTGCCTCGATGCATCTTTCCAACCCCAAGACTAGAATGCTCCAACGGGTGGGTCCTTCCCAGCCCAACGTTTCCCATAATTCATTGCCCTTCACTGTAATAGCAGAAAGAAGTATAATTTAAATATTTTCTGTGTCTCTGAAGGGATATTTTAGTTCTTTGCTCTAAGAAATATGCATATTTCTTATCTAGCAAACCATAAACCACTAGGGTTCATGCATTTTCAAATACATACTCACTGATACACTTAAAAATTTACACATTCATACATACATACACTGTAACTCTTAAAAATGCATTTAATCAAATCTTCACTGCTGCATGATGACGAGTGAACAGGACTCCACCCTGATAGCGGCCAGGATTTAACCTCTGCACCACTTATCGTGAGGCTGACGCTGCATTTTACTGCTCCTCTTCATTTTCTTCATGCAGATACAACAGAAAACCAAAAAGCAACAGCAGCTGGTGTCATGTTTTGCCAAATGCAACAGCTTTGTTCTCTCACTTCAATGACTCGTTTCAAACGCTGCAGTTTTTATGGTCAGCCCGTGCACCCCCCCGCCCCCTTCCCTCGCTGTTACAATCAGTCAGCCTCAGGAAATGATGAACAATATGCTTGTTGTGTCTGTTCTGCCATTTCTGCCCCCGTCCTTTAAAAAAAGAGTTGCACTGTCTCACTTTGAAACGTCCAGTTGGAACCACTGCACGCGCCCGTTTCTCATTTTCTCTAGAAAGACTGTCGCACTGATTTGATGTTTTCTTTACATTTCCTCACAGCGTTGGACAATCAACTTGAAGTTGACTCAACTTCTTATTGTTTGAGATTTCCTGTTTTTGATCTCGGGAGCTCATGTGGTTTTCTTTAGAGTGAAAGGAATATTCTTTTGTTGGCTGGATTTGAAAAAAAAAACCCCAACAAAGAATAGAATCATATGTCGTTACCACTTCTTGATACACTTAGGTCCAATCTGAATAAGTAAACAATGTCATATCCTTACTGGTAAAACAGTGAATGAATTAACAGATGGAAATCTGACTGGCACTCACCAAATCTTGCAATTAGGTAAAAAAGGAAAAAAGGGAACATGAATCAAATCAAAATAGAAATGGGTTCACCCAGTCTGGAAATGTTTGGTCTACAAATCAAAGAGTTTCCATTTTGACTCTTGGCACACAAAGGGTCCTGGCGCCCAAAGTTGGCTCAGATCTGCATGGTCCCTTTGACCTGTTAGTGTGGCCTGGAGCCAGAACAGTGTCTTCTAAAAGACCCTTATGTCCTCTGCAGGAACAATGCCAACTGATGAACTGTCACATGAACGGACTGCTGGCAGCACAGTTAAAGCTGCGGCAGCAGGAGAATCCAAATTGTGCAATAAATTATACTTTGCATAGTTTTATTCTGGAGCATTATTTCCTGATGGTTACTTCAGGTTCTGTAGAGTTTTGCAGATTGTATTTTCACTTTAGGGAAGCAAATGAGGTGGAGAGCAAAGGCAGATGTGCACAGTGTTGTGCGCTGCTGACAGCTTGGTGGAGCCTCTCTAGGAAGCCAAAAGGGAAAAAGTGCAAAGGCTGGATCAACACTGTTGCTTCAGCTTCTGGCTGCATTAAGACTGTTAGCAGCCAGATACCAGGAATGAGAGGTGTCGTATGATTAACTGTGTGTGTAGCATCATGTCTGCAGGAACATGTGTGCATATATGTGACTGTGCATGAGAGAAGTAACATGCATGTGTGTTGTAGGCTACGCATGTACATAAAACACAGCATGTGTAGGTGTATGTGTGTATTTGTGAAGGAAGTTATTCTGGCGGGGTGAGCACACGGGGCGGAGGACACTCTGTGCTCCTCAGACATTTACCATTGTATCACAAACTCTTTGTTGTGCTACAATAATTATGATGAAGTGTGTTTGCTGTTAGAGGAACAGCCGCTCGCTTTATGACATTATCAGACAAAGATATGTTTTAGTGCGTCCACGGGCCAAGTTGGCCAAAATCACTTCCCCAGATTACAGTGCAACAATGGGCTGAACGAGAAAGAAAGAAAGAAAGAAAGACAGAAAGAAAGAAAGAAAGAAAGAAAGAAAGACAGAAAGAAAGAAAGAAAGAAAGAAAGAAAGAAAGAATGAATGAAGACTCATTTTATTCACATTCAGACCATATAAAAGAAAAGTGCACAGTAGGACAGAATAACATTCCTTCCAGCTCAGAAATCCAATTTAAGTGGTTCCCCAAGTATAAAAGATATGTTAAGTTAAACAAGAGTAAAAACTAGTAAAATAATGATTAGAAAATTATGGTCCACACGTCACAGTTTGAACAAGATCAATTGAAATTACACATCAAATAAGTAAATGAACAGATTAATATAACAGACATGTCAATTGTGAGGAAGATTGAAGAAACAAAGAAGGTTTACCTCTTTACATTAGATTACTTTGTGATTACTGTCACTGTTACTGTCATGGAAATATTTATTCTATTTAATGTAAAGCCTATTTTATTAGTACCTTCATGATTCCAGTGGATTGTGTCATGCAACCAGCTCTCTGTGTAAACACTTATTCATCAGATTTTCCATTCATCTTCATGATCTCATTAGAAAATGTAATTCCTGTTCTGCAAAATTTCATTCTCTATCTGCTGTAACACTTTGCTTTGGCTCTTAAACTTATTACAGAAAAAGTCATTGTGCTCAGCTGAAAAATTGCAGCGGGGAACTGCCGCCTAAAACTGCTGTTCAGCGCGTCTGAACGTGAGGCAGGAGGTCTCTGAGACTTTGTGAGAAAGTTTGTATTAAATTCCCATTTCCCCTCATTGTGTGGCGAGCTGGCCTGGCTCCACACGCACCGATCCCGCTGGGCCCTGGGAGCCCGAGTGAGGGTGTCACTCACACCTCGCAGACCCACACAGCATGACCCCCCCCCCCCAACTGCAGTTACAATCCCCTGACCTCCATCATGTCGACCTGGAGAGACTAGAGTCATGTGTAAAGTTTTGCCTGGATGCATGATTGCATGCGTGAGCAAGATAAAAGGGTTTTCAGCAACAGAGTAAGTGAGATGTTGAATGACAACAAAGACAGATTTTGAGATAGAGCGTGTGTGTGTGAGCGTTAGCGGTCGAATTTAAAGACCTCCCTCTTATAAAGTCGGATTTCCCCAAAGATAAATAGCTATAAAACCCTGAAAACACTCCAGCACCACTTCTCTACGTGTTTACACTCTCATTCCCCCCCCCGTCTGTCAGCGGTTACTCTCAACACTACACGATGACAATCTGACAAGTGCACAGACTATTTTCTCAGCTACATGTCTCACTCGCATCAGTGATGTAAGGCAGACGGCCAGTCGTGTTCGAGCACAGCTGAGTAGCGTTTGGCCTTAAGGTTTTTAAAAATAATAAACTCACAGAGCTTCCTAATCTATGAATATTCACATTCCAACATGTCCTCGCCAAGTCACCCAAATCTCAGTCACTGCATATTACACTGTACTGGAGAACCTGTATATAAAGATGGCCGACACTTCTACACTTTCTCCCACTTTCGGAAATGAAGCCAAAATATCTTGTACTGTTGGAGCCAGAGTCCGCGCAGTGTTGACCAATCGTGAGTCATTCTGAGCTGTCAATCATGACGTGTCCCCTCCTTTTTTAATAACATCAAATAACTAGTTAAACTTATCAGAAAAATGAGCTCCTGTATGTTCATGATAAGAAGATAAGAATATCTAAAGTGGCAGAAACCATCTTCTAACGTGTATTTTGAGTTTTTAGTTTGGTCCATGTCACACCTGCTTACATGGAGGAGGTGAGGTTTGTGACCTATACTGCAGCCAACCACCAGGTGGCAATTAAAACACTTTGGCTTCACTTAACTGTCATGTCGTCCATCTTCGTATACAGCCTAGAAGCCTTTAGCTCTAAACGTCAGTCTATGAGACCATGAATCGGTTACAAGTGGAAACCATGATCCAAAGTCAAATCATTTTGTCTCAAAGATCTGTTTAGTATTTCTTTTATTTTATTTTCACACAGATGTCTATTCAAATTTTTCCATGAAGTGATTTATTATGATTAACAGTGGAGACTGACTCATGATTGGGTCGGTGGGAACTACATTTTTAGTTGGAGAAAGTGGAGGCGCATTGTCCGTCTTTATAAACAGTCTTAGCCCTAAAATAGGATGGTAAACATGGTAACGCTTATTAAATCTTTGCTAATGCTAAGTAAAACCAGTGATGATGAACTATCAAGATTTATGAAGATACAGTCTAGGACTGCAGTCCTGGAATTATGTTTTTAAGAAGACACTACAAATACAGGAGTTAAGGACTGAACATCCTCCTTGACTAAAGGATATGAAGACAGGAATGTGCTCAGACCTTAAGACCTTTGTCGCATGTCGCTTCCTTTCCTCTCCCCCATTTCCTGTCACTTTCCACTGTGTCGCTTTCTCACAAGAAGAACTGTCGTTCAAGTAACCTTGAGGGGGAAAGGCCTCGAACGGGTAGATTGACACATGAAATGATGGGAAATGATTTTACAGGGGTAGAGAATATGCAGAGTCATCACGATCACAGAGTGAACAGGATGTGCAGGAGCTGTGCAAATTAGTTTTTCTATGAAAGATGATCAATCTCTCCAGATGATATAAATATGAATGCATGCTTGCAGACATGTAAGCACCCATTTACCCTCAGCCCTTACGCGGAAGAGTTTTAGGAAGGTGATGGAGTTTTAGCTCAGTTTCAAGTTCCCTAATGGAAGGAGCACTTCCCTTCCATCGCTCCCTCCCATTTCCTCAGGCCCCAGCAGCAATCTCATATCTCACATCCCCACGACAACACGGGTTGAGTCAAGAATTAAAGAATTACATTAAAAAAACATTTAAACTACAATATTGTGACAGAGACACAAGTTATTGTTTCTAGCTTTTGGAAAAACACTCGGCTTTTGGAGCTTTTTATTTGGATCATGTGTACGTTGTGAAGGTTTAAGTTGATTCGACTTGTTTTTTTAAATAGTTTAATTAGCAGAAATATGTTTTTTAATTTTAATTTCAAGTTACTTCATCTCAAAATGTCTCTATTTTGTTTTCAGACCGTTTCGAAACTTAGAAGATAGAGGGTATCACTGGCTCTCAGGCATCAATAGAAATATACATATGTTTTAATTTGTGATTACACTTCCCCCAACTTTATGAATAAGGAATATTAAATAAACAAATCTGGGCTGGCGACCTCTGCAGGGTGTTTTCTGCCGCCCCAATGTCAGCTCGGATTAGCTTGATTCCTAATTTTGATTTCATCAATTTTAATTGCCTTAACAATGCAATCTGCAAAAGGCAGTTGGCAGCATTTCTTTCCCACAATGCAACTGTTCATTAACTTTATGTGTGTAACTCCTCCTGTTTAATAAAAATTTTGCGTGACAGAAGAAGTGGAGCGTGAGTCAGAGCCTTTGGTAGAACTGCTTTCTCGCACCAATCTGTGGTGTCCGAGTTACAGTTCAGTTCATGTGGAAAGTATCCACCTGATGGCTCCTGGGTCAGTTTGTCATCTACCTCAGAGGAGGGACCACCAAGGCCTCGACTGTTGTAATAACATGAACGTGTTGTTAAGTGTAGAAAATAGACACGTTTCTTCTCTAACAGAGGAAACCAGGGATCACTGAGCAGTCAACACTTTATCCCACACTGGGGTGAGTAATGAGGAACACGACTAAGGTTTACTTACCTGTCGGGACAAAAATATGGCTGCAGCTCGATGGAGTAACTCTGTCACATTTATGTGTTTCCTCCACAGTTTGTTACCTGACTAATTTAAAACCTCAGGTTTTGACCTTTGGCCTTAAAACAAACAGAAACAGTTGCTGCTCTTTGGGGCTAATGAAACTGAAATGTGTGAGTAGTGTGTTCTGCTGTTTGAAGTTGTGAACTATATACTTCAAATGTGAATGGGTTTCATATCTGGTTTCAGAGATTGGGTCTGGATTTTGCCATATGAAGAAGCAGCAGGAGGTTGTCCGTGTCAGACACTCTCACAACAGCAGGAAAATGAAAAGTTGAATTACCAACACATCATTCATTCAACAGCAGCTGCATATTTGTGAATTTCATACATACTGATCTGTGTTCGTTTCTGGCCTCATCACAGATTTGTCTATGCACGGACACGTAGACCGCGTGTGTTCAGCACCTTGTTCGTAACCTTTATCTTCCGGTATATTCAGTTAATCACGTCCAGACTGGAAAGAAAATATGGGCCAGAGCTGAGGCAGAGTAACCCCCCCCACCAAGCCCAGTCTCCTCCCTCATCTGCCTCCTGAGGTGAGGCCGGGCCACAGTGGAGAGTCGGTGAGCTGGGTCCCTCACCAGATGCGGAGCGCGGTGACCCCTCCGGTCCGACACCAAATCAAACCTCTGAGTCGTCAGGATGTTGATGGATGTTGATGTTAAGGCCCCTGCTGATCTCACACACAGGTGGACGTACAGTAAGCACAGACACACACCTCATTAACGGTGTTGTGGAAAACCCGATCAGACTGAGGAAGTCCTAATCATAACAGCATGTAGTCGACCTCTGGTGTAGGTTTGGAGTGAAAACAACACTGTAGGTTTCCCCTCGGGACAGGACCGTGTGGGACAACGTGATTTCAGAGAGTCAGCAGGTACAGCAAGATAAGAAAATGAGAGTGGGTCATATTCTGAAGAAGTTGAGGAATGGTTTTGCAATTATTGTCTTGATTGTCATATAAACCTGTCTCGGCTTTTTCGATCTTTCTTGTTTGGTCAAAGTTAATTTTATTTTGCCTGAATAAAAAACTTGAACTATAAATATGATGAATTCCACATTCTTTGGAAAAGTAACCAAACTATCAAATGAATCACAGGAAATATTGGCACAACGAAAATAGCTTCATGCTGGACCCTATTTTTGTAATCCATTTTGTTTTGTCAACCATAACCAGGAGCTAAAGATGGACGAGCTGTTTTTATCATCACTATTTTTTTGCATGTTGGGGCTTAACTCCTCTTCACAGAACTAGAATATCTGTCCCATCGGAACATGAGTATCAAGGAAACTGTGGAAAGGGAGCGGTCCTGAATCCAGCCAACACGTCTCTGGGATATTAGAGGCGTTTTTAAGGAAGTTGAATAACACCCTTGGAGTTCTGTGCTGAAAGACATAAAAATGCAGAGCAGAGTTTTTGTGCAGATGTGGCTCGTGATATGAATGCAGATAAATCCCAGACGCATGATTCACTGCATCACCTGAGGACATGATGTGACACGATTAGTTAAAATGATTCAAATAGTTCACAGGGGGACATTTTAGAGGTCCATTACTTTACAGCTCTTGATTGTTTAATTTAAAGTTTAAAGAATCGATGGCAAAAAAACATTTCAGAGCATTTCTAAAATTTGATTCTAACATTTCTCTCTGGACCTCTTGCAAGAATAGGACATGTTGGGTATGTCAGTCTTTTCTCTTCTGAGTGATCTAAAGATTTGAGCTCAGACTCCAGACATCTTCCCTTTGCTTAACCTTTAGTTTACGATCCACATGCACAGCCATGATAACAGCTGGTTTTCAGTCTAAGTGTAACTCATAAGACAACACAATTGATAAAACGGGAAGCAGAATTCCAGAAGAGGCCAAAATAAAAACACTGAAATATAAGAGTCCTTGACAATTGTCAAATATAAACATCAGATTTCAGGTAAACATTCTAGAGAAACCAAATCCTGCAGTGCTGCACGGTGTGCCATGCTGTGGGCAGTGACTGTTGTGACATTAAAAAGTTAAGAAAGTCCTCTTGTTTTAAGGCGGCGTTTCTGAAAACCTGCTGAGTGCATTTCTCAGTGGATTGAGTATTTTGATGTATGAGAAAGCAGAGTCAATAAAACACAGAGAAAGAGAGAGATGGATGAGCTGTTGTTGCTCGTCCGCAGCGTCCAGCGAACTTGAGCCAGATTCAGGAAGAGGCACTGCTGCTGGAGGCTGATATGTGTGTGAAGGAAGTGGAGGGAGCACAGGGGCAGGAATCACCCTGCAGGCAGGAAAAGGCCTGTGGAGGTGATGGTGGGGGTGGAGGTGGAGGTGGAGGGCCTCGGCTCCTGTCTGATAGCTGTTTGCTCAGCACACACACACACAGAGGCATGGTCACACAGCTCCACGGGCCCGTATGGGTTCCCATTACACATTGAGTAGGAAGTGAGCTGGGCCACTTCTGGTTGCAAAGCCTGCATGCACCCGCAGTTACAGAGGAAGTTGGCAAAAACAACATTCCTACATGCAACAGTGCATGAACACAGTATCCTAGCTAATGCAGGCTGAAGTAGGATATCCACATTTTACTGCACGTCTGCTTTTGTCAGAGAAACTGGATTTTAATCACAAAGAAGCATAAATGCAACACTTGTGTCCGAGGGTGAGACTTTGGGTGAAATGGTAAAGTCAAGTAGTCTGTTCGGTTTTTCTTACCAATGAATAATGGTCTATAAGGAAATTATTGATGGGTTTAGACTTTGTTCTTTATACTAAAAAGGTTTCAATGCATATTTCAGGCAAAACTTTCTTGATTCTGGGTTCTTTCTCATTTCTGCAAGATAAATGCCAAAACATGGCAGTCGCAAACGTGTTTGAGTTAGAAAAACAGTCTTCTGTGGGAGATGTCTTCAAACCACAATACAAATGAGAGGAACACAAACTACTGATTAGCGCACCATTTGGGTAAATGATTCTTCTCACAGAGGAAGCGTTCACATTGTTGAACGTGGACCTGAGTGCAACATTCAGGAATGTGTAAGTATCCAGCCTTGTGTTCTAAACCCTATAGGTTCTTATTTAATTAGCATTCATTTATCCTGAAGATTGAAAAGAAGGAGAAGAGAAAACATCCCCTGCCTTCAAAGAGAAAAAACAAGAATTACACCTGTAAAAAAGTGGCAGCAGATCAAGTCAAACAAACTCAGACTCCGTGCTCTTCCTGCTGCATGTTAGTGCCAGAGAGGTTTGTAACGTAAGACCGCTGAGCATATACATTCAGGAAACTCTTTTATTAGATTAAATGAGATGAAACTAAATGACCTCTGCCTTGAACCTCAGTCATCACCGCGGCACAGTGAAGGATGTGAGGGAGAAAAAAGACAAAGGAGCCTTTTTAAGTGTGCAGAACATCTCACATGCACCTTGATTAAAGAAATTAGATCCTCGAGATCAAGTGTCACATTTAATATAAGTCATCACCAGACCATGGAGAGAATAATGCACAATTTCAGTAAAGCTGCAGCTGTTTCTTTTAGAGATTTACAGCTCCGAGGCAGATGTGTGGAGAGCCCCGCTCAGGTTGTTTCCAGATGGAGGCCACATATGGACTCGCAAAAATGAGAACGAGCTGCAGCCCTCACCTCGTAAAACTCACACTCAGGTGGTGGCAGATCGAGACGGTGACGACAGGGAATTTTGCGAGAGGCATGAAAAAAGGTGACGATGGCTCCACCCCGCCGAGCGCTGAGGATTGTCCCCCCTCGATGCTAAATGGCCGGTGGAAGGTTTGTTTGTCACATCGCTCTTCCTCCTTAAGTGCAACTGTCCATTGTGTTGTACAGTGCGACACGTGTTGTTATTTCCCCCGTCCTGAGAGACTTGGCAAGGCTTTCCACTCTTCTCCCACATACGAGGTCGTGACCTCGGACCCTCGCTGCTTCACTTCACCGAGGAGACAAACAATAAACATCCCGTGGTGGCAAAAGTGGGGGAAACCCCTCGTCTGAGTGAAGCTCTGCTGGTGACACTGACCCTGACCTTGTTTATGTTTGCCCACTGTAAAGGGATGGATCGTATTAGAAATCATTACCAGCAACATGAGCATTCATCTGGACCTGTCTTCTCTCCTGGCAGATGACTTTCTGATAACACAATCACAGCTGTCAATTTTTGCACATTACATCACACATCATGAAAGAACCAGACAATCCTGCAAACAGTCGCTATTGTTCTGGATTAATATTGGTCCTCTGCTCTTCTGTACGATCGAAACTCCATAAACTGAGTAAACGTTGACATTTTGTGTTGATTTAAGTTGAGGTTCAGATTCCTGCATAACAGATTGTTTTGTTTTCAAAGTGATGAACTAGCTGTAAGTGGAAAATAATGGAACACTTGACACTGGTTCGATCAAATAACTACAGGAACTACAAGGGAGCAGTTAAACAGAAAGACGAGTTTGTAAATATTTCATTAAATTAATCATTTAGCATTTACAACTGCTTATCAATGAATAACAATAGTACTATATTTTATTTCATGCCAACTTTCTGGACACCTTAAAGAAAATATCATAAGTAAACACATGAATACTTACAGTAAAACCAAGCATTAAAATTGCAAACACTTATACAACATTTGAAGAAGAAGAAATAAAAAGTAAAATCAGGTTAAGAATATATCAATTCTAAATTTCACAATAAAGACTGTGTACCTTTCCTTATTTACTTAAATTCTTTAAGCTGTTGTAATTGTGTTGTTCAACATTGACCTATTTGCCTCAATCTTATTCCAACTAATTCAGAAGATCCGATTTCCCCACAGAGTCAATTCCATTTAACATAATCAATAACCGTGGCTTAAAGAGACTGAACAGATCAAGGCACGACACTGACTTTCACAATCGAACAGTCTATCAACGCCCATCTACAGTGGGAAACCCCTCCTGCTTCTTTCAGCTGATGCTGAGTTATCATATTATTTTCCCAACCCATCCTCGTCGGTGCCATCTGCCCCAAGACGTGCAGCTGAAGCATCCTGGAACATACAGAGGGAGGGAGGGAGGGAGGGAGAAGGAAGGAGGGAGAAGGAAGGAGGGAGAGGTAAAGATCTGCCAAGTGACCAGGAAGTAAACCTATTGTTTTCAGGGTCCCCTCGCTTTTCCTTTCACAGCCACCAGAGGTTCTGCCCCCCCCCCCCCCCCCGCCTCTGGCCGAACATCTTAAATAAACAACAAGTCCTCATCACAGCACAAACTCTATCAGCTCCGATTTCCTCTCTCATCTGAAAAAGGGATAGACAAAGAAAGGCGTGGCACCTGACAGGCACATTTACTGAATCACATGTGTAAACCAAACAAAGCAGATATCAAACAAGATTACATGACCACTCCTCATGGGAACCTTAACTCCACTAACTGAACCTTTATTTTCAAAAAAGCAGGTTCAACGGGTTGCTGCTAATTTCCCTTGTGAATGCAAATTTGCAGTAACAACACTCGAAATCTTGCTCACAAGTCACATTTGCCTCTTCCTGGTGCTGAGGGACAACGCTGCCGGTGACCAGGTCTGCAGTGCCATTGGACGGAGAGGGGGGGAGGGTGTGGGAGGGAGCACACCTTGGTTAGAGAGTTATCCATTAACTCGTCCTTCCGAGAAGCAGCTGCAGAGCACAGCCCGATTCAACCTTTGCACAACATTTCTCCCTTTTACAGTGAAAAGAAAAAGAAAATGTAGACGTGGACGGACGGACGGCAGGTGAACTCGCTGAAGCTACAGAGACCGACACAGACAGGTGAGCGGGTAAGACTTCATATGAACAGCTGGTCTCCTGGAAGAGCTCTGACAGTGTTCGTGTTTCACTGTGTAAAGGTCACATGACTGCTATGGCTTGGGTTTTGAGCTACAGCTTATCATGCCAACTGGTAATTAACAAATAATGTGCCTTTTTCTGAGTTATAATAGGATTGAAATACTATAACAGTAGATAACATCTGGATATAAAATGTTCCTACACTACAGTGTTTGTGTTGTGGTGGCTGCTGAAGGCCATCTTGTCTCAATAAGCGTCCGAACCAAACTATTTACATCTCACAGTCTGGTCACTAAACCATTTCTGCTGATGGCTCTTTCTTTTTAAAACATATATAGTTTTAATAAAATAATAGTTATTCATATCTACTAGTCATATATTACTATGTGGGAACCACCTACCCACACGTTGATGCTAGGCACTTGATGTTTTCACCCAAAACACTGCTGCACGATTAACAGCTGACTGTCATTGGTTTACACTTGTTTGTTATTCCTTCAGTCTCTAAAGACACACATCAATTTAACAGCATTTGTTCAAACCGTGCACCAGGAGCTAAAGCTAATATTTAAACATCAAATATCACTCTGGTGGTTAGAAATGCAGGTTATGCAGTGTCTTGTTATATTAGCTGGTTTTTCCTTGTTTTACCGCTGCGGTGTCTCTGTTGACACTTCCACGATTCCACGGCCGACAGGCAAAAACCAAACATGACATTCATATGTTCTTTTATGACTTTCCTTTAAAACAAATGTAAAATACATTAGTCGTAATTCAAAGGTGTGGTTTTCATGTGTAAATGCTTGGTTTCACCTCAAAGCCAGACTCCGAGAGTTTGATCTACAGAACGTCAGTTAGATAATCAGGCTCGTAAACAAAGTATGAAAGTGCTGCTCTATCAGACCTTATCCCAGACAAACAATGGCACAGCCTGACTCCTTCACACATTTTTAAAGCAGGATGAAAATACAGGACTTGGCAGCGGGATAAGAGGGATAGAGGGAGGCTCGCATGCTGCTCTGTGGATTGTTGGGGCGAGGGTCAGCTGAAGGACGGCTCAGTTATTATCTGCGAAGAATGATTACCCGTGATTATTTGTGGCCGGGGAGGGAGAGGCAAAGATGTATGCTCGCACGAGTATGATTCATATAATCTGTGATAGAAGCCAAATGCACTCTGCAGTGAGCGGTTCTCCGATGCACTTTGATGTGATTTTATTAGTCTCCTTTTTAATCTTAATCAAACTCTTTGTTATGTACACTGACATTAAATTCTGCAAGTGGCATAATCACATTTCAAACCATAAAGTAGCTTACAGTTAATTTGTCAGTTCAAAGGAACGCAATCAAAATCCACGAGCAGAATGTAATTTCGATGTTTAATTCAGTTTGTTGACAGAAATAATATTTCACGCCCTGTGGCCATCATTAGACCAGAGCCTGACACTCAACTCATAATTTGGGGCAATGAAACAAAGTATGACGGTGGAGAAAACAGACTCCTTCCTCTGAGAATGATATTCAAACACAGACGCATGCAGACAGGGATGCAAATGTAGCCTCTTACACATGCATGCTCCCATACAAATACAGGAGCAGCAGATCTCACAGACGAACATCGTTACACTTGTGGAACATGCAGTGCACGTCTCACTCCCAGGCTTCTCACCCTGTGCTGCTCAGTGTGTATTTTTTGGTGTGCTTTACTCATGTGAAGACAGAACAGGAAGAGATAAAGGCGGCTCTGGTGCCGTGTTTACAGCTCACACCACTGAAGAGAGTAGCTGGAGAAGACAAAGGGGTAGAGGCCTAATGGTGCAAAGCCCTAAGCACAGCATCTGAATGTCTTATTGCTGGATACTTGGAGAAACACCCAGTTCACTGAGGATGATAAATGCACCAGTAAATATGATAGTTCCCCTGGATTATGATTGGTTAATAAAATTCCACACATTAACATGTTAGCATATCAGAGATAATAGCCCAATAAAATAATATGTAATAGCATCTACTAAAAGTGGCCCGTGTCTGTGCTTGATGAGAACACTGTCGGTACTTTAATGTCATTTTGCTGATGAAATGTCATATTTTTACATGAGAAAATTGTGACTGAAATATGCTATAGTTCATGATTAATGATAGGAAAGAAAGGAATCAAGAAAAATATTTATATCATGTGATTTATCTAATATCTCCTCAGCTTTAAATAAAGCATGTGAAACACAACTCTAAAGTCAAAGTGGAGCATGGAACTTGTCTGACCTCTCCACAGCTGCTTGTCCCTAAATAAAGAGAACCAACCAAACTCATGCAAATATCTGGCAACAACGTACTGAAAGCTCCTCTCTCTTTCAAACACAAACTGGTCAGGTGATGGCTTTATATTTGCATTAGATGCATCAATGAGCTACTGATGTGAACATGCATCATGAATAGATTAATCTATGACACAATTATATCATGAAAATATATAGAATAACAAACCACTTGATGGTTTATGATGTAGTGGGGTGGGCAAAAATACAATATCATTATCAAAATAGGATTTTCATCAGTCAACAAAAGTCCAATATATATCAACATATACAATCAATATACATGCTTATGCATTGTGCAAGAGCGTATTTTCTATAAATTAATCAAACAAGAAATGAGGTATTGAAGTGTATGAAAGAGAAATGTTCCCAGGCTCTGATAGGTTAGATAAATCAACTGCTTTACATGTTTTTAGCTTTAGAGCGGAACCGTCTGATAATTCCAGCTTCATATTCATTATACAAATACAGCTAATTTCCCTAAATGAATCATTCTTCCTTTAAAACCTAATGTTGGTCGTCTTGCCTTTATATGTTAGATATCTCATCGTAACATGAATTCTTATAAAAAAGCTTTTAAATGACATTGTTCTAAACAAATAACGTCAAGTAGCTTTTCTTTTATTGTTCACACAGACACATTAGTGCTGAACTATAGACGGAGGAAGGTCCTGTATGTAGGACTTCCTGTTTGCGACACACTTTTCCTGTTGTGGATGATATCCTCCTGAGTTCCAGACAGCTCAAACTCAATTACTGGATTTAAGGGATCCGGGTATAGTCTACCACTTTTCTGATGACACTCACTCCTCACAGATGCTCACTGAGATATTTAGGTCATTTGATTGTTCTTGTTCTTTTTGTATGATTCACTAATGAAAAATTCATTGAGTCCAAAAGAATTCAAAGCACCAATGCACTTGGGATGTGGGGGCATTGTGGTTTACTGATAGATTTTCTTTGTATTGAACTGTGTAAAAAGAAAATATTCTGATTTAAATTCCTTCTTCTGTTTCCTTCTTCCTCCAGATTCTCATTTCAAGCAAGAAGAAACATTTTGTTGATATTTCCACTCGTTCACGAGACGATACAGCTGCCACCACCTTTCGCTTGTTACTGAAGTCCTGTCACTCAACGTGGCCACCTAGTGGAGCTGTGAGGGTTGATCACCCTCCTGGTCATCAGAGATTATTCCACTACCTCCCTCATCTGGGGAGGCGCCTGCTCTGCAACATCTCCCTCAGATCCCTTTCATTTTTTGTTTTTACCCCCTGGAGACAATACAGCACTGAGCAGAGTTTGATTTCATCAGACTTTGGTCGATCAAAGATTTAAAACCTCCTTGAAATTTCAAGAGTCTCATAGAAAGTGGAGTTGTTAACCAGTGGGTCACAGAAACCGTTCTGTCCCCTGACATACATGTGTGTGTGATATACTCCCATGATCCATGGCTTCACACTGGAGTTAATGGTGCTCCAGAGCCAGAAACAGGTCTCATCCAACAAGAAGCAAACTGAGCCACAGAGGACGAGTCACTCTTATCCAATAAGAGCAAAGCCAGATGGAACTGTCATCAAACGGCACATTCTCTACAGCGACACCAACAACAGCATTCAATGGTGAGAATTCATTTCATGCACATTTATCAACAGAAAAATGTATTTTTAATCTGCCCATTAGTTTAGAAAACATTAAATCATCGACCTGTATAATAATATAATACTTCTCCTTTAAGTTGGTGTTGCACTGAGTTTGGGCGTTTAGGTGCTTTTCACAGTGGGGCTGCCTCACAACCATAACACAATGACTAAGTGATTCTTTTTTCTCTCTTTCAGGCACAAGACAGACAGACAAATACACCAATCACAACTGGGAGTTCCTGGTGGCCGTCCTGGTCACAGCCATCTCTATCTCCATCGTCATCGCCCTCCTGGCTAAATGCCACGTGATCCGGCGTTACCTGGCCAGCTACCGGCACACGCGGCTGAGGGAGTCGGACACGGTCAGCCAGTTCGATCCGTCAGGTTTGTCATTTTTTAAATTAAGATAAGAAATATGCAATTCGGCGACAGTGGATGTTAGCATTTGTGAGCGATGATCAGTTCTCAGCCGCCACCTGCCTGCCGCTCCTTCTGCACAACAAATGCTGCACCTGTATGACTTGCTAACTTTCATTACAGAAATTCTGGTGTTTAACGGAACATTTAAACATCCAGAATCCAGGGCCTCGTTTTTTCCCTCTTTTACAGGCTCTCAGAGTTTGTCCATTGTCCCTGTGGACAAGTGTCTATGTGACCTTGTCTCTGACAGAACACAGTGAAAGCTGCTCTTTGGGCTCCTGAACTCAACCAAAGAGCTTTAACTGCACACAAGTGCATTTGTTGCAACTCATCCAGTTGAGCGTCAATGACACTTGAGATTGACCTCTCCCGTGTCTGTGAGCACGTCCTTGTGGGTCCATTTCTCTTCTAAAGTGCGACAATCTGTACCTTCTGTTGTTATTCTTCTTCTCAGTGATGATATGCTACAGCTAAAAAGAATATCAATTGCTGTCATTAGATTTTTGTTGGATTCCTGAGGTGTGTTTTTCGTTTGTTTTTAAATTGTCTCATGTATCTAATCTTTCTCTTACATTTTAATTGTTGTTAGTCGTAATCCAGTAGAACTCTTGTGTTTCATTTACTTCAGGCCTTGACGTAGTGTTCGCGATGCACGGTGGTCGTGGAGTGAACCCACACTGTGTCCCTCCCGTGAGCGAGGAAGACGACGACGGCTTCATTGAGGACAACTACATCCCGGCCAGCGAGCGAGCGAGGGCAGAGAGAGCAGCGGAGAACATGGAGGACACTGAGGAAGAGATGGATGAGATTGAATTTACCATCGCTTAGTGTCGAGTGTCTCCTCTCAGCTGAACCACTGAATCCACTCGTACCTTTTCTTTAGTTTTTGTCAGTTACAAAAGTGACACTGGTTAAGTTTTGTAAAATGTAAAAACCTGGGCTTGCATGTGTCTGAATTTTAAACAAGCACAGAAGTGTATTAGTTCTCAACGTCTGGTCTGATGACGAGTCACAGTGGTCAAGTTTTATCTGTCAGCATAGTGACGACAGAAACAGCAAATTATATGTTACTTATTTATACAAAAGGATAAACTGGAAATATATAAGTAGAAAAGAGATAAACAGGTCTTCTCATAGACTCTATATAAAGATGGACGACATAACTATATAACTATATAAAGATGGACGACATAACGACTCCTCAAAAGTGAAGCCAAAATGTTATTAGCACCCTCTGGTGGCTGGCTGCAGTAAAGGCCAGTAATGTGAAGACACATTGTCTATCTTTACATACAGCCTAAGGGTCTTCTGTATATATTTACGTTAACCAATCACTTGTGTGTCTTGACAGTTGTCGATTGGTTGATTGATTTGCGGATGCTTCATTACAGGTCTTGAAAAATATCCTGGACGGACGATCTCAGCTGTGGAGAGGAAACTTTCACTTTCCACTCTCATGTGTTGTCAGTGGGATAAATAAGCAAATGTGTGTGTAAATGTATAAATTATTCAATTAATTGATTAAAAAGCTGTTTTAATTGTTTGGATGCTTTTCAAAAAGGTTGGATTTTATTTTTTACAATATGGGACAAGATAGTGACAAGACATATCCGTTGTATGTTTGAAGTTACCAACTACTAGTAGATGTTAGCATGTGTTAGCGACCACCAGCAGATGTTAGGGACACAACCTCAGTTGTGCACCTCAGCGTCATCAAGTGTTTTGGCCTCGTGATCAACGATACAGGCCGGACCAGAGGGTACGCTGAGGCTGAAGGTAAAGATATTTATATTGTCCAACTCTTTTACAACTGACACAATTGGAGTACCATGATTTTTAAATGTAGGACTACAGGTGAAAAAGTATGACAACTTCCAAATGAGAATAGGGCGGTTATACTAAAGAAAGTACTTGTAATATACTAAAGACAGGACTTGTAATATACTAAAGACAGGACTTGTAAAATGGACAGAGGCCTGGAGTGCCAGAGAGGATCCAGCTGATGAAGGAGGTGCGTCAGGTCTGAGAGGAGCTGCTTCACCCGGAAACACAGATGATCAAGTTTACACAGAGGAGCTGGAGAGGAACCAGAACTGTGAGGGTTCAACCTTCAAAGTAAAAGTCCAGGATTTAACACTGATAGTAAAAGTGGGTGTTTCATTTGATCTAACCTAAAAAGAAAACATTGGAAGGATGGCATTAGAATTAAGAGCCTCAGAAATAAAACACTTAAAGGGCTATGATGTATTGTTGTGGATATGTACACTTTAATTGAAGTAAAAATAAGAATACAATATATCTACAAAAAACAATTAAAAGTTTAAAAAAACTATTAACAATTAAATCAAATTAACAATACTATACAATTACTATATTTCATATTTATTATAGTTGTAATTTCATGATTAATGGAATCAATTATATAAGATTATTCTTCCTTGTGCTCCTTTTTATTTTTATTCAAGAATGAGAGAAACTTACACACACACACACACACACACACACACACACACACACACAGAGAGAGAGAGAGAGAGAGAGAGAGAGAGAGAGAGAGAGAGAGAGAGAGAGAGAGAGAGAGAGAGAGAGAGAGAGAGAGAGTGCAGGTACTTAAAAAGCAAAAGTAGTTATGAAGTAAATGTACTTCTTAACCGGAAGTGTCCTCTCCCTCATCACCGGTAACTTGACGCAGTGGAACAGACGCAGTTTGAGAGAGAGACGCTGTGGAGGGAGGAGGAGGAGGAGGGGAAGAGGAAGAAGAAGAAGAAGAAGGAGGAGGAGGAGGAGGAGGATGGCAGCGGCTGTTCCCTCATAGAAATGACCCACATCTCTGAGTACGGACTCACTTCACACCCGGGACACTTCTTCTGACGGAGGGTTTCATCTCCACAACCAACATGTCTGCTTCCGCGATCTTCATCCTGGACCTGAAGGGGAAGGTAAGTTTGTGGCGACTCGTTGTTGTTGTTGGGGAAGTTGACGCCAGGTTGTTCAATGAAGCACCTGCTGCAGGAGGAGCGGGTCGATGAGTGTCAGTGCTTTCAATTAACATGCTGTTCAGGTTGACTTGATCAGTTTGTGTGTTAATTAGCGTTTTGTTAATTAGTTAGTTAGTGAGCTGCTCCTCGTGAACCAGATGTTACATGTGTTTCCTGTACGTGTCCCTCCAGATGGCACGTCAGACTGAGAGCAGCTCAACTAGTTCTACTCGTTTATCAACATTTTGTTCATGCGCACACACAACACATGCACACACACAACACACACACACATACATACACACACACACACACAACACATGCACACACACAACACACACACACACACACACACTGAGACGCTTGTTCTTGTGCAGTGATGCAACTTTTATTATATGTGATGTGTCCCATTTCAAAGTTTAAAACTTTACTCTCTGCAGCTTCAATAACGTCACACCAGAAATTATCACTGTGACTTAATATCATATTGAAATTTTTTTCAGAAAAAAAAAATATGTATACACATACTTGTCAGTCCGTCATGTGTTTTATTTTCAACATTTTCATTATTATATTAAAGGGATAGTCCACCCAAAAAAAGAAAATTGCCTAATTATCTCCTCACCACTTTGCCGATGGAGGGGTGGGTGAAGTGTTTGAGTCCACAAAACACTCTTTGGAGTTTTAGTGTTTCAGCCAAATCAAAGTCATTGGTGACCGATTCTTGAAAACAGGAAAAAACAACAGAAAAAAACATGAATTGCCTCCTTACTGCTCCTGTGATGTCACCCAAGTGTCCGTCAGCACAGACATCGGTAAAAATGGTAAAAATGAAATAAAAATATTCCATAGTTGCATCCCTGAAGGTGTTGTTTCAAGCGCCCCAGATCCAGAACGCCTTGCGACATGTAGAAAACCCTCTGATATGTATTTGGAATTTTACAGATGTATAGCCTAGCATGCAAGGAATAAAAGAGGCCACAGAATATTTCCCTCATTGAGTTTTACATCTCAATCCTCACAGGGTTAATTTATTTCAAGGAAAGAAAGGGAATATCTGAAGAAGCCTTATATACTAGACAATACCCATCAGGGAAAAGGATCAGTCCCTCATAGCCTGGATGTCTGATTGTACAGATTAAAGCTTTTCTCTCTCTCCCTCTCCCAAACTGTCGTTCTCTGCCCTGAGGCAAGTCAGCAGCTCTTCACCTTCAGTCCTCTCCCTCCCTCCCTCCGTCCTGACCATAGACTGTATCGTGACCAGCCGAGGTCCCGTGTCCTCAATTACAGCTGAGGATGAAAAGAAAATACTTAAGTGTTCCTGTGATTATAAATGCTCTCAAATATTCAGAATTCCACCGCAGATAACATATAACCGGGTATAGGCAGGGTTGTAGAGACTGATCCTGTTGTCTTCATATTTATGTCCGAACTGTTTTGAGAACAGTTTGATATATTAAGCATCAGACTCACGTGGCCAATATACATTTTTAATATATTTTTGAGCTTATTTTATCATTTTGATTACTTGTGGACATTTGTTGACATAGAGTCAAACTTGTCAATGAGAAAACGTAAGCGATGTTAAATGTTGGTTAGTCACTTGATCCTTCACTGTGGTTCAGACTATCTATTAATGTTGCCCAGAGGATGAATCCTAATAACTTTAAGTTGCTGTTTAATATTTAGTGTACTGTATTTACTGCCTGCCATTTTATTTGAATGTCTTCCACATGTATTTCTATGAATTATTTATATTTACTGTACATCATAGTGTACAGCAACATTTAACCACACCACAATGAATCCACAATAATGCTGATTAAAGTCCGAAATTCTCGTCTGTTTAATCATTTAATTCTCGTTCCGAGTAAAGACTTGCGCAGTTTAAATGAACCTACAGCTGAGGCACTGTGAGTGTGCACAGTGTTAAATGGCTGCAATCGATGAAGCAACTCAGTGGCATGTGTTTTGCCTTTATTTAATCTACAAGTAAACTACTGTTAACTTCCAACAGCTCTGAAAACATTTCTGTATCTGCTAATAAAAACGTTCTGAGTTCTGCTTTGAGGTTTGTGATACGCTTCTTTTTTCCAAACTGTTGATGGTGAAACAAACTGACAGGAGCTCTTTAGACTCTCTGGTTTGCCTTCCAGGGATTCGCTCCAGTGAGAGTCAGGGTTTTGTTGCCATTTGGCTTTAGAGGTCAGCAGCGAATGGTTCCCATTGATTTCACCCGGTCGCTGATTGCCTTGTGTGTCCCAATAACAAACTTTCCCTTAATCCCTGCAATGATTTCCTCTGATGATATTTAAGGCCACTATCGGCTGTAATATTTAATAATGAATTCATTGTTGTTATGTTTTGCAACTGAACAAAAATGTTTATTATTTCGAGTTTAACCAGCAGTTGAAAATGTCTTTTGTATTCTTTTATTCAAGGTACCTTGTATATGTTCGTATTGAATGGTTTCATTTCAATTTGTGTTCAGTTATTGATATTTCTTCTCATCACTTCATCTTTTTTGTATAAAACATAATCTGGCTTCAGTGATATAATTGGGGGTGTATGAATATTTGTGGATTTTTTATAAATATCTGGATTTTTTTTCATTGTCATCGTCTATTAGCTTGTTGATCAAACTCACTCTGATTTAAGATCTGTCAATAATTATGATGAAGAGAGGCTGAATAAGTAACGCAGAGTTCAGCCTAATGAGAAAGATACGTATGCTGTCATGTTTTCCTTTCATCATTTGGCTTCAGAACTACAAAGTCTCTTGACATTCCTGAAGGGTCCTTCAGTGCTGCACCTCTTTTCCAAACGAAGATTTGTCTCGACCTCATTCTGTGATGCCGCTGACCTGTGAACTCTTTCGCTCTATGGTTTCCGTCTCCTCTCACTGAAGCCGTGCAGTGGCCTGTTCATATCCCTTTTCTCCCCAAGATTACTTTACGTTCCTGGAATTTCCTCTTTTTTTATTTCTTATTTCCTCCTGCCTTTGTTGTATCTGCTCCTGTGTGACCCCTGTGCAACACAGACTCTTCTATTAAAGAAAGGGTGGAAGCTTTGTGTGTGCGTGAGTGTGTCTGTGTGTATGTGTGTGTGTGTGTCACATCCCTCAAGCGTAAAATCTCTGATCTCTTTCTTTACTTCACTCTGGGTTTGGACTCAGTCTGCTGACTCTTTTCGTTGTGTGCGCTGAAAGAAGAAGACGTGGTGGTTTCTCAGAGCTAATTGAACAACGTTGTAGCTTGATTAAAATCGTGTTGCAGTAATTTGTGATCTGATACTGTTCCTCTCTTAATCACAGTCACATCACTAATACTGATCCGACCTAGAAATTGAGCTTGATGAAATGCTGGAATAAGTTTTGTTAGGGTGAGGGCTGCTCAATGCTAGATACTTTTTGGGAAACAGAGCCTTCTGTCCTTCTGTGTTCCTTAAATTCCTAAATGTGCATTTTCTGAAATGTGCGAAACAGACAAAACGGAGCAGTCGTACCAGAAATCGTGGCTGATGGTTCAGGTGAGGTGACCATACAGGACACAAGGGCTTTAGGTGTGTCGTTTATCTTCTAACAACAACTGTTCACAGTGGAACCTGAGTTTCTGGGTCATCTCTTGTTATTTGGAAGTTCATTGTTCCCTTTTCTGGTGCTTCCACATTGTACAGAAAGTGGCTCAACTGTGTGTTTAGTAAATATTGAGTCCTGCTTCAAGGAAATTGGGTGAAATCATACAACATATGTCATTGATAACGCATGTTCTCTAACTTTCAGTGCTTGAGTTTGTGTAGTTTGCACAATCCTTTGTTTGCCACATTTCCAAGCTCTGTTACCAGTTTCCTGTTGGGAAGCTGGTCATTCATCATTCATTGCCAGGAGATCCAAGTTGGAAACACAGTTTGCACATTTCCTTAGTGTGTGAATTTAGGTCCATCCAAGCGGTTGGGTTTTTGTAGTTCTAGTGGTTCTTTGAAGCATCTTTTAAAGTTGAGTGCTCAGGTTTGGTCAGTCGGCCAAAACCTGTGAATATTTTATATCAGGGTTCTGCCTCCACAACAGCGTTTCCTGCCTTTTTATATTTGTCCTTTCTGTGATGCGTCCAGGTGCTGATCTGCCGTAACTACATGGGGAACATGGACATGAACGAGATCGACCACTTCATGCCCATCCTGATGAAGAGGGAGGAAGAGGCTGAGATGACGCCGCTCGTCTGCCATGGCTCCGCACACTTCATGTGGCTCAAACAAAGCAACATTTACCGTATCCATTTCAGCCCAAAGACCTGTGGGAATTTATCTTAGCGTAGTCTCCTAGAGTGATTGTCGTCCCTACTTTCCTCATCGGTCATGGGTGTTTAGAGATTTAAAGCATTTTATGAATGGCTTCTTTCTTGAGCTGTCTCCGTAGGCCGTCCTGTGCTTCAGATCTCTGCAGCACTCGGCTCCTGAGCTTCGGTTTTATCACGACATGTTTCACGGCCGGGCTGAGAAATTGAGCACAGATTCACTGTGATGTGTTATTCATGGTCTGAGCTATTCTCATTGTGAAATTGGGCAGTCAAACTTCCTCACATATTATTAATTCAGCATGATATTGCAGTTGTGAGTAAGTGGTATTCCCAGTGCACTGCAGCAGTCGACAAGTGGGACAAGTGAGCTTTTTTAACCGCCCTGGGATCATTTTCTCATTCGTTCTGATGACTTGATTTCTTTGCATTCATCTCTTAACCAACCACAGTATCTGAAAGATTTTCACCACATGTCTACAACCTCTGATTTAGAACAATGTGCATGTTTTGTTTTTCTATGATTCAGGGACCATTTTTCTTAACAGTCTTTTCTCCAGTGGTGGCGATGACCAAGAAGAACGCCAACGCTGCTCTTGTTTACGCCTTTCTTTATAAAATAATCCAGGTGAGAGCTGTTATTTTTAGACACTGGTCCAAAGACATTTGTGGGATATTCTTCTACACTTATTAAACAATAACACTTTTTCACACCACGTTAATGAGCTTTTAAGGTAGTTGGAGTTGTTCTTTGTTTGCTTCTTCCTGTTTTTAGTCTTGATGCCAAGCCAAGCTAATTGTCTGGAGGCTATAACTTCCTGTTTACGTTTTGCTGTACTCACGCTATGTATTTTGTGTCTGTGTGCAGGTATTTAAGGAGTACTTTAAAGAGCTGGAGGAGGAGAGCATTCGTGACAACTTTGTGACGGTGTATGAGCTGATGGATGAAGTGATGGACTTCGGTTTCCCTCAGACAACAGACAGCAAAATCCTGCAAGAGTAAGAAAATGATTATTCAGCCTGTAATAGTCCACAGAACAAAAAACTACTCTTTCTAATATGTTCATGTGCAGAAATATAAATCAGAAGGTGCAGTTACTGTAAAACTAGTTTTCTGAAGGTGGTGCCATAAGACAGGTATAAATTGGGGAGTTGTGTTGTACTGTGTTTTGTCATCGGAGCAATCAGGCTCAAAGTTTCAAACTGTCAAAGGTCATAATTGCTGCACTATGTTCCTTCAGGGATTGGACAACCCTGTAAATGTACAGTGCTGTCAAACCAGAAACACTGCTGCTCCCCTTGTTTTTATCCACTGTAAAGGCTACACACAGAACAGTACGGCTATTCTGTAGCTGCCTGCTGAGTGTGTGCAGGACCCAAAGCAGTTTTAAAAACACAAATTTACCCGTCTAAGCATCTCAAACGGTGGCTCCAACATTGACAGAGAAGCAAATTCAATGTGAAGGGAGTCCATTGTGTAATTAGCAGGGTAACCCATATTTTAAAAAGACTACATGGGTGCTTATTTTGGTTTTAAAGGAGTACAAGTGACCAGCAGAGAGGGAAAGAGAGACACTATGCTTCTGTGCTATGGGTCGACTTCTTTCCATTCAACACCGTACAGCTGGTGACTAACCCTGTAATGTATGGTGGATCTTTATTCAGCGAGTGAAATGAACTGAAACCACTATTCTCTGGCTCTGGCAGTGTTTAGTGTTTCCCAGTGTGCACAGGGTTGTTTTGCTTTTCACTCCTCTGGGTTCCTTTTGAAAGACGTTTGTTTCCAGGAAAAAACATTCACTCTTAAGTGAGCCTGTGCTGCCACGGCAACATGGGTCAGTTTTCACATGATCGGCTTTACTGGGTATTTTAAAACGTTCCAATTTGTATGATATATCGGTTTTATTTGTCCTGTAATGATTATAGATTTACTTGGAAATGCACCTGTGTGCGCACGCATGTGCTCAATATATATGTTCTGAATAGGGCTGATACCTACCAGGCTCCTATTGGCACTCAAACACAATGACACCATCAGCTGGACAGACGAGCACAGAAGTCTCATCTATGTCTTGCGCGCGCACACACACAACCACACACACACACACTGTTCACACATACGGTTCACACACACACACACACACACACACTGTTCACACATACGGTTCACACACACTCTGTTTGTAGGCATAGTTCAGTTCTCTGACCTTTTCATTCCCCCAACCACAAAAATGCCCATTTTCTCTTTCATTGTAACACCTATCTACCAGCAACGAGTGTGGGTGTGTGTTGTGTGTGTGTGTGTGTGTGTGTGTGTGTGTGTGTGCATCTGGGTGGATGCCAGAGACTGAGCAAGCTTTATTGTATTTCATGTGTGCACCTCCATATGAGCCTTCGTGTGTGTGGGTGTGTGTCTGTTTGTTCGTTATGATTTGCCATTGTTATGCTAAGCTGTCAGTTTGCTGCCAACTCTGCCTCCAGCTTTCATTAGCATTTCTGAGGAGAAATCAGGGTGAAACAGAACAAACAGCAAAGCAACAAAACAACCTCGCGCCGACCCCGAGCCCACTTGTCACCGCCTTTCATCTATCAGCACTTTCAGACTTTTGTTGTGTGTCAACATGCACCCGAGACCCTCTTAGTGGGAGTGTTGCCTCCATCTGTATGTCAATCAAAACCCTGTTTATTTAGCACTTTCTGTTGTTGACATTAGACAGGAAAAGTACAAAACAACTGAAAACAAGACACTAGGATCAGTCGATATGTTTACATTCCTATTTCAATATTAACCCAATTAAGACAATAGTCTTAAACCAAATGCTTGAGGATGCACGCCCTTTGAGTGTTAACAACTAGTACGATGGATGTGGACGTACGTCGTATTTAGACTTAGCTCTGTTACATTCAAGTTTTCAAGTTTCATTGTTGTATGTAAGTTGACACAAGGTCGACGGTTCAGTGAAAATGTATGTGAGGACAGGTCGCCTTAGAAATAAGAGCAATATAAAGAGAATGAGAAACTTTTTAAAATGTTTTGATAAAAAGGACAAATCAGAAAATCAAATAATACTACATGAACTACATTCTCTGTGAAAAGTGTACCATATATGTAGGTGTATTATTATCCTGGGTCTAACATGATATGTCCTTGTGTAGTGTTTTGTTGTTGTTGTACTGTTCTGCAGCTGCTGTAGAACTGCCCGAGACAAATTTCCTCATGGGGACAATAAAGTATATCTGATTTGATGTACATATATCAGTTATATAAAAGCAATAGAAATATATTATTCTGTTCAGAATAAGGTCAGTAGTCGTTGTTGTCCATGTAAATGTCGTAGCTCTTTCATTGTCACATGGGTGGTGACGTTTGGTGAATACTCAAATAGTCAACTCGTAATGTGGAACCTGCAGAGAATAAACACCCGACTCTGCAGCTTCATGAAGGTTCACAGTCAGTTTCAGATTCTTGTTGAACCCACAACTTCACTATTTACATTCAGTCTAACTGCCCTCATTGTTTTTTTATTTTCACTCCTGGTACAGTTCTGTTTTGTATATACGTCCTAACAGCAGACAGACTGAGTGAAAAACCAGCAGAACATTTAGCTGCTAGAAAAACATGGCTATTTAACATCTGTATCATGTCCCGGTGTGATTATTAGTCTCTTCCCCACATCTGGTTCAAGTGAAGGTCAAAATGTGTTTATAACAAAGAGCCTAACATTTGTTAACCATCCAGATTCTGTAAAAATCCATCATTCACAGGGAAATTACTGTCGGCTGTTTTTACCGAGTGCTAAATAAATACGTCCATTTACTCCAAATAGATTTTATTTATTGTTTGTATGACATGGTCCATTCTGCCAAGTGCCAAAAAAACATTGGTTTGCTTGCCAAGTGAAGCTGAATTGAAAAAAAGATCATAAATATTTGAGAATTAAAGTTAAATTGTGCAATAGCAGATGAAATCAAGGTCTCGCACTCAACTTAAAGTGAATGCCAGTGAGAAGAAGTGGGTCTTTATTAATGATTGAAATGTAAAATAATCAAATAGAACAGCATAAGAAGCAACGAACACTAGTCAGGTGTTTGAGCAAAAACCGTCCCGGTCACATGATGTTTATCTCACCACAGCTCACTTCTATTCTCATGGTGACATTGAGTCATTATGTTTCCCTGGACGCAGTCAGAGAGAATCAGTTAAACAAATCTGCCCCTCCACTCGCACACTAAGAAACCAAGAGACAACCCAGTGCACGGTTATTGGACGGATCAGAGGATGGATCAAAGAATATTCTTCTCAATAACAGCGATGTATAAATGGAGTGAATTGATTTGTTTTCTTTACACCTAATTACGTGGAGTACGTGGCATTTAAATCCACTATTGATGGATCTGAGCTGCACCAGTCAATATTTTATATTAACGACAGATCAAATGACTATGTAATGTGACAGCTCATGGTGAAACACCCAGAGACAATCATCAGTGCTGGTTCCCCGTTGAGAACTCTTTACATTTAACACCACAGTCCATTCTGCTGCTGCTTGTGTTTTTCAGATGTTCCCCTCTGCAGGTTTACAGACTGAATTTTTATTAAAACACCTCCCTGCCCTTGTCTCTCTCAGGTATATCACCCAGCAGGGTCACAAATTAGAGGTCGGCGCTCCTCGACCTCCGGCCACCGTCACCAACGCCGTGTCCTGGCGGTCAGAGGGCATCAAGTACAGGAAGAACGAAGTCTTCATGGACGTCATTGAGTCTGTAAATCTACTGGTGAGGACACGTGACCAAAAAATATCTGGAGAAAGTAAAAAGTTAATAAAAAGTTTCATATTGATTTTCATTTGTACAATTATCATCTCTGATAATCCTGACCTTAATTTACATTTACATTTTCTGGGTATATAAATTGTTATATTGTCATATACCATGCTGTTAGGAATTATAGGTATTTGACTATAAATAATTCAGTATGTCTATGACTGATAATCTAGCAATTGGCTGGTTTGTCTTTTACTATTATATGGATCTCATTTATTCAGTGAGCAGGATGAGCTGGACAGGATGTATTTGTCTGATACTTGTGAAATTATTTTCCCAACTCCAATTCTATCTCTTCAAATCTATAATTATTCTCCTTTTCACTAGTATTCTGTGTGTTGTGCAGCCTAAGTACAAGCTGTACACGGGTTAAAATGTAATAAAGTTGTAATGTTACTCTGATAGTTAATCAAATTTCCTCACAGCATCAGTTCTTTTTGTCCATCAACGTCCTCTTAACTGATTTTCTTGGAACAGTGTTTGTGTGAACTGAGGCTAAGTGGGTGTGTCCGTGCTAAAATCATCTTTGTTAAAACCCTGACATGTTTTGACTCCTCCGAACAGTTTTCCTCTTTCCTTGAATTGAATTTTGAAGGAAATGGTTTCTAATATCAACAAGCCTCAGTTCTATTTCAGTGAAGCACGTTGTGGTGTTTATTTATTTTTTCTTCATTGTGCACAGTGAGGAGAAGCTATACAACATCATCAACTGGTTTTAGTGGGTGTTAATTAGGTTTTTTGAGTTTGTATCAGATTGTGTGTTTTTTAATAATACAATGTTATTAAACTACACAACTAAAGAAACATATTTAACAAGAGACAAAACTCAGTTGTCTGGTCCTTGAATCAAGGACGTGTCAGCGTACGACTGTTGGTGTTTGTGATTCAAACAGACAGACGTGGTGCAAATAAAAGGTGTTTAACCTTTACAGCACTTTCCATTTCCTTTTCTGTGACCAGGGGCTTTTTTTTTTTTATTTCAAATGTCTTCAGAGCTCCTTCATCCTCCTTCGCACCAGTCCCCCGATTACATTTCTCTCACTGCACGCTGAGAGCTTCTCAGTCGTGTCCCTCGGTCTTCAGATCTGCTGAAGGCTTGTTTATTTCTCCCAGTTTATGCGCTGGAGTCTCTGTGATTCTGTCCTACTGCCGATCATCAGTATCTTAAAGTGCACAGTTACTTTTGTACTTTTATCACCCAGATGAGCAGAAAGGCTGATAATCATTAGGACATATTAGAGAATGATCAGAATTCCATTAATCAGATATAAATCTAAACTTTTCTCTTCTTCCTGTAGGTGAATGCTAACGGCGGCGTCCTGCGCAGTGAAATATTGGGCAGCATAAAGCTCAAAGTGGTCCTGTCGGGGATGCCTGAACTGAGACTGGGCCTGAATGACAAAGTGCTGTTTGAAATCACAGGCAGTAAGTTATACTTCTCATTTTGATGATTTTTAGGTTTGGTCTCTCGTCTTGCACCTCTGCCACCGAGGTTTTGTTTCCATCTGCATTTGTTTGTTAGTTAGTTAGTAAAACAGCAGGATTATGCAAATACCACACACCTGATTACAGTAGTTGCAATAGTACACAACTCTGACACATTACTCACCTGATTAATAGTAATATACAGCAACTTTTCCATATTTAATAGAATATTTAATACTTGACTTACTTTTTGCCAAAGTGCAAACAGATATTTGTAACCTTGAATTCATTCCTCCACCTTCACCTCCTCTTTCTGTCTTAACCCTTCACTCCCACAATCCCACACCCAGCTTAGCTTTCATCCTTGCTCAGCTTCCTTTTCCCAATTTTTCCAATAATGTCTCCCACTGCTTCATCTCCCTGCTCCTCCTCCTTTCCTTCATTTTCGCCCTCTCTCTACGTCTCCTACATTTCTCTCCCCCCCCGGCTCCTCACCAAAGGGAAAAGGGTTCATCACTGTCTAGTCTCTTTGAGTTAATCCTCACCCCGGGCTACAGCCCTGAAGATGAAAGGTGAGGGTCCGTGGATATCCTGTGTACGCAGCCCACACTTTCCCTGCTGTGTTTCCGTCTGGGAAATAACATATCCACAGTAATAATGATCCGAAATAATGATCAAACAAACACACACACACACACACAGGGAATGTTTATACAAATATTAAAATGTGTGTTTGCACGCTGAGCTTGTGCAGTTTCTCGTTTTACATATCATTTCCCAGTCATTTGGTGATTATCATATTTGCATGATCCACATTTTTTCCATCACCGCTGGATGCAGCCGAAGCCAGAGCACATAAATCATCAAACACCGCCCTCTGCTGGCAGGAGTCCGGCATTGAGCGGATATAAATGTCAAACAAGTGACTTTCCTATTATTTACTAATTGAAAACTGGCACATTTAATTAATCATCCTATTCAAAAGCAAGATTTCAACATCATTTATCCAAGTATAACAATGATTTCTGTAATTTGTTGACAGCTCATATTTACTCATTAGATGGGTTTTCTGTTTGTTTAAAATCATGTGGATGTGAGTTTTTAATTTTTGGAAGTATTTACTTTTTTCCCCCAACGTTGACGGAACATGTTCTCTACTGACAAATATTTTCATTATCAATTAATCCACTAATTATTTTCCCAAATAGTGATCCCATAGATGAATGTGGTGACATCTCTGGATTGCTTGTTTCAATGAGGACGTTTCCGAGACGCATCGGACATGTTTGCTTAAGAGACTGAGAGACCGTCAAAATAGTTAGGGATTCATTTTCTGTGTAGTGGATGAACCGGCTCCTTTGTCCAACCTCCAAATGCTGAGAATTGTTTATTAAACTGTCTCTTAGGCCACCAAAGCTGTGTAAGATGCTTCAGACACAAGAATTGACCAGATGTCACAGTAGAACTGTTTCCTGTGTCTGTGTTGTGCATTAAAGTAGGGAAATAGGTGAGAGCAGCCTGTACGGTGAACCTCAGGGAAACTGCTGCACCTACCGTCCTCTGCGTACACATGTATATACAGTATATGGTACACACACACGCACACACCCACACACACACACAGACAGACACACACGTACCTGTCTCTTCTTCCAGCCCCTTAGGGCCTAGCTGTGACAGAGTGTGACCTTTCTTTCTTGTCTTGTCTTGATAGTACTGCGTGCAAAAGCGTGTGTGTGTGTGTGTGTGTGTGTGTGTGTGTGTGTGTGAGTGACTTACAGGAAGGGCTTTGCTACGTTGCTTGTTTGAAAGTGTTGTGCTCTCTCCAGACCTGACCTCAGCCAGTCTTCAGACACGCATGGGGAAGTGTCACACATGTACACGCAGACGCACACAAACGAAAGCAAAATAAAAAGCATCGGAGGGGATATACACACCCTGTGGTTTGCTTTATATACATGTCTATCTTTTCTTTTTTTTTTACCTTGTCTCAATACCATTTTGTATTGACTTCATCAATTGTGTGTTACAAATTGTTGATTTAAATGAGTTGTGGATCATCTCTAATCTTATCGGTTACAAAAGACATAATTTTCTGACTTCATAGAGATGAAACTGTTCCTACCAACCGTCCATCCATTATCTGGACTGCTGATCCTTTGAGGGTCATGATAGGCTGCATGGAGCCGATCCTCGCTGACACTGGGCAGGAGGTGTTGTGCACCCTACAGAGGTCGCCAGCGTATCACAGGAGCAGCGTGTGCTCAATTTACAGTCTCCAATTAACCTTATCTGCAGTCTGCATGTCTTTGGACTGTGGGAGGAAGCACTAACAGTATGTGCACACACTTAAGAGAGAGAGAGAGCAGTGAACAGGGAAGTGAAAACAAGTACGAACGCTCATTGACAGGTCGTCACCGCCTGCGGGTGAACTGGACTGTAGCTCACTGTAGAATGGGAGATTTGGGGAAGGCCCACAATGATTTCAGCAGTTTTCCACCTCTCATCACCCTCCATTAAACACAGAGGAGAACATTGAGCTTCCTCCTGCAGACAACAGACACCACCATTAAAGAGGTCACGCCTTTAACTGCCGATTGAAACCGAGCTGCCGCCTCGCTGCTCCACTCTTGAGGGGAATTGCACTGGAAAGTCCAATTTTGTTTACCGGGGGAAAAAGGTCAAGACGACACAATGTGCTGATTTTGGTTTGTTGCAGCCTCTGTGGTAGTTCAGCGTTAAAGTTACAGGTTAAAAGGAAGAGGAGTTATTTTATGATCACAACTAGCTGATGGACATGATGGTGTGTGTGTGTGTGTGTGTGTGTGTGTGTGTGTGTGTGTGTGTGTGTGTGTGTGTCAGCTGAATGGGCTTCAGTGAGGGGAAGGTGATGGCAGCATGTGTATGTATGTACAGTATGTTTGTGTGTAGCGGCTTAATAATTGTTTCGTGAAGGGACAAGAAGAGGTCAGACAGATTTGTGTGTTTGTGTGTGTGTGTTTGTGTGTGTGTGTGTGTGTGTGTGTGAGAGAGAGAGAGAGAGAGAGAAAGAGTGAGAGACTGAATGTTTGTCAGTCATCATTATCTCGACCTTGATTTCCCCAAGGCTGCGTGGAAAGCTCTCGATCATCTTTGTGTATTGTTTGTGTTTGACTTTGTGTGTGTGTGTGTGTGTGTCAGGAGAGAAGAGCAAGACAGTGGAGCTGGAGGACGTGAAGTTTCACCAGTGCGTCCGTCTGTCACGTTTCGAGAACGACCGCACCATTTCCTTCATCCCGCCTGACGGCGAGAGCGAGCTCATGTCGTACCGCCTTAACACAACAGTGAGTGGGACACATGTAAACCAACGCACACACACACCAATATTTTGTCTAAATTACATTTTATTCTACTCACCTGCAGAAAACATATGAAACATTTTGACACGTTAACACACATAAACAAGTGATGCTGTTCAGAGACTGACAGACTGACAGACATTCTCTTTTGAAGTATCTGATTTGTGTGAATGTATGAACAGGATTGTTTTTTAATTTTATTCTGTACTTTATATTAATAAGCAACTGTTTCAGTAAATCAATGTAAAAATACTTTAGACAAAAAACACAATACAATACATTTGCTTCAATCTCTTGAGTATTTACGATAAATACTTTAACGATGGTTGTGACGGGTTAGTCGTACAGATTGTGGTTGCACATGTGACTGACAATCATATGAGCAGTGGTATAAGTCGTCCTGTCCCTTATACAGTCCACTGTCTCTCTGGAGGTGTGTTTGTAGTGATGCATTTCAGCTCTATACTCACCCTCTGACCTTGTCCTCCCTCTCTCCCCCTTCCTCCCTCTCTCTCTCTGGTAGGTGAAGCCTCTCATATGGATCGAGAGCGCGATTGAGAAGTTCTCTCACAGCCGTGTGGAGATCAAGGTGAAGGTAATGACGAGTGACACACAAAAATAAACAAACTGAGACACACCGTGCCCTTACTCACTCACCCAGTCCCGTCTCCACTGCAGCGTCTTTAGTATTTACGACACATGCATCTCCGGCGGATTACAGCTTCCCATCTGTCTGACGCAGCGACGGCCACATGGGTGTTTGAAACAACACGCTGCAGTTTGCATAATCATGACGACCTCCATGATTTGGATTTGTTGGTGACATTGAACTCTGTCGCCCGCCGCAGGCTCGGAGTCAGTTTAAGAGTCGCTCCACTGCCAACAACGTGTCCATTATGGTGCCAGTGCCCAGTGATGCGGACTCTCCCAAGTTCAAGACCAGCACAGGCAGCGCCAAGTGGGTTCCCGAGAAGAACGTGGTGCAGTGGAACATCAAGTCTTTCGCGGTCAGTACGGCACAGAAAGAAAAGTTTAATTACATCTGGACGTTTTAGCCTCCTTGGTGGAGGTGAGGTAATGAGCAAGTAGTTTAACATGAACCCAACCATGTGCATTTATCAGGTTTGTCACTTGTCTGACTGACACAAAAACTCTTTCCTTAACTTCTGTTTAAATATGTTTTAACTTGTGGACATAGTTGCTGTGGAAAACCTTATCACTCCCGTCCCTGTTTACAAGCTGATAAGACATATTTGAAAATTGTACCCAACAATAAATGAGAAATCAGTAAAAGGTAGCCGATGGATGATTTGTAGAACAGAGAAGTAAATTGACCATTTTACATTTGTTCCCCATCAAACACACAATAACTGGGATTCTCTTTGAGGATACGTCATTTTATTGTGTCAAAGTTTGACTATGACGCAGAACAATGTTCTGCAGAGCGACGCACAAACAGGAGGACAGGAAGTCAAAAGCAATGGCAGTGTTTCCCTCTTCAGGACAGACCGAAGGTGCAATGAAATACTGAGTAGATATAGTTTAAAACATTGACCTTTTACTTTAAAGAACTTGTTTTCTGGTGACAGCAGACAAACACGCTCTGGAACAACAAAAAGAGTAAAACCAGAATTATATAAAAACTAACAAACAGATTTACAACAAATTTGGTGGAAGGATCGGACATGGGCAAAGAAAGAATCCATTAAATTTTGGCGTAGATCCGGATCCAGGATTTAGTTTTTCACTTTCTTTAACATACAGTAACAGTTTTCTGACATGTTCGCCAATTTCAAATGGAATAATTCAAAGATCTTGATTAAAATAATCAGGAATATTTCGGGGACTGATATGTTAAGTGCGTGTAATGTGGTGGTTCTTGATTGTTCAGCCATGAATCTTAAATGTTTAAAAAAATTCTGGGCTTTAAAAGTCAAAATAGCAACTGATTTTCATGAAGTAAAACCAAAGTACAAACTAACAAACTCGTACAAAGAATGATTAACCTGCTTCATGTTTTTATGGCCTGGATGTGCTCGACAAATGCTGAATTACGACAGGTCTGATTCACCTTGATGGTGACATGGGAGTCGTTGCCATGAATATCAAGTTTGTTTTGATTTTGGACAAAACAACCCTGTGTTAATTGGGAGTCGGACAACTGGGAACAGAATTCATCAAACCAATAAAACTGCCTTATCTGACCTGATAACACAACTTTGTGTGTGTGTGTGTGTGTGTGTGCGTGTGTGCGCGTGTGTGTGTGTGTGTGTGTGTGTGTGTGTGTGTGTGTGTGTGTGTGTGTGTACAGGGTGGTAAGGAGTACATTATGCGGGCACACTTTGGGCTGCCCAGCGTGGACAGCGAGGAGCTGGAGGGGAAGAGACCGATCACAGTTAACTTTGAGATCCCTTATTTCACTGTGTCTGGAATTCAGGTTGGACCCTTTGTTTGTGCTCTTGTGTTTTTGAATCCTAGTTTCAACAATCCACGGTTACTCATTCACACGTGACGAGAATGCAAACTGGAACGTTACCAATACGAGACTGAATAGGTGACTTATTCAGTCTTCTCGTAATCTGGGAAGTTTCTGTTGTTTGAAATCAACTAACACTCACGTTCTTTATATCACTGCTCACTGGCCACTCAGGTGGAGTGTAAAACTTAGAATAAAGCAAATGCTATATGAAATATACTGTAGGCTAAATGATGAAACTGCTGCATTAGAATAAAAACTTTGGTCACAGTCAGATTTACCTTTGTACATTTTAGCGATGCCTTGTGGAAACTCCAAAATAAAATCTCTACTTATTTTGTGGAATTTTTACTTTTTCATTTACTTTTAAATGTGAACATAACAGGTCACTTTCCCTCGATGACCATTTACATCACGCAGTGTTTCTGTGTCGGCGACTGAAACGACCCCTGTGAGTTAAACCCTTGTTCCCTCCTCAGGTGCGATACCTGAAGATCATAGAGAAGAGCGGTTACCAGGCGTTACCGTGGGTACGCTACATCACACAAAGTGGAGGTGAGAAAAGAACACAGTGAAATACCATCCACACCTCACACAATCATAAATACACATAAACCTTTTGAATTCGTTAAAAGCAGGATGTCTTCAAGTCTGCACCGGAGGTTAAAAGTAATGTTTTCCTTGTGAGAGCAAGAATCAGTCTCAGAATCAGTCGCTCTACACTATTCAGCGTGTGCCCCAGGAATGAACCCAGCTGTGTAGCATCCATCATATCCATTACCTGGCTCTATCACCAGGAGCCGTGGCCTCGGGGGTTTAGAGTGACACCACACAGGAAGCCAGGGATAGAAACTTCTTTACGGCTTCTAGCTCGCAGCAGATTTCAGGTCGGGGTAAAGTGTCTGGTGTCCAACCAGAGTCGACATTTCCTACATGCGCTGGAAGCAGTTTACCAATCACAACAGACTGGGCCAAGCTGGCCAATCAGAGCAGACGGAGCTTTATCAGGAGGAGGGGCCTTAAAGAGACAGGAGCCAAGTGTTTCAGACAGAGGCTGAAAAGAGGAGCTGTAGCAACGGACAGTCTGAGGAAACTGATGCGTTCTGTGAAAATAAGAGCATGTGATAATAATAACCTACATTAGAATTAGGAACCTGAATGTTCTATGCATCCTTTAAAGCTGCAGTATATCGATGACACCACAGCAAACTCCTCCTCACTCGCTCACCTGTTTTAATGGGGGGGGCAGAAATCTTAAAAAAGTTTCACACCTGCAGCCCAGGAATGAACCTGGCTCAATTACTGGATCAGTCATATCTGTCACTTGACTTTGTCGGGTGCGAGTCAGGGTGGCGGAGGTTGAGTGATGCCGCCGAGTGCCAGGAGGCTCCCAGGGCGGCAGTCAGCAAATGCCAAGGTTACTGTCGCCTCGCCATGACATCGACCAGGAAGCAGAAGAGAGAGGAGGAGGAGGAGGAGGAGGGTGAAGAAAGTGAGAGACTGAAGAGTGGTGAAGTTAGAGGGGGACTGGAGAGGGAGGATATCACCTTTCTATTATTGTTGCCATCAGCAACACAGGGAGGGAAGATGGTGCCGATCCCATTTCAGTCAGCTACGCAAAGACTGATTACTCAATACCCTGAGACTGTAGCCTGACTGTGCTGACTTATTAATGAGTGATGAGCAGGCGTTTAGGTCGTGACGACTTCACTGACACGTCACTGAGAATAACAAGCTCTGCTGCAATGGATGTTTACATGATGTCATAACATGAGAGAGGAGTTTATTGATTTCAAACTCTACATCTTTATATGTTTGTTTAACATCTCAGATTTTAATATTTTGGAAGAGATTTCTGACCATTAAAGCAAAATTCCTTTGTGTTTCGGGGGGGAAGGTGTACCTGGAGTTTGCTGTACATATTCTAAGCAGCTGAAGTTCCTGCCTTTCAAAAGAAACATTCATAACCACTCTGAACTTGTTCTCACAGTTTAATGGACATATTCAAAGCCATACTGGCATCCACTGAAATGTTTGCTATTAACATGCAAGGGCTCATGGGAAATAGTGCTTTTCAAAGGCTGCTGAAAAACAGACCAACTAAGTAAACACTAATTAATTGTTTTTAAGAAACGTCACCAACCTCCTCTAGAATTTAAATGAGATTTATTTTGTTGCTTCTAGAATCTAGCACAGATTCACGGACCTAACTTTCACTGTCATGTTGACAGAGGACATTGCTTTTCCACAAAACTGTAAACATGTAATTGTCTATTATTGTTCGTTTAGCACAAATAGAAACTAGGATGTTCAAACCATGAAGAAAAAGAACATACAAATATGCTGTCATCCCCGTCCACATATTTATGTCCATTTAGCATCATCTGTTATTGTTGAGCAATCTTGGATTTACTTCTGCAGTTAGATAATTCGGAACATTGGGTTTTTGGAAAATAAAGATTGTGATGTATTACCAAAACTGCTCTGTAATAAATGTGATCTATTAATGTCATTTGATCATTTTCTTCCAGAGACTCATCGCAGTCTCAGGTTTCAGTAAGTTAGTGTATTAAATATCGGTAATGTGATTTTGTAGAGTGGCACTAGAATTAGTGGAAATCTTGTTTGGGGATTTAACAGGGGCTTATATTGGCAGTAATGTGATGTGCAGGGGTGATGAGTGGAAGAAAGCTGTGTTAATGCTCTGCTACGTCTCTTGGCAGATTACCAGCTCCGGACAAACTAAAGGGCACAGATGCTGCTAGACGAATGGATCTCTCCTCTTCCTCTTCTTCCTCCTCCTCTCCTTTCCTCTGTTTCTCCACCTCCCATCACTAATGAACAGCAGAGGACAAGTGCAGGAGGACATTTTTACCCACTCTGAGTGGAAACAAGGCATCATCCCTTCCGGCTAAGATGGGAACGGCTGTTGTGTCACCTCTGACCTGTGATTTTGTTTTTTTTTAAAGGTTCCTCAGGACTTGAATATTTAAAAATGTGAATAATGAACTGATAACCTGGTGTTGCTGTCTGGTTCTGGCAAGCTCTCATTTCCCATGAGGTTCATTTGCAGAAGAAGTTCATTGTTTCAAATATCCAATTGAGTGAAACTTTATTTTAACTTCTCTGCTTTTCACACTGGAACTATAATGGATCATTGTCAGTTTTCATTTTTCAAAGGGCCAAGGTTGCAGATCATGAGTAGCTTTTTTTAAATTATTTTATTAATTTGTAAAATCAAAATTTTGCCATGTTGTCAAAAACAGCATTTTAGAAACTTCTCTATCCTTCAGTATCTTTAATTAGAAGGGTTTTTATTTCTTCTGTCCACTTTTACATGAACTCTGCGGTTAATCTTCATCCCTCGCACTTTGCTGGAACCTCTCTGCTATACGTTCATTGCCTTAAAGAATTGCTAATGTATCTTTACCTTTAGCACTGTGAACATAATCCCCAGTGCACTGAAACTAACACCAGCGACCAGATCAATGATTAATAAGGCACAATATTGTCGGAGGCGTTGGCAGTGTAACATTATATTGTCCACACTGTCCCGTGGGGCCTGTAACCTCGTCCTTGTGTTCGAAATCATCTCGCTGCTTTGAGGCAGAGACTGAAAGAGCGCAGACATTTTTATTCATCTTGTTAACTGTTGTTTATATCATACTGGGCGGTCTCCTAAAGAAATTGCGTTGAAGGGCAAGAAAGTGGGGTTCAGGAGGCCGGAGAGCACAGAGGTAAAATAACCTGAGGGGATTTGTGTCTCTGCAGAATCTCAGAATATTGACAATATGTTGAGCTGACTCTTTATTTTTCTTTGATATGTCGACCTTTGAAGGCCAATATTCTTCTTCAGAGCAGTTTGTGGTGTAACTCACTCCCTCTGTTGTGCATGCATCGCACCGCCTCGGTTCAGCTGCGCTGCCAAAAGCTCCTGAGAGAGTCCTGAGTCATTTTATTGCATCACTGCTATCCAGAACAAAACCCTCGGATTATAATCAGCCCGTTGTCTCGTGTCAGGGGATATTTCAGACACCAGTGAGGATTTGTGTTAAATGTGTGTTTTCAGTAATTTATCGACTGTTTGTCCATAGGAAGAAAAAAAAAGGGATATATTTGGAAATAAACTATTTACTATAAACTTTTGTATCTTATTTTGAAGTACAATTGTTTGTTTTTTTGCTTGTACTTTCTATCAGTTATGTTTCATTAATTTAGTTATAGATGCATAATATGATTCCCTGGAAATGACCTTGTGGACAGATCTGCTGTGACGTCTGCATAAACACCTAACCACAGAATCACATATGAACATATAAAACAAATGTATAAGAATAAAACATGTCTAATTAAACATATTTAAAACATTATAGCACTCAGAGCGTACTGCTGTTAAGCAAAGCATGGAGATAAACTAAACAGATTATTCCTGTGCAGACTCAGGTGGTAATAACATCAACGTTACTGAATTTACTAAGACGACCTACAGCAGATTTATAACCAAACTAATAAAACCTTGACATTTAGGATTTAACAGAACGTCAGAAACGCGATCTCACACACACGTTTTCTAAACATGTGTCCGTTGGGGGAAATAAATTATTAAAATGTTCATTGGGACTCAGTCAGCTTCAGCAGGTCACATGTAGTCGTGTTGTCTGTGCTCGGATAGTTTCACAGAGATGCTCTGACTCCTCCCACACACACGTCTCTCCTCAGCACCAGACCTGCCTCCCTCCTCGCTCTGCTCACCTCTCGCTGTCATGCACGGATACACAGGCTGCCATTGCTACTGCATACTTAAGGTCAAAAGACACATTTGTGTAAGTAAGGATTGCAGGATTTATGAGTGTGTGTGTGTGTGTGTGATAGAGAGAGAGAGAGTGGTGCTAGTTTATACCAGCCCCTGCAGATTGCTGCCTTGTGCATTGTGCCTTCAGTTTGCTGTCTGTCATCACACCAACAATGGTTAACTGTGTGAGCCCCTTTGTCTCAAGGCAATTGTGTTTATGTGTGTGTGTGTGTGTGTGTGCAGGCAAATAAAGAAGCTTGACTGTCTCTCACACACACACACACACACACACACACTAGTGTGACACAAAGCAGGACCTTCTCTGAGGTTCTTCTGGAAGGCGACGTGAGGAATTACTCTTCACAGCTTTTGGGAACATTTCACAAACATGTCGCTTTTTCTCTTTGTGTCTCGTCAGTGTCATGATGTGTTTCTCTTTGTTTTTATGGAAATGAAATTTTTGCTTTTCTATTATTTTGTATTAACACCTCTGGAAACGAGACTCAGTAATAACAGTGCAAACGTGTCAGCAGACTGTAGATTTACCTAATTCAGTGAAAGGTGATTTTTTCATTTCTCCTTCTCTGCCTTGTGGGGGCTGATCAATTCTGTTATCTGAGCCAAAAATACATCTAATGAATCCAGAGGTGCTGGGAGGAGAGTTGTCACCTCCAACTACAGCCCCATGCTGAAGGCAAAGTCATGGTTACAGTAGAGCACGGAGATTCTTAATCCTCATGAGGCAAAACTTTATTTCACTTAAGTGCTTCAGGGATCGAAATAAATGTAAATTGGTCCCAGCAAAAACACAGCAGAAATTAAAGTCTATTAATTGTGCTGTTAATTCCTTCTCTTTTTCTTTCGTTAAATTTGCCCCATGTTTCTAGTTTTCTCGTCAAAGGATCTTGGTTCCTTGGAAATATGTCCCATTTCTCTAAAATCATTGGAAGCACTCATGGTTGCATACTTAAAGTTGCATTAATTGATTGTATGCCAGCAAAGATCAGAAAACAGCTGATCCCCTTCTATGCATTCTATTCATTTTTTAATGAATCTGACCTCCTCGATGTTGTGTGTCGTCATTAACGCCTGCTCTGATCTCTGGGTCTTTTAGCTGCTGGTCTCCCTGCCTTACTTTCCCTGAAGGCTCATGGGAGGCAGGTGTGCTCTCCCTCACCTCAGGCTCCTTTCTTAGACAGATGGACGAGCAGGGACGTCCCAGAAAAAAAGCAAAACCGCCAAACTTATTGCAATTCCTTCAAATCAAATTATTTTTGATGAACGTGGTCCTGACTGAAAGATAATTTATTATTCAAGCCTTGTTGTGAATGCCCCAAAGACAAATGCTCCATACTTTGAAACTCAATGTCTGTTTGTCGATTGGAGCAAAGTCGGTGATGCACAGTTTGGTTTATCTGAGCTTTATTGCTTAACTCTGCTGCCCACATGGTTTGATGAGAACACTGACATTCAAAATCATAATAAAGACAATGAGCCAAGATGTAAAAAAAAAAAAACTCAACAGATCAGATGAGATGGTGATTCTCCATGACTGCTGCAATGTGGGTGAACATTTTTACATTCCACACAATCAATTGATTCAGTGTAATGTCAAAAATATAGAAGGTGCTTCAAGCGTCACAGCTGAGACAATACTGAGTCCACAAATGATCCAGTGGATAAAGTGCTCCCGTATAATTCTCTGATACACAATCATGTTGTCTTCTCGTGTTACAGGCAAACAGATTTTACATCAAAGTCCTGCTGCATGGATCAAAGTCAATTATTATTCAACTGAGGAATTAATTTTGAATTAAAAGGAGTTTAGCCACGTTGAAGCTCTCACCTCATTACGTCCACAGTCAAATTCATCAGCTGCACAAAACTTCATGTGAACATATGGACAGAGTGAGGGTTGGTGCATGGATTACAAATTACAAAAAACATGTTTATGTTGTCCTGTGTATCACTGCTTTTGTAATTACTATTTACAGCCTTTCAGCTAGTGCTCTGATCCACGACAACTTACAATCATTGATCATCAGTGCAGGTGGTGGACAGACGTGTGGTCCAAGAGCACTTTGACAGGATCCATGTTTATAACACATACATTATACACGTGTAAATGGCCCCTTTAACCACAACCTCTAATCACCTTTGACAAAACAGTTTTGTGTTTCTTCATCTTTGTAGTACAGAGGTTGAGACACCCACACAAGGGCATTAACAGAAAACACAAATGCAAAGGCAACACAACGGAAACACAACGGAACACCTCATATAGACAAGCGTCTCATTTTAAAGGTCCAGGTGAAAGATTCGATTGAAAGGGATCTATTGTGATGTTAGTGTTTTATCTAAATTGTACGAATTGTTGTTGTGTTTCCATTGTGTGGCTTTTACACTTGTGTTGTGGCTTTTGCATCTAAATTGTGGCGTTAGCATTCGTGCTGTGACTTTTGAATGGGTGTTTTCCGTTAATGCACTTGCGCGCTTGACGTCTCAGCCACCGTAGCGTACACATACAACTTTGTGTTACATTGTCAGAGATTATTTGACAAATTGTAGGTGATGCGCAGATTATTATACTCTGTGTGATGACAACATGAAAACACGTCAGCTCCCATTTTGGAACCGACATTTCTCACGAAAGAATCTGTGCTTTTCATTGAAAAGAAAAATCTTCCTAAATACTAATGGAGTCAGCGTTCCTCCTCGTTTTGCCTGCTTCTATGTCAGAGACCTGACCAGTGACCACGCTGCTACAGGAACCAGTGTTTTGGCGTCCAGCCTCATGTGGATGGTTTCTGATTTACAGTTTGTCAAAAAAAAGATTTTTACATTCATGTGTAAAAATACTTGCCGCTCCCCTGGCACACTCAGCCATGTAGTAATCAATTCTTCCTTTGTGTGTTACTCATCAGTCTTTTCATCCTTAAGAGAGAACTCATTAATAACATCTTCCCCGAGCAGATATTGCAAAGTCAACTTATTTTCTCCCGTTCACACGCGAACATGTGACAAAGCTGACTTACAGTATTTAAAGAGTGTTTTACTCATTATTCCCCTAACGTGAGGATAATTGTTCCGATAGTAAAATCAAGGGGCCAGATTACACCGTTGTATTGTGGTTATGTCTCATATGAGGTTAGCCAGACTGGAGGTTGTCTCTCTGCGACCCTGGCGCTCCATGCGTCCAGAAACGGTGAAGATATTCAACACCTGGTCCACCAGCCTTCGTCCGTGCCTTGTCCTCTCAAGCAGGATCACCACAACAGAATAAATCCCAACACCCACTACTGCAGCCCCCCCTCCAGCCAGCAGAACCACTCCAGAGATGTACATGTCATTCAGGGCTTGCCCTGGCTTCGGCATGTGGTTAGCCAGGGCCAGATGCAGCAGAACTCCTCCGCAAATCAACAGCGACAGCCCCGTGATCGAAACCACAAGCAGGTCTGATAAACCGCCGCTCTTTAGCATGTCGATGCGCTGGCGGCTTCGAATGCAATTCATGTCCTGCACGGCCGAGCTGAGCAGTTGTTTGAGCAGCACTCCCAGGGCGAGCAGGCAGAGGGCCGTGCCTGCGCCCAGACGCCATTCGCTGGAGACGCTGGTGGTGGTCGAGAGAAGGCCGACACCTCCCAGCCCACAGCCCAGGATCAGGAGCACGGCCACACAGTAGCAGAGCAGAGACTTCCCGGGATCTCTGAACCACCACAGTTCCACCTGCTCCTCCAGGATACTGTGCTGAATTTGAGCTGGGTCTGCGGCTCCATTTAAACCCAGCTCAGGGCCTCTGGGGTCCCTCAGGGGGGGAAAGTTATGCAGTTCAGGCATCCTACTGCCACTCCCAGCCTGCTGAATAGGGAAGCCACCACCACGAAATGCAGGTAATGCTCTATGAAGTCTTATTTCAGTTACCACAACTGTATTCCAGAGGTTTCAGAGGAGTTGCTCCTTGTTTTATCCCAGAAATCTCAAATGTGGCTGCAGTTGAACTCAAGGCTGCGTTGTGAATTCTTTTCGGCATCAACTTCCAAAGCAGAGAGTCTGAACTTCCACAGAATTTCCAGTTTGGTTTTGCAGAGTGGCAGCAATCATCTGGAAGAGAAGACAGATGATGATGTAACAGGGTTCGTACAGTGTTTGATTCCACATGTTGTCTGTTCAGCAGTGTGGATTTGCTGCTTCATAAGAACTTCATATGAAGAATGTGATGTTTTGACCTGCTTTTTACAAATTGGTAATACCACTAGCCTGTTTGTAGTTAGCTAACAGCTAACTACAAACAGGCTAGTTAGCTGTTAGCTGCTAAAATGTATTTATTGGTCTTCTCCATATAGTCTGAATATTAAGATGGACAACATGACAGCTCCTCACGCGTGAAGCCAAATCATTATGATCGTCCTCAGGTGGCTGGTTGTCTCATAGGTCATAAACTCAGCCTCCCCCATGTTAACAGATGGGACTATGGACCAAATGTCAAAGTGCACATTAAATGCATTTTTCTTAAATGGTTTCTGTCACTTGGGACTGACTCATAATAGAGCATCAGCAGAATCTCGATACCACAGTTTCACAACTGAATCAGTACAGTGCAGACTGAGGCTTCGAATGCATTCACACATACACCTCCTCTGGAGAAACTGTGCAGGAGCTCCAGAGCTCAGAGTCTGAATGCAGCTGAAAGAGACCAAGTTTGTTAACAGAACAAAGTGGATGAAAATCATTCAAACACAAAGTTTCTTTGAACAACTCGAATTTCTGTTTTGGTCATGTAAAAAACTTGGTGTTTGCTGACACCGGCAACCTTTTCTATCCCTCATTATCACTATGCTAATGAGTTTCCACTTCAGAGGTGGCTGGATAAAATAAAACAAGCATCAGCTGCCGATGGAAAAAACAATGTCCATGCACACGCACACACACAGAGGGACACAAGATCAGACAGCATAAATGTAAATGCAATTTTCTCCTTGTCATCCTATATACATATATATATTATGTATAAATATATATGCCGGCATTGTTGTATTTGTGTTTTCTGTATTTCTACATATCATATAAAGGCTGGTAAATTCCTTTTCATTCCCCATCCTCTCTGCCCTCAGTCTTAGGTCCTTACATCAGCATATTGAATCTCTCCAGTGTAGTTTGTAACTTCATCACACACCCCATAACACAATAATGTAAACATATACAGTTCGCACACACACAGACACACACGCAATCATCCTCAAGGTTATGGCTGTCGACAGCTTGTCTTTAAAAACCTGTCAGCGGCTTTATTTCCATCGAAAATCAGCAGTGCGCGGCACGTGCCCGGCGCCACCAACACCAGCCGACAGGAGTTACAGCCTGTCCTCACTGGCCGAACATTTTGCGAACACAAACACTGCTGCATGCATTCAAACTAGAAATGTTGTTTTCAAACTTGTGGCACAACATTTAAAATGCTGTCTAGGGGTTAACTGTTCCCGCCTGTTTAGAAAAGACTATAAACCACAACCAGGATCACATTTCATATCAGCGTGGACGGGTATCGCCTTGTACTGATGCAGAACGCTAACACGGTGACACGGAGAGATATGAGGCGCATACACAAGGTGTGAAATGAAGAGCGAGGTAATTACAGTGAAGGAGGAGGAGGAGGGGTGTTTATTGGCAACATGCTGTTCTGGAAGCTTTTCACATTCTGTCTCTGATGGATGATATTGTGTGTGTGAGTGCATGTATGTGTGTGTGTGTTTGTGTGTGTGTGTGTGTTATTCAAAAGTGAACAGTTGTAAACAAGTAGTAAGAGGTGAAATATGAAAAGTGTGTGGGCATGTGTGTTTAGTCACTTTAAGATTAGTGCACGTGTATGTTTCACACAGAAAGAAAAACATAAAGCAGCATTTGTATGTGTGTGTGTGTGTGTGTGTATGAGTGTGCGCATGTGCATGTGTGAACACAGTGTTTGTTGAGTCACTAATTAATCCCAGTTGGTCTAAGCTCGGTGTCACTAACAGGTAGTGCGACAGAAATAGCACAATAATTGAGATGCATATCTATTTGTGTGTGTGTGTGTGTGTGTGTGTGTGTGTGTGTGTGTTTGTGTGTGTGTGTGTGCGTGTGTGTGTGTGCGTGCATGTGTTTGAGCCTCCAACCCAACTATGACAAAAAACAAAACAAAAGCAGCATCCAAAACTAAAATATCATCCTCATGATGAAAAATCATTTTCTGTTTCATTACATCGCTCTTGGTAAAGAACAGCGGGGGAACAACTGGGTGATAGAGCGGGAGGCGACGGCACGCAACAAAGATCATAAGAAGAAATCGAACTCTTAATGACTCTAGTATATCTTACTCCATGTTTCCCACTGTGATCCCTGTAGACACGCACACAAACACACACACACAACTGATGGACTATGTCTGCCTTTCCTCTTTTATCACTTATATGACCTCTGGACTCTACATCAGCCGTGTCATACTAGCCTCATAAATATCTTTACAATAGCACTGACTCACTGCTTCACTCTCCGCTGGCCTCCTTTATGTAATAGAAAACAGGTACAGAGGCACAAACAATTTACACACTCTCCGCACAATATCTCAACGCACTTGTTCCAAGGACCACAGTGCTCTATAGAAATGTGGAATCAGAGTGATTAAACATATCTTTACACTGTGTCACCTTCTGAATAATCTTTTGAGGTTTTAGAAATTATTCAGTTAGGAAGATTTTGTTTGAACACTTCATTCCTTTACACCTGTGCACTGAAACCCTTCAGTACATTAAGTGAAAGGACGAGTCTTTACACCTCAGCTGTGAAGTTTCACACTACTCCTACTCTCTTCGCATCATCACGAAATACCGAAGCTCAGATGTACCTGACTGTAAAATAAACTTACTGTAAAAAGAAGAAAAAAACTTTATGGACCTGCTTTATCTTTCATTTTGGACCAATTAGGGAATTGGGTAGTAACATACTTGGTTATATAAAGATATTCCTCCATATAAAGTATCTCACAGAACCTATAGAAAGCTGCACCCGTTATCATTATCACATTGCATTTGAAACAGATACTAAGGACGGGCGTCTTTTAAGTGACAGGAATGATAAATGTATCCTGGAAGCTCAGTTCTGCACTGAAAGCTGAAATGACTGACGACAGGCTGAAGCCAACAGACCAAACATTCTTTGTTATGCTAATGCGCCGAGAGTAATGATGAAAAATCCCAAAGATAATTGTAAACCTTGGACGTGGAGTATCATTCACACTCTCTCTTCCGCTCCGCGTCTGTCTCCTCGAAGTTTTCAGCCTGCAAGGTCACCAGAGGAGCTGTGCTTTGGAGTAATAGAAAAAAACTACTGCACTCCAATTACCTGGGAAGCTTTGGGACTCCGGTATTCCCCCCTCTGTTATGTTGGCCCGCTGAATTCATTTCACCAGCCATTAGTGTCTCATTTTATTGTTGATGCGTGGGTCCTTAAAAATTGGCTGTCTGGCATTGTGTGTCTAATCAGAATGCCGGTCAGCAGAGTCGCTTAGAAATCTGGAAACAACATTACCTCTTGTAATAATCGCAGGGCCTCAGGTGCAGTTTTTCAGTCTGAGGAGATGACACAGAGTGGACTTTTGATGCGGTGCAAGGAAGATGTTACAGCTCAGATGAATGTATACACACACGCCCGAGGACACTGATTTGAGTCCCATATATATTTCCTTTTTACTGTCAGTGAAAAGCTTTTTTTTTTAAGCTTTATGCAGGTGGGGGAAGTACAATGAAAAAAGAAGCTTGCTTACTGTGGCTGCATGTTTAAATTGGTGATATTTTTGACAGCCTTTGCAGCTTTTTATTGCTTTCATTCAGACCACAGAGGCCACAGCTAAAGGAAAGTGCAGGGCTTAGAATTTTGTGGTGTTCAGACAAACTTGAGAATGTGTAGAGCAGGTTTTCCTTCAGCGTTTTGAGATTTGTCTTCCTGTGGCATCCTGTTTCTTTCGATTGATATTTCCCATATTTAGAATTCTTGTCAGCGTTCGCCTCTTCTGTCCACACACGACGGAACAACATTTCTCTGCCAAATAATCAAAGCAAAAATGTGTCAGGCACAATTTGCGGGGAAAAAAGCTCCTTCTGTTTCTGTTGTTGACGTTCCCGCTGTGTGCCTTTTTTATCCCAGGTCCTTCGCTTCGGCTGACGGGGAGTCCGAGGGAGACCGGATGATGAGTTGCTGTGGTGACAAAGCAATACTCTCTTCTTCTCTCCTTCCTGTCACCCCCTCTCCTCTACTAAGGGTTGGTTCTCTTTGCGTCCCCACGGGCAAGGAGAGGGGTCAGGGTTGGCTCCATCTGTCTGTGTGATGGGCATTGGTGCCAAGCGCCACAGGGACTGGAAGGAGTGGAAAGGAGGCTCTTTCGGTGAGGGAGGGTAATGGCTGTCATCTGGGACTCTGAACCGGGCAGAGGCTGCGGATGAAGCTAGATAGAGGAAGAGGGAAGGAGCTGAGAGAGGAGTATAGGGATGAGGCGGGTAGAGGATGTAGGGAAAGCTTTGGGAGGTCAGGATAGTGCTGAGCCTTCACTGTTCTGAGGGTTTCTAATGTGGCGAAGAGAAATGAGGCTGAATAGGTCGTTATCCAGACAAGCTGGATCTTTCTTTCTTCTCTACAGTCACAATGGGCAGCCGAGGCAACCAGAGAGCCCCGCGCTGCTGCGAGCTGTGAGGAGACAATGGTCAGTGTTACTGTCAGGGATCACAAGCAAAAGCAAAAGGGAAGGGAGAAAGAGAGAGAGACCTTTATATCAGCTGCACATACTGCACTGTACGAAACTCGCCCTGCGGCTCACCTTAGCCTGGCTTATCTATTTAGTCCTTCATTGCTCTGTGCTGCCAATGAATTTCAGCCGCTATCTTTCCAAATGCATGGTTTGGTTCAAATCTTAAAGATGCAGTGGTGTGATTAACGTCCTGATTTACAAGCTTCATCAAAATTAGTCCCATAAAGAAGGGAGGGGATGCACAGATGAGCCCCTCCACTGGAATCATTAAGATGCTGCAGCTGCAGCCATTTCACAAAGTAGTGATTTTGTTTTGGCCACAATGGTGCCATGGCTTGTGAAATGGTAATAGTAGGTCGGGGGGTTGGTCCATAGGTCCAACACTTTGGTTCCACAGACAAATAATTCATTTTTGTACAGATATTTTTGGTCCTCATAGGATGAACCCCCTCGGGATGAATTATAACCACTTAAATGATCCTCTGAGTCCTTGTTGGGCATCATCAGGTTGTAACAAGCACTAAAATAACAAGGTCAATATTTGTCTGCATCAGAATTGCTTGGTCGCCGTGGGTCTGTTAGCATGCTCAATGCAAACCTTATCGTTAATGGTCATTGACGCCTCAGGAGACTCAAACAGACCCTTTACCATATCGGCTCTCCCTCTTGCTGCCTGGTTCCTGCGAGATGGTTTAATCCCACCATCTCTGAGCGAGACCATTTTTCAGTTTACAACACAGCATCACCCCGACTGGCACGACCAGTCAGGACCTGTCTGACATCTTATCACACTCATATGCACACACGCACACACACACACACACACACACACTATCTATTTACTCTCCTATCCTTCCTCATATCAGCCCTCCGCACCTTCCTTCCTGTCTTACCTCAGCTCCTCTCCTCCTCTGTCTCTCCACTGAAGCTACTTTTTCCAGCTAAATTATTATTTCTCCTGTTTGCGACCTGCTTTGCAGCCTAGTGTCTTTGCCACAGATCTCCCCTCTGGCTCCAGCCCAGAATGCACGCAAGCACATACATAGAGTGAGCCACACCTGTGTTTACAATGTGACATGTTATTACCCCTTCATTCCCTCTTGCATTGTCTTTCCACTATTCCCAGCATGAAAAATAACCATATTCATCAGCATGTGTAACGTTTTGTTAACCCCCAACACAAACACAGGTTAACAATACAGGACAAAATAATCAAAACACAAATGCAGAGAAACGATTTTAAATCAAATATGACATATGGCATTTCCCTCCTTTTGAATAGAGCTTCCTCCTCGAGGTGGTGACACACACTGCTGCTGACAAAAACGTAACCCAGCCCAGTTTACTTCACTTTAACACAGGATGTGGATCCTTTTCAGCCACTTTTCTACAGCGGGAGCCAAATGGGGCTCTTAGATGCTGCGGCCAATTCAAAATTGAATAGTTCTGCTTCTGTCAAATACTCTCCATTACCCAACAAGAGCAAAGAAACGATTCTTTTTCTCTTTGTGTGTCTTTTGGAAGTTGGAGGAAATGAACTGAATGACATGCATAATGACTAGGCTGTGTGATAACCACCTCAGTCCCTCCCTTCCCAGAGGAGTTGACTGCTGATAAAGAAAAAGAAAGAACGAACCTCTGGGCGGGAGGTTGCTTTCCTCTGTCGTGCACAGCTGCAATAATGAACCGCCAATCAAATCACCAATTAACATTCTGGTCCCCTCATGCTTCACTCGCGCTGACGATGGGAAAGAGGCTCCGTCTTCTTTTTTTTGTCTCAGTCTTTGTTTTTAACCATCATCACATCCTTCTGCGGGTTCAGAGGTGATATTCAGCATATTCTAATTTGATAGTGGCTGTCTGGAGATAATGATTGTAATGAATGAGATGACGAGCTTGGTGTCGACCGAGTGGACCTCACGATTTTGGCTGAGGAACTGGTGTTTTGGAATTTTGAGCCACAGCTAGTGGAGAGATTTTGTCATGTTCCGTGCTGATCGCCTGCAGCAGCAAAGGCCTGCTGACATACATGACGTACATAGACCATGACTAATTGGTCAGGAGGGGCACTGATAGGCAGTGTTGCTTACTTGAAAGTATGCGTTCTATTCAGTGCCATTCTAGTTTACATGAAAAAGAGTCTGTAATGTTTCGTGGGGAATGCAAGATAAAGCCTGACTTTGACTGTTTTCAACCAACATTTCTTTGTCTTTCACCGCCTCAGGTAAACAGCTTTACTGGGAATTTGAAAAGCACACAAAGTAAGAGAGTAGCAAACAGTCCAGGGCTAAAACCAGCTGAGACTCGGCAGAATGCAAATACGAGGCAACGAACCATTTCCATTCCATGTAATTTTCATTTTGTAACTACATCCTCAATTCCATCCAATGGCCATACAGGCTCCAGACATATACTAAGTTTTGGCCTTTTTTCTCTCGCATCACCATGAGCTTCACATTTGTGGTTTTATGTGAAACATCTTGAATGAATTACATTTACAGAGATTTGACATTCATGTTTCCCACAGGATGATATGGGAGCTTTAAGGAAAAACGCTCATTCGCTCTCTTGCCAAGAGTTGGATGAGAAGACTGATACCTTTCTCACTGCAGACTAAAGCTAGGAGCTACAGCTGCCAGCAGCCAGGTAGATTAGCTCAGCACGAGGACTAGAAATTGTGGGAAACATTTAGCCTGCCTCCGTCCACCGGCAACAAAATTCACCAGTCCGTTTAAAGAGTTAGTACGTTTACCCAGGGTTTGCCTTTCACATATGCACAACACGGCGGGAGGTTTTCTGCAACAGCAACAAATCCTCCACATTATTCAAGCGAGAGGTGGAGATGCCGGGCGCAGCAAACAGAGTCAGGAAGTGATGTATCAACTCCGCCGCGTAGATCACGTGAATTTGTTTGCAGCAGCGAGGTGGATAAAGTCTGTATAAGCCAAGACCAGAAACTTCCTGTTGCTTAGCAACCTGGCGAAGATATTGTCCCAGCCAGACACATGGAAAGCGAATAACCTTCCCATCAGCCTTTGTTGCACTTTGTGTTCAGTGAACTAAGATGGAGAAAATGGTACGCTACTAAACTTTAGCATTGCCCTGCGATACACTGTCGACCTGTTCAGAGTGTGTCCCGCCTCTCACCCAATGTCTAAATGTTTAGGACAGTACAGGTGCACAAAGCTTAAAGCTCAATGAGCAGCTTAAAGCTTTGAGACGGGAAAGTCTCTTGTACCCGTTGTCACCAACTCTCATGTTTATTGGATTGATTATGCTGATTGGCTGGTGTGTTGTACGTCCAGGGACAGAGGTGGTCACACTCGCCACAGCGGCTATTGATGACACTCTACATGCCTGACTCTGTGTATCTGCTGACTGTGAAACAAAATGCCTCTCGGGGATATTTAAGATTCTGGCCTACTCTCTGCTCCACTCTGTCTGGCATCTATGTCACACACACACACACACACACACACCTCACCTATACACAGCTCTCATATAACCCCTCCGCTCTGCACGGTCATCCACAGACTCAATCACCAGCTCACATTGTTTTTCTCCTGTTCTTTCATCCAGTGCTTTGTGTTGACTTCAGGCTCTTTCCTAATGAGGTCTATCACATGTTGTTTTCAGCCTGAGTTGTTTTTTAGCCTCCCTCTCAGAGGATCTTTAACGTGGTTTTTGGTATATTGCATTAGTAATGTAACCTGCTTCGGTCGCCCCGTCATGATCCGTCCCTGCTCTGTAGATTATGTGGCACAGCGGGTCATGCCTGGACGCTGCATTGATCCGATAACTTGAAAGCAGCGTCAACAACACTTCCCCTCTATGTGGTTTATGGATTTTCCACAATGCAGCAAAAACTGACCTCCAACTATATGACAGTAACCCTATGAATTGATGATCTACAGTGCATCTGAGGCCTTCACTGTTACAGGGCCCACGAGTGGCGACTGTTGGCCGTTCCACAAGTGCAAAGATCAGGGTGTGATACAGTGATAACACGTTTTACTTCCCTGTTCATATAATGGTAAAAAGGGGTAGTTCATTTATTTTGGGAAACTCACAAACACAGAAACACTCTATGAAAAAAAACAGGGGAACCACTTCTTAGATTCCTATCATTTAAAGATGCAGTAATTTTCTCCTAGAAGTCGCGATTAAATGTGTTTAGAGGTTAATTCCTCTGAGTGTTAACGGGCTTGCTTGTATTGTTTCATAATGATTTAATATTCACTTCCAGATAGAAGGACACTAAACAGTTTGTGCTTGGAGAACCCATCCGAAAAGGCTATTAATATTTATTGTAGATGAGCAGTACAGAAATTCCTCACACTCAACAAAGGCTGCTTTTCAGTTGGGCAGGGTGACTGTGGAGATCATGAGAGGAGTATGATAAGGTTACACAAAGAAAATCTATGTGGGATTTGGCCAGATAGTGAAATCATCATGTCTTCTTTGAGAGGAGTAAATTATTATCATATACTATATGCAAAACAGTTTTACCGTTGACATGTTATACAGATTCTATCTGTTAAAGTTCCTTGTGCTTTACCTCACTGAGTGTGAATTTCCTTTTTGCTGCTGTTACACAGGAGATTTCCTCATAAATGAATTTTTTAAAAAGCATCACTGTCACCATTCATTTACATTGGATTACAAGAGATAAGATGCATTTACGCGAGACACAAATACATGAGCTATTTAACCGATGAGTTAGAGATGTAGCCTCTATTTTTTTTATAACTGAAATATGTCATCCTTTAAAGAACTGCAGGGATTCAGGAACATACAAGTGATACAAGTTGAATATAAACTCACTGTGGGTTATTGATTACCAAAGATAGATGTGCATGAATCTGAACAGGGATGATTCAGTGTGTTAAACTATCAAATGTTGTGTTTGTTGTGCATGTGTTCATAATTCAGGGACATAAAATGAGGAAGGACTGAATCAGGGATAAAGCATCAGTTAAATTCATCATAGTATGAAATGAAGATGTTTGATGATAAAAAGTTGGAACAGTTCCTGTCTTGTTTGTCGGAAACCTTTCTTACCTGTGCGCTCTCTTCAGTCTCAGCCTCTGCTCCTCTTCCTCCTCTTCATCGTTAATCCCCATTATTTAAAGTGTCACCGGCTCCAGTCGCTGTTCGTGTCTCGTGCATTGACCCTCGTTCATGTCAGTTCGTCCAGCTTGAAGCGGTGAGAGCTGCTGGATGTGTCCGGGCTTCCTCTCTCCTCCACACCGTCTCTGGCTCTGACTTCACCCCCCCCCCCCTCCGGTCTGCTGCAGGTGTGGCCGCGCACGGCAGCGGGGGGACGGCGATGGGAGGAGACAGAGAGCCGGTGGATCGACCTCCGTGCTGTGGATGAACCGCAGCTCAGAGCAGCGGCTGTGACTCTGATGGATAAATAAATAAAACAGACTGAAGAGCTGCGGGATGATCCTCATACAGAACATTCATCAATGAAGACCACAGATAAGATCAGACAATCCTTTATTAGACAACACTGGGGAAACTTGCAAACTTGCAATCTTACAGCAGTAAGAGTCAAAAACAGGAAGCAGTAATAATAAGTAACAAGCAATACTTAAGTGTAATGACAATAATAGTTAAAGGTTCAGTGTGTGGGGTTTAGTGACATCTAGTGGCGGAGTTGCATGTTGCAGCTGAACACCCCTCACCTCACCCTCCCTTTCCAAACATGAAGGAGAACCTGTGGTAGCTTCAGTCATAAAAACTCAAAAGTTTTATTTATTGTAATAAAATGGCCATAAACGATTACCAATAAGGTCGTAGCATCTGCTGACACTATTTCATTTCTTTCATTCATCACTCCATACGCACACAGCTTCTTACGTTGCAAAGCTGGCAATTGCGTGGAGCCCCGAGCTGAGAAGGGGCCCCTGAGAATGGTTGATTACATTAGTCCACAGCAACAGCAATATTGGTTTGGTGCGATGCGGGGCCTCCTGGTCCCTTTGGCCCGGGGCCCCCAAAGTCCCACTCACGCAGAGCTCTTGTGCTGATGCAGTGCACACGCAGTGCTTACACAACAATTACCCTCATGTGAACATTTTCAATTAAATTATTACCAATTCATCTGCTTTTGTCTTTCTCTTTGTCTGATCAACAGTCCAAAACCAAAATGTGCTTTCTTTACTTTCATAGGAAACAATGAAAAGCAGCAAATATTCACAACTGAGAAATGTTTTATTTGGTATTTTGCAGGAAAAAGTAGTTCAACTACCTAATTAATTAATGCACCAACTGCTTCAGCTCTGTCATGTGCCTCCTCGCCTGATGATTCTTCAGAATCTGGATCACATTAATCAGGTTCCTCTTTTTTTTCCAGCAGGCTTCCTTCTCCTCGATTACTTCAGGTTTGATATTTTCATCCTCTTTAGGGCTACAATCCAAAATTAGATCAAGTGCTTCATTCACAGTTAGTCGCTTGCAGATTGTGGTACAACCACAGAATGGCATATGCAGACAGAGGCGTCTTATTTATAGACCAAAGCAACGAGAACTGATCAGGGGCGTTGTGTTGGTTGGGTACTGTGCATGTAGAGTGTGCACGTGGATGCAAAAACTCTGTATGTTCCTATATTTGTACATTGTTGTGCTGTGTGAACATGCATTTGTGTTGCTGATATCGAGTATGCAAACTATTTCAACTTTTTAGAGGAAAAATGCCTTCACAGTTAATTGCTTCTTGTAATAAATAGCCTCCCTGTGGCATTACCCATCGATCATGGCTTCTCTGACACAAAGGCTGTTATTGATTGATTTTATTTGGCTGTGCCAAGAGAAGCTCACATTAATTTACCTCCTCTATGGCTCAGTGATGCAACATAACTGGACTAATGTAAAAATAACATTTTATCGCACTCCAGTGAATAAAGCAGCATGTAAAACAGATTTAAATGTGTTTAAGTCCAATAATGGAGGAGGGAAGAGCAAGACACCATCATTCGTACTGACAGTCGTGCTCAGAGTATATAAACACAGAGCACTAATATACAGCCTGACTGGTGTATTTCATTTGCTCTGTATAAGCTAATCTATCTTTAATTCCATTAGTTGTAATGTTCATCGTTGTCATAGACTGTGTATAAATCTGGACGCATTCTGGGTCTGGGAGGTTAAATCAAGGCGGAAGTGCCTATAATTTCCTCCAAATACGATTACTTCTAGTTTTTAAATAAACAAGTGGACACTTGACAAAACTCAAGTGCCGGTTCATGTTTTGCATGTGGTGTGGATGCAGTGCGGTGTTGTTGATCCTGCCGGTGCTCTCACTCAGCGCGATGAAGGGGTCTGTAGAGGGAGATGTCTGAGAATAACAAAGACAGTCTCATTTGGTTACATTAGCAGCTCACTTATTTTCTTGTTTTTGTGTTTTTTTTTCCGGTTGCATTATGCTCCCTCCTACTGATCTCGACCAAATACCAACAATGAATGAATTTAAAGTAGCTGCCACCAAATGGCCCCAAAGAGGGAGGCTGAAACACCAGTGGGAAGTAAATAGTTATTGATGGATTCTCACAGCAGCATGTTTTACACCAAGTGAAGTTAAACTGCAAAAAAAAAATCAGGTTTGCTTAAAAAGGCTTCTAACACAGCACTTGTTACAGTACACACATAATTATTATATTGATTACAGCACTTTAATTTAAATCCTGCAAAGCCTCTGGTACCTCACTCACTCACTTATTCTCTCACTCACTTATTCACTCACTCACTCATTCATTCACTCATTGCATCCTTGAAGACAGACCGTCTCTTTTCGCTCGGTTTTCGTGGTCTACTCGTTCCCTGGATTGTGACATAGCTACAGTTCATTTGCCTATTGAGCAAAGCGTCAGTTCAGTCAGGTCACAAAGTCGAGTTCAACCACGATCCAGTGCGTCAGCTGACGGCTCATATTCTGCGCTCGAGCATTTCCTTTTTGTGCTGAATCTGACCCGATCAATGTCTTGTGTTGTCACTCATGTCTGATGCTCTGTTCTGTACCAGTGGTCTTTCAGCTCATCCTCTCCCATACTCACTTCCATAAAGGCTCATATTACGGTATGGGGAGGTTTGCTCTCCCTTCCTCGGGCTTTCCCTGTTTACATGTGGAGAAGCAGAAAGGTCCAAGAACGGAGCTCAACCACCGAATATAAGTTGCAATTAATGAAAATCCAAAACACTTTGATGAAAGAGGTGCTGACTGACTTAGAGACCACATTACACAGTTTATTAGCTGCACTAGAGGCCAGATCTTGTTTGAGGGTTGACTGGATCTCAACAGGGACACAAACAACACAAACACACCTTTATTCAAACAGTCATTCCTTTCTTAGAACCTTGATAATCCATTTAAAGCATTGAAATACAAGGCACTTTTTTATCATTATTATTATAGAATCAGGTCTTTTCATTCTTGCAAACACAGCATCGAGCTGCCAAACGATCGACATTCTGCAAATCTCAGTAACTTGTTTTTCATCATGTCATTTCAGGGCTGACATGTTTTTTCCCCTCTGTTGCTCCCTGTGGCAGGAAAACTCCATCTGTGTTTATTACACCTTTAGCGCCACCTGGGAGAAAGGGGGAGTGTTCCCGTGGACAGATGTACGACAGTCTGTTTACAGTGGTGGCACTGCTGTTAAAAAAAAAGAAAATCACTTTCATCCTTGAAATGCAGAGAAAACATATTCACATCCTAAAAAATGTGAAGTATTCTTTATTTAAAAAACTACAGATGTTCATCCATCACTTAAAGATAACAGGGTGGTTGTCTTACAGCAATTTGTATTTATTACTAATGCACACAAGAATGAATACAATACAATTACTCTTCATTCTGCACAGAGGCTCCGTTTTTAAATTTATGGCACACAAACACAAACAAACACACTATTTCACACTGACTGACAGTTATTCCCCAGTGACCTCAACCTTTTCATCAACCAACTTTAAACCCTGGAATTTAATACTGTTTGTTGTGGGTTCTGGATTTTGTCTCCACGAGGGAGACATGAGTTATGACTACACACACACAAAAAGACACACATTTTGGATCAACTTCTGAACAATACACGTGGATGAATCTCTCCTTTTACATCCACTTCCCAGTCACACTCTTGGTATAAAACATGCATTGGCACATGCTTCATGCTGATCGGCTGAATTTCAGGGATCCTGCTGCGCACGAGCACATGGGAAAGGTTTGCCTCTGAGGCTTTCTGCCAGGAAACCGTTACACGTGGTTAAAGTTTTGAAAGGTTCTATTTTAAGTCAAAACACAAAGAGACTGCGACTGAAAACTGAAACCAGAACCTTCTCTTAAACTCTCTCACTGTCTTGGGCATTGCCTCGTCTTCTCACCAGTGTGGGGGCTTTGAAAGGAATTTTGTAATGTAATTAACTTAATCTAAATTAGCCCAATGTAAATGATCGGACATGCTAACTCTTCCAATCCATCTGTGCCTGTTTCTGACATACGAGAGTGGACGAGCATGAGCATTCAGTAAATATTACTTCTGTTACCTGTTTATTTTGTTGTAAAACATTGGAATCAGGTTTTTTGATTACAACCTGTGCACAGTTCTTGTTTACAGATGCTCCTCTCAATATGTGTGTGTGTGAGAAATGCATTAAAATACAGGAAATACACACACACATACACACACACACAGACACAAGGTTACAGGAGAGGCTGATCGAGCAATGATCAGGGACCTGATCTTCGATCTATAAGAACCAGTGTCTCATTTCCATTTAAATTAAAGATACCCCAAGTTGGCAGGACACTACAAACTATCACCACCGATGAGGAGAGCAGAAATCTTTTCTTGCCCAATAACAGCAACAAAATGAACTATTTGATCGATCATTGCATAAATCGTCCATACATCATCTCAAGAGCAAGCCTTTGTGTTACTGTTCATGCATTTATTCACGTTTCTCTTTCCGTTGTAAGCTATAGGCTAATACTCAATACAGCTGATAAATTAGAGAAAACGTCAATCGATTTTCTTTTGCATATTTAAGTCTGAGTCGCAGCGGTAGCCAATAATACTGTATGTCCATTTCCCCACATCCCTCCAGTTACAGATCCATCATCAGGGGGGCAGCCCTCAGTGCTTCGACACACCCAGACCTGAAACAGGGCAAGAGGCTGCGTTATTGGTGGGGAGGTGTTGGTGCGGTGAGACAGTGAATCAGAACCATCCTCCCACCATCCAGCAATTAAGCAAAAAGGTTCTGGATACGAATGACGTCATTTGGAGCCAGAGTCCACGTCATACCAATAATTGATGTAGCTCCAGAATTAAAGCTTCAGAGATTCGCACACTTTCAATCACAAGTCAGTCACTACCAAAAACGACAGAAATCATATCTGACAATTTATTTGACCTCATTAATTTGTCTAATCCATTATGACCAGGTACTGTAGCCACCAGGGGGCGACCTAGGTACTTTGGCTTCACCTTTGGGGAGCCGTCATGGCATCCATCTTTATTTGCAGTCTTCTGTTGGGAAACCTTTCAACCTTTAAATCAAGAGGTTTGTCTTTTGGGTTCGGATCCTTCTTAAAAATAAATGGAAGTTTTCTGACGGTCGTTCACTCACACTGCTCGAAGCCTCATTTCTTTTTCACTTACACAATTTTAGAGTTGAATTCACCTGACAGGCTTTTGCTGTGTGTTTTATCTCTCCGATGTAATTCTCTTGAGGTTCAACATGTTTTCATCGCATTTTTCTCGTTTTACTCCAGAACAACCTTGAAAACCTCCAGCTCGACTCTCTTTCATTATGACTCATAATCACAGCTCTCTGCCACAACTTTAAGGCTAATATGGGAAATTGTGCATCAAACCAAGAGCACGTCGACATGAAGTCTGCTCCATTATCTACATTTAAAGTGTCGTATTGTACAGTACATTCAAAGTTTGGGTTTATTTTTAGTTCTCTCCTATGATGCTCTGATAGAAGAGAATAAATACGACCTGTGTTTTCAAACCCAGTGATGTGATCAAATCAAACCCAATTGAAATGTAAGCAGCAGTTTTTAAATGGAATATAATTAGAGACATCCACAAACCAATCTGACAACAGAGCCTGTGAACAGCAGCTGCTGCCCTCCAAGCAAATCTTTATTCATGAATGGGCGGTGAATGTACAAACTCTTCCCTGTTTGACACACATGCACGCACACACGCACACGCACACACACAAACACACACACACACAACTCTGTATTCAAACAGAAAATCAAATTTAGTTTTTCATCCAATTAGTTTTCAGATACATATCCTCACTGTTCTTTTCATAGTCAGCAACTGACATTTACACAGAAAACAACTTATCATTGAATGACCACCCTGAACACACACACACACACACACACACACACACACAGACACACACTCCCTCCTTGGCTCACAAAGGAAGCCACAGACACACAGCGACCACAGACGGGATGTAAATTTCGAGCCGTCTGCTGGACAGTAGCACGGTGGTGCTGCTGATGAGATATGGACTTCCAGGGAAGGCAAATGCCAGACCGTCACACACGGACAGCACTGAGCTTTGTTACAGACAATCCGACTTCTGCTAAAGCTTGTGATGAATGGGCAGAGTTTTGGGCCAGTATAACTGATCTTTATCGGGCGTGGAGTCACCACAGCATGGTTGCATTGGTCAAGGAGGTTGATTAAATCGCTGTTCTTGATGCCAAAATCAATTGTCTCTATTTTTACCCTGTAAGTCAGATGACCTCTCACAAAACATTTGGCCACCACATTCATTTTACTTGCAGTGAAAAATAAGACACAATGTGCTGCCATCTCTTACTGTGTTTCTTTGGGTGCAGGCGGATTCAGTGTGTTCATTCATGACCCCCACCTCATTAGTGTACACACCTTCATGGAGTTTTTAGAAAAGCTTGTGCAAATATAATGGATGAAGAGATGAGATGAGATGACGCTCTTCCAGCCATATTTCAAACTATATGATTTTGGTTTGCATCCCAAGCAACTTCTACCACCTCGATTACCATAACCTTGAATACTGCTTTGTCAGGAAAAGGGGAAATAGTGCGGAACACTGTCAAACAACCATCTGTGTATTAGAAATATTCACATATGGAAATGTATTTGTATCAAACTGTGTTTCGTGCTTTAGGAGCAAGTTTTTAGAGCGTTCAGGTTAATTTGGAAGAATTCAAAAAACTTAATGTGTCACAATTGCACTTTGAAATAAAATGCTTTTTATCTCAGTAATGTTTTTTCTTCACTCTTTTGAAACTTCTCTTAAGACACCTTCAGATACTCTGCCGCCCATCTCGTCAGTTTCCAAGATACAATCCTTCAGGCTGTTGAATGGACAAAGCTCATGTCTGTGTGAGTCAACCCGAGACAGTTGAAGTGTGTATACAAGACTTCAAGGCTGAGAGCAACTCATTTAACTCTGACTCGAGTCACGACACACTTTCACAATCAGATGAAAAGAACAAGTTTGAACAGATTATTCATCGGTGGTCTCAAAGTCCCCGGTGTCTCCAAAACCAGGGTCTGGGACTGTGTTGATGGAAGCTGGACTCATGGTGTTCACAGTAAGATTTCCTCATTAGCACCACAGCTGGAAGTACAGCCAGATGTTTACCTGCAGCTGATAATTGGAGACATGAACTTTCTATAAGTAGATTATTGTTCATTCACACTTTCAGCTACAAGCCTGAGCTTTTAGACGCATAGGGACTCAAAGGCAAATCTCATGGCACAGCTGATGTCCCACCTTTGAACTATCTGTGTTCAGTTTGTGGGTTTTTAAAGTCTACAGCATTAATGCCCATATGTAAAAAAAAAACTGCTGCTAGAAGAAGGAGATTGAATAAATTCCCTTTTGGAAGAGATATAAAGGATCTGAAATCAAGGTGTAATTGTTTCCTCTGCAACCAAATCAAGAAGCAGAGGACGATGTTAATGCAGAACAGTACGTGCACACTCACACAGTCCTGAGAGGAGGTCTGATCAGAGTGAAAACATCAGGGAATAATTAGTCTTCAATGAAGATTTTACTTTTTTTGTTAACATTCTCCAGATGATCACAACACTTGTGTAATTTCGCAAATTTACGCTCTAGAGGACAATTTATTGACTAGCCAGTGGGCATAGTGCTGTGTGAGTGTGTGTGAGTGTGTGTGTGTGTCTTTCCCTTCCTGCTGTCTCAGCTCCTCCCCCTGATTTCTCTCCAGGTGAGATGGGCGTGGTTCCTTCCTCCTCTAATTAGAGCTTGTCCAACCAGCAGTGGGGGGGGGGGGGTCTACAAAAGGAGCACACCTGACGGTCTCGTTCTCTTGGTTCTCTCTGACCTCAGCCTGTGTGCAGCACCCTGAGCATTTGTTGTATTAGAGCAGACTTGTTAAAGTTCAATGATAGATGTGTTGGGAGGGAGGGACTAGATAAGTTGGGAACCCTGAACCCTCACTCACGTCGGTGCTCTTTCTTTATTTAGAAACACTTGTCAGTTTGGTCGCTGGCACCTTTGTGTTTATTTCAGTGAAGCTCAGTTTTAGATAATCAGCTTAGGCCTTAGAGTTATGTCCGCACTAGACTTGAATTTATAATTAAAATAAAAGATACCTTTATTTGTCACATCCGCTCTGACTCCATCAATTTATAGGGTCGTTGTGTGTTGTCGTCCTTCTTTAATCGTAGTTCCACCCAGGGGACGTAACAATAAGCAAGGAATATACATATAAGGATCGTTATAGTGATGAAATTAGTGAGCGGTATCTCAGTTGGCTGTTTTTTAAAGCACGGACAGTTATTCATCTCAGTGTATGACAACAACAAAAGAACAATGAAGTATACAGTATGTCTGAGGAACAAGGTCAGTGTGGTGTTCTTTCTATTATGAGGATGAATACTGTACTGCTTTGTGTGAATGCACTGCATTATGATTCTATCTGCACTTGAAAGAGCACATGATAAAAGATGTGTTAAATATGTATTCAAGTGGAAAATCCCTCATGATCCTGACGAACACAATAGTGTAAAAATGATCTTCTCATGGGAGTTACGTGATGCATTATAATCACACTATTGTATTTCTGTTAAACGGTAATGCAGGAACATTGTGTACATGTACCTGAAAGAACGCTGAAGGCCGTACAACTGCAGTATGCAGGAGTACAAGAAGTAGCGGGGAGGTGTGGAGGGATGGAGGAACCTGATTTGCAGAGCGGTAATCAGAAAGATAAGGAGACAGCAGATAAATGAGTGGAAGATGAGTCAGTGAGGAAGGCAATTATGTGCAAGGATGGAACAGAGTGAAAGGAGGAGAGGTGGAATGGAGAAGAGTGGGCAAAGAGAGGAGGGCAGACAGAGACAGAGAGGTTTAAAACAAAGGAAGAGAGAGGGGGAGATAAATGGAAGGATGGCTGCAGAGGAAGGAGGTGAGGGAGAGATAAGGGGTGAGATAAGTGTCATCAGTCACCACCACAAGTCACAGTCAGTCAGTCACTTCTCAACACACCGTTTCAAATAGAGATTTAATTCTGATCTTTAATAAACACAAACCTACATGCAGATGATAAATGCATTTGGATGATGAAGGAGCAAAAACTATAAATGTTCTAAAACACACACACACACACACACACACACACACACACACACACACACACACACACACACACACACACACGCTGTTGAAGAGTGGTGTCATGCATGTGTTAAATCTGCTGCCAAGAAATGCATTGAAGTTGTTCCCACAATAAATGAAAGTGACCTGTCAGCCGTGGTGACGGGGTTAGCGGAGCACAGACGGCATAAGCACGGCCAGATGGACTGGCTAGCTGGCTGGCAGGAAGTAACAGGCCGTACGCTTGTTTTTGATTGGCTCTAATTATGATCTACTGCCCAGCCTCCTGGAGAACTGCTGACTGGTCGATGTGTGTTCGCCCGCTCGTCTGTGGTGAATCCAGAGTTTTCAGAGGGAAAACAGGAGCAACGGCGTGAAAAGCAGTTGGAGATGAAGAGTTGTTGATTCAGTGTCTCAGCAGAGAACTGGATGTGTTGCACTGATCCAACAGCCTCTTTTTGTAAAGACGTTCATTTTACAGGTATTTTCTAGAGTACAAAAATTCCGTAGATCAACATTAAGATGAACTCGCATCAAACTCTTCTCAGCTCTGTGTGCAAGAGCTGTGCAGCTTCTTCAATGACCCAATGGAGTCAAACAGTAAGAACCTTAACAGGGAAGCCGAATTATCATCTGGTGGCTGGCTACATTATACATCATAAACCCTGTCTCCTCCATGTTAGTGGTAGAACATGTGCTAAAATTAAAAGGCCACAAGTCATAGATAAGTCATTTTAGGAAGCTTTGTGTTACATTTACACATTTTCTGATTTGTTTGTTTCTAATTAGAGAGAACATGTAAAGGTGGGATCTCAATAACGTGACTTGTGAAGACACACGTATTATATCAAAAGTTCAAGATGGCGTCACCTGTTTCTGGGATATTTTGGCTTGACTTTTGAACAACGAGTGGAGATGCATTGTCCATCTTTATATAGTCTACAGTCTATGGTAAAAACCGCTCTGCAACCGACGAAACTTAATTTTCAAAATCTAGTTCAGATCCCAAAGTCGTTAAAAAAGGGATCTTGATTTTTGATTCGATTTATACAGAATGAAATTCAAACTGATGTGAGATTGCAGCCATACAATATTAAATAAACACCATGTGAAGAAACAAACGTATTTGTAATGTCTAATACTGTCTGTTCACAAAATGTTTCAGTTGATTCAGACCATGTGTTTCAATCAAACGCTCCAGAGCAGCGATTAAACGGACCTCAGGTGAGATAGTTCTGTTCCTCCTCTCTCCTTCTCTCTCATCCACCCTCATCAACTGCTCCTCCTTTAGCCTCCCCTGTCCTCATCCTCTCTTTCAACCTTCCTTTCTCTCCATCACTCTCCGTCATCCTCCTTTCTCCTCATCATCCTGTGCCGCTCTTCTCTCCCCTCCCTTCTCTCCTCTTTCCTCCTCTTTCAGGGGAAGCTGCTCGACATGCCAGACCTCTCCCGTTGCCTTCTTTTCTCATCCAACCTCTAATCAGATCAATTCACCATTCCATTCACAGGGATATAATAAGGTGATTATGCATGGGCCCTGCACTGCTCCTTCCCATACTTTCACACACACACACACACACACACACACACACACACACACACACACACACACACACACACACACACACACACCCCGGGCCCTTCAGCATTGATGGAAGTTGACGTCGCATTTCCTTTTAAAAATTCTGTGGATGTCCTCCGTCAGAGGGAGCTGGCAAACCGGTGCTCCCCTGATTAATTTGTCTCTTCGCTTCTAATCAGTGTCAGGATAGAGAAGGGGACGCAGGGATGGAGGAGCGATGGGGAGAAGTGAGGAGAGAGGAGAGCAAAACAAGGGAGAGAGGAAGGTGCCTCTAAACGTTTGATTAGGATCCACCAGGAGACCTTCTTAGAGTGAACCCCAAAAGATCAACAAATGAACAGGGAGGAATAACGTCCACTGTTGAGGTTCAGCAGCACAGTCACTGATTCTTTTACAACACCCTCGTCCTGAAAGACAATATCAAGTACTGAAAATCATAAATAGCTTTTAAAGGAGGAATAAAATCACACTGTTGGAATCCACTTTTGTTCATAGTGGACGTCATGGCAGTCTCCTCTGTCTGGCTCTCATGGGTAACTTCTGACTTTGGCCTCTTGGTGACACGCTATATAAATATTGGTCTGATGTTCATCTATGTAAACTTTATGTTGCTGTTTGCTTGTCCTGTGTTGATGCTTGTTGCAAGATTTTATTTCTGAAACTGTAAAAGTGACTGAGCTGCAGCGAGTAAAGACCTGTTGCAGAACTCTGAAGCTGCACCACCGCAGCTGCACAAAGCTCCAGAGTTATAGTCACCTGTTTCAAAGTTCATTGATATTCAATGTATTCTGTGTCCAAATTGCACCAAATTTGACTCTGCACTTCCTTAGGCCTTTAACAATATAAATGCTTAGTGTGAAGCCAATCAGGAAAAAGGTCCTCGAGATATGTGAGACACATACAGACAGACAGAGACTTGTGGAATTAGCTGATGGATAAATGTGGTGCACAGATTTCTAACTGAAAGTCCATACTTGTGTAATAATCCCCTACATATAAGTATTTAAGATGATAATACTAAAACCCGTCTGTTGGGGACACGTGGACGATTTCAGAACGATGAGCAACAGGTTAATTAAAACTAAAGCTCTGAGTTACAGGGAGAGGAAGAGGCAGAGAAGCTAACCGGAGTGACAGCGGGAGACGTGGCATGAAATATAACAGGAAACTGACTATGAGACTCGGGGTTGTTATTTTCGTACGGTGTTCATTGTGTCTCCTGGCTCCGTGATTGCAAGTGTGCAATTTTCACCTCATCGAGACGAAGAGGAAAAAGCAGATGATGGGAGGGGAGCGAGTGAAGAAGTGCTGATGCCATAAAATGCCTCGGCAGGGCAATAGAACACCTGGTATGTGGGGGGGGGGGGGGGATAACACAGCGATCGGCTGAAAAGTCAAACACTCCCATGGAGGCAAACTGTGGAGCGTTATGAAGCCTATTATTCCTCAACCTGCGTCGTTATGTCTCAACTCATATGCAGCATTGATGGTGAGTGGAGTGTGTGCATATCAATGTCCCAGAATTCAAGCTGTTTTAAATGATTGCTTAACTGGATTTATCTACTTGAAATTGATGCTACAACATGTTTTCCCGTTCAGCCCCTAGAGTCTGCAACTGGTCCTTAATTATCATAATTTTTCCTCAGTGGCTCCTTTTGCATAAACATGTTTTATGCATCACCAGTGTCACTTTTTGTAGAATTACCATTATTGATTTAAAGGATCTCTCATCACACCCTGCTTCAGAAGAGGACTTTATCAATGGGTATATAATGGAGGGATAATCAGAATCTCTCGTACGCCCTTCACGCCAAATACAACCACAACAATTCATTCATTCATCCAAACTAAAGCAGCGTTTCATTTAAATGCAGCTTAACAATGAAATGTAAACAAGAATATCATGAAACACATTTCTCTTATGGGGCGATGCAAGATTTTGTCTTTCCACCTCAGCTTGTGCAGATGTTTCATAAAGACACTTGAGTTCCACACACCATGAATATAATGCCACCATAAAAAGATACATTATATTCCACCTTGAAGAGGAGAAGTGGTGCAGCACTGCAGAGGGCACAAACAAACTGTATGAAATGCTGCCTGTTGTGATTTGGAAGAAGTTGGATTCATAAATCAGACGTTTTGACATGAAATAGTAAATAAACATGCGAATGCAGCGACTACTGATGACATTAATAACATTCACGTTCCCTTTAGGCACAGAACCTAATCTAATGTGATTAGTAGCAACCAACATATGAAAAGTCACTGTACTGAATACAGCTTTTTGTCCACTGCAGCCTTGTCTATGCTTTTCTGTGTTAGGATATCGACTTAGCTTCCAGTGTTTCATCTTCCTGCTGCTTCATCGATGTCCCTAGTCTGTCTGAGTCCATGTTTGTGTGTGTTTCTTTCTAAACTAAAGACCAAATGTCTGTGGACAAATTCTCTAATTGTGGACAAAAGTTGTGTCCCAATTAGGAGAAAAGTTAATTTTTTGGGCTGAATTTAGCTCAAGGTTAAGATTAGATTACTAGTGGTTGGGGTGAGGGTGAAGGTGGTCTCTGGGGAAATTAATGAAAGTCTATGGACTGCACTGTGTGTGTGTGTGTGTGTGTGTGTGTGTGTGTGTGTGTGTGTCCACCTGTGCTCCTGCAGCCTCTGCAGTATAGAACTCATTTTCATTCATCCACCTGATCTTTCAGTCATCAATGTGGTGCAGACATCTTGGCCAAGTTTTCTGCTCCTCGCTCGTTTGTTTTCTAGTTCAATGCTCCGTCTGCGCCTCAGGTTCACTGCACCTGCTCACCTCCACTTCCAGACTCATCCTCCTCTGCAATTACCAGCCTGCCACAGTCCATTCCGTCCGTCTGGGGAGGAGGAGCCTTGTCAATCTTACAGTCTATGATTAATTTCTAATTTCTATATATGTGACGACAGTCAAATCATAACCCTGACAACCTGAGCTCCTGGTGAAGCCATGGGACGTGGTTAGAAGCTCCAGGAGAAATCTTGTAAATCGACCTTGAGATGAGAGTTTTTACAGAAATACAGCAAAACACAATAACAGCACTATTCTTCACTCATTCACACTATATATGGAACACGAGATGGATGAGCAACTTCACTGTTGTCCTCTGACCAGGACATTGTCATTCACCTTCCAGAGGAGACACTGAAAACCACCAGGAAGCCCATTCGTACCGATTTGACCGAACACACCTACGCTGCCCAGCCACCACTCTGGATTCATTACAGATTATCCTCAGCTGCTGAAGTCTGCTGAGCCCCTGAGTCTTAGCGTGCAATGAGAAATTAATCCATGATTTTGCTTGTAGTTTCAGAGTGAGTACACTGTGCACATTCATTCTTTGTTGGCTTGTAAAATGTAGAAAGAATATAGGGAATAATTGTCCATCTGAAACTCTGCACACAGGTTTACCGCTCTGCACTCCGAACTGTCTTTGGAGGTGGTTCTACATTGGATGCTTAATGGCTCTGTTGGTGGCAGGGCCACCGCAACAGCTTGAAGCTAATGAGGGACACAGAGGTGTGCAGTGCAGGCCACCTCTTCTGCAGTCACATCATGGACGTCCCGATCGAGGGAGAGGTACTCAACACACTCAGGACAGATCAGACCAAGATCAATCAAAATAGCATCTGCAATTTATCCTTGTTTACGTGCACGTCCCAGATTCTCCTCAGGGGGACTCAATACAAATCTCTCATCCTACTTAGACCCACACATTCGTGAGTGTGCAGCAACCAGAAATAACTCTGAGCGAAGAACCTGACAGAGAGAATCCAACTTATTTTCAGTCAAGCTGCCTGTCGCTCCGAGATGAAAAGTGACAGTGAGATGTGAATTCAATGGACTTGCATTTCTGTCCGGCTCAAGCGAATACAATGACAGAAGTGGAAATTATGGTATTTTTATTCCCCTTTTGAAGACATCCCAGAGAGGGGGATCTGACCACGCACAGAGCGGAGGAATGAAGGGTGGTGAATTACAATTTGTAAATATCGATTTCCATTAGAATAGAAAGTGTCATTCTCAGGGGGATCAGAGAGTTTCTGCTCGAAGGATAAGTCGCTGAAAGAAACGGATGAACAGTGGTAGTCATCGGCAACAGTCCCCAGTCTTCTCTCTGCTCTGTGTCTTTCTGGAATTAGTGTTGGACTAACTTCCCTGCAGCCCTGTCAGTGCTAAAGTAAATGAAATGTGCATTCAGTAATACCAATCTAAATGTTTCTGGCATTATATTACAATACGGTGTAGAGAGGTGAGAAGATAATTCCCTTTTTGATTTGAGAAAACACACATTGTGTAAAAATAATTATTTAGAGCCTAATGGAGTAGAAAGTACCCATATTTGATGATATATGCAATTGAGTAACAGTGAAAAGTACCTGGAAATAAATCTACTTATGTAAAGTACAGAAACAAAACATTGCACATCTCATAAATGCACACAGGCCGTAGAAAATGCTGTAAAAGTGTAAAGTAACATGAAGTAGAAATACTCAAGTACCTCAAAACTGTAGTTGGAACAGTGATTGGGTAAATGTGCTTAGTTACAAACATATTTTGGATTATTGCCACAAATACATGCATTTTGTCTGTGTAAGTGCAAAAATAAAAAAAATAGGGCAATAAAGAGAAAACCCAAGAACATTCTAAAATGTTGATTAGTGTGGTTGAAATGAAAAACTTCAGATGTTGTCATCCTCCAGGGAACAGATAACATCAAACAGTGATCACTTGTGGTTCTCTCTTATTAAAACCTGTATGTCTTACACGTCTCAGCACTTCAAACATGAGAAAGACTCATAGGGAAGAGACACAGCTTTAATATTCACACTCATATCTCTGTCTTTATGTGTCACTGGAAATATCTTATATAAATGTATGTATGAGCTCCAACAATCACAGGAACCTAACGTAATGTAATTCGTCCCACAGACGGATGTACAATGTCACGGTCGACGACTCTTAATACAGCCACTTAAGATGAATCCCTCTCTGGTGACATTTTGAGTGAGATCACGTTACTTTCATGGTCACTGGCCAAAGCACAGCGTTAGCATTCAGCGCGTGTCCATTCTGCCGCTCTGAATGCAAGGCGCTCCACTCAGGACTGCTACGTGACCACAAACGATGAATACAAACTGTCCCCAGCCAACATAAAAGTGAATGATGGTGTTTCGCACCCTTTCTCCTGCCACAGTGACACTGCTGCAGCTTGTTCTTCAAGTTTGGGCATTTTGGACACACTTTCTCGGAGCAAAGAAACGAAATGTGTGTGAAGTTACAGTGGATGGATAACTCTAACTATTTTTGAGGAAATAAAACGTTTGCAGACTTTGGTTAAAAGCGAAACGTGAGGAACATGTAGGAAAACTAGTTTTCATGGACACCACAAGCTGACCACATCTCTTATATCCACAGATTCTGCAAGGAAAAGATTTCAGACACACACTCACAGAAACATTGTCCCTCACCTTAATTATGACCAGTCTTACCCCTGACCCTACAACCAGGACCTCAGAGATTATGTTTGACCTCATTAAAACCAGGGCTTGGTCCCCATAAGGTGTAATGGTCCTGACAGAGCCAGTGATTATGCTGGAAAAGTTCCTAAAGAGGAAACAAGTATATATACAATACACACACACACACACATACACACACACAGGTACAGGTATGCAGGAGTTAGCATTAGTTAAAGTAGCACAGTCAGAGTCTCTCCTGTCGTGATCCTCCCGCTGGACCACAGCAGTGATACTGGGCCAACGCTGCAGACACTTCTCTCAATCGTGTCACGTCAAAGTGACAGGAATCGACTCGAGGGGTGTGGCTCTGGAAAAGCTTTGTCAATAGTGTATTTCTTGACGAGGTGGCAGTGACACTCACGAGGCTTCACTTGAGACTCATAATGATTTTAAATGGATTCTTTGAGGGAGAGATGACTGTTTGACAAATTAGAATCCTCCCTACGTCTCCTTCAGTTGGTCCAATATGCTGCTGTTAGGACTGTAACAAAAACATGGTGGAACAACACCAGTTCTGGCCGCGCTGCATTGGCTCCCTGTTTGTTTTCGTATTGACTTCAAGGAGTTATTGGTGACTTTTAGAGATTTACATAAACCAAGCCCCCTATTTAAACCAAGGATTAACTAACTCCCTGTGAGCCTGTGCTCTGGTTGATTCCAGAGCTGATTGCGGACTAAAGACTATGATGCTCTTGCAGTGCAGGTCTCCAAACTGTGGAAGGACTCACCAGCTGATATTACATCTGTTACTGCTTTTAAATACGCTGTTTGTTCATGTTTTATAAAATCTGTGAAGCTCTTTGTAACTTTGTTTTGAAAATGGTCAAACAAATGATCTTATCAGAGGATAATCCTAAACTTGTTTATTATTATTAATATTATTATTATTATTAATGATAGTAGCTGTAGTATTTTTGTAATCTATTTAATATTATTATTATCATCTATCAATCTATCTATCTATACTCTGGTGCATGACAGCTCCCCCTGGAGGATTCCCTTGACATTACATACTGTATTGGAGGTAAAGTAATTTTTTATTGTTATATTTAACACGTGTTGTTGGAAAATAATCTGTTTTATACATTAAGTTAAGTCAAGTTTGCAGTTCTTAAATTTTACAAGGATAAAACATATATATTTCGGATATATATATTTCCACGAGTTAAGAGAGGATCTTAATATATATTTAATAATATAATCTTTTATTTTCTCTAGCTTTTCAACGTATCATAGAACATTTGTGAATATAATAATAATATTTGATCATTTACGCCTGAATATTTCTTCGTATATTTTTTTTACATGTAGGAACGTTTCATCTCTCGGAGTGTTTCCTGCCGGCGGACCGTATCTGTCGGACGCTGCTCTGCGTCACTTCCTCCCCACGTGAAGCTCTCCGGACATGTGAGCAGGAGAGAAGCTTCACTTCCAGACCTTCATACTCTCCTCTTTATATCCTCCTCTTCATACTCTCCTCTTCATATTCTCCTCTTTATATTCTCACCTTATGATCATCGATCGCAGCAGCATGGAGTCCGCAGAGGAGGAGGAGGAGGAGGTGCTCGGTCAGTCCGAGGAGGAAAACAGCGAATTATCAGACAATGAGGTCAGTTTGTTTTTCACGTGTTGTAAGAGTCTCTGATAAACACAGAAGAGAAGAGACACTGGATGAGAGGATGATGAGTTAATGCTGCTGTAAAATAAACTGAAACCCTTTTAAATAAACGCTGTAGACGTTCCTGTCGGTCACTGTCCTTTTTATTATATCTCATTATTACTCATTTCTTAAACTGTACTGTTGCTTTTTCCTCTTTCGTTTTTAAATGATTCTCTTTCGTATTGTCCTGTGTTGCTTTTACAATTGACCGTGATTGCCTTGTTGTTGAAATGTGCTCCACAAGAAAGAAAGACTTGTATTGCCTTGAACAAATTAGGTGACAAAGTGAATACACAAATATACAAACAAGACAAAACTAATGGAAGAGGAATATAATATAATACAAAATATCTTAAACATCATCAGTTTACAGCAGGTAAAAAACCTGGAATTTCCTTTCCTATTAAAGTAAATGTTTTATTTTATAAACAGCTAAAGTGTTGGAAGTCTTATCTCCTCAGGCCTCTGTAGAGAGGACCCCCTCCCGATGTGAATATAAAGTGTTTAAATATAAAGTGTTTAAAAATAATTCTCGGGTAAAGAGGCAACATTTCGTATGATTAGATGAAACACACGAGTGAAAACATCTCTGGGATTATTTTATATTAAATTTCTGCCGATAGATTCTTTTCACCTAAATCTTACACACTGAACCTTTTAAAAGCTAAAAGAATCTGAAAATCAATCCTAAATGTCGCCGGCAGCCAATGAAGGGAGAAGTTAGAGAGATGTGGACCCTACGCTTGTTGTTGGTTGAAATGAGAGAAGCAGCTTTGTTCTGCACAAGCTGAAGCTCAGACACGGATCAATGTGTGTTGTCTTAATAATTCAAGAAATGACGTCCTTTTTTTTCTTTGTGGCTTTAGTTTAACATCTTGAACCAATGTTTATGTTTCCTTTAGCTTCAAGTAGCCTTTGCTAAAGGGTTGTTGAAACCAGGGATGAACGTTCTGGTGGCTAAACCCAAGAAGATTGTCAACAATACGGTGAGTGAGACGTGAAATGTTCAAATATAAATAATCCGTTTTCTCATTACTGGTTTGACTGAACAGGTTTTAATGAAGTGTTTTGTTCATGTGTTGCGATGCAGGAGGGTTTGAAAGGCTGCCTCGCTGACTTCCGTAAAGAGCTTCCCTGGGCGGAGCGGCTGGATCTGACCAACCCGCCGGCTGAAGACATTATTTCCAAGGCTGAAGGGAAAGTTCCTAATGCGGCCAACGGAGACATCAACGCAGACGACGATTTCCAGAGGGAGATGTTCTTGTAAGTGAACCTGGATGTGGCGTTAGTTGAAAATGTGGATCCATTCTAACAGAATATCAAAAGTCTGAACGAAGCAGTTTCATCAATGAGGCTCATTGGAGCGTTGGACTGTGTCACGTGATCTGTTTCAGGCTCAGATCCTCGTTCACAGACTTCTTGTCCACGTTGAATAGAAAGTTGATAATATAATACACATTGTCTGTTTCCTGGTGCTTCAGTTGTGTTTTATTTATGTTCCATGTTGTCTTCCAGCTAACATAGAAATGCTATCACGTTATTTCTAGCATCTAACATCTCAGTATCAGTTTCCACCTTTCAGTCTATTGTTGCTCTTGAAAATTCAGTCTTAAAACTCTTCTAACAAAGTCTCCATGTTCTTTTTGTTTTAATTTACAGCTACCGTCAAGCTCAAGCTACAGTCCTTGAGGCGTTGCCGCTTTTAAAAAAGCACAACATATTCACCAAGAGGCCGGAGGATTACTTTGCAGAGATGGCCAAGTCGGATCAGCACATGCAGAAGGTGAGCAGCAGTTTCTTCATGTTTTTTATAATACAACAATAATAAAGTTTCGGGTTTAAATTCAAGACTCACAATTAGCTTTATAACTCATAAGAGAAACATCGAAATGACCTGTCAGTAAAATGTGTATATCTTAAACTGAGAGTAGCCAACTAATGACCTACGTTTGAAATGTACTGTAAAGCTTCTACCTTGAAACCAAATATTTCCACAAACATGCAAGTTTCCTCTTCCTCTGTCCAGATCAGGAAAAAGCTCATTTCCAAGCAGATGATAATCGAGAAGTCAGAGAAGGCCAAGAAACTGCGTGAGCAAAGGAAGTTTGGCAAAAAGGTTGGTCCCTGTTTTTAAAGTCACCGTTTCTCTCTCATAAATCTTGAATCCAGTCGTTATTATGTCGAGAAAAGTTTCCTATAATCGAAAACTCACGGCCTGTATTTACACAACATAAATTTTGAATGTGTCAGGTCCAAGTTGAAGTGATCCAGAAGAGGCAGAAAGAGAAGAAGGCCATGATGTCCGCTGTAAAGAAGTACCAGAAAGGTGGGTGATTTAATTCCTCTTCTAAAAATTGTTTATGATTTTCAGTGTGCACAGAAAGTTCAAACGGTTAGTGTGAAATCTTAATGGTTATTTAAACGATCTCCACTTTTCTGAGAACGTTTCACAGTTTGAGGTTTAATGTTTCTGATCACGTTCTCCCCCAGGAATGACCGACAAGCTGGATTTCTTGGAAGGAGACCAGAAGCCCGGTAAAGACGCAGCTCAGGGCGCAAAGAAAGCAATGAACAAGAAGGGGTAAGGTTTCCAATTTCAGGCTGTGCACATCACAATCATAAATATCAAGCTTAATATTTTTAATTCCTGAGGTTTCATAAATGGCTAAAAAAAAAAAAAAAAATTCTTTAAACAGCCCCAACGCCAAGAGGAAGTTCAAGGACCAAAAGTTTGGCTTTGGGGGCAAGAAGAGTGGAAAGAAGTGGAACACCAAAGAGAGCTTCAACGACGTGTCCAGTTTCCGCGCCAAGGTGGCGAACGCAAAGGCCGGCAAGGGAGGGAAGAAAGGCAAAGTTGGAAAACAAAATGTGAGTCACGCACACGTTCAACACTCCTGAACGATTTACTACATGTAGAAATGTTGTCACTGGAAATAAATCTAACTATTGTCACACTTTGGCTTTCAGAAGCGCCCGGGTAAGGCCGCACGTAAGAAGATGAAGTCTCGTTAGTAAGAAATGTGTTCGGTTGACAGACTGGACTAAGACTTGCTTCGAGGCAGGATTTCTCTCGTGTCTCCTCAGTTCACCTCAGGAGACGTGAAGGGGAAACCTCCTACATCTGTTGTATAATATGTGTTCTGTATAAACGAGTCTGGATTAATATGGAGGACCCTATAAACCGTGTTCGAGACGTCAGAGGAAGCTTCAGAAAACATCCTGCTGGTGAAGAAAGGACGAGATCGGACCGCATCAAGTTTCCCAAAACAAAGTTATTTGCCCACGTTCAGTTTCCAGGATGCTTGTGAAGAATTTTGAATGAGAAGAAATTGTCATAAACAAGTTTTTATCATTTGTGGCCCTTGTTGTGTCTATGTGCTCGTCATGCTGCGTTCACACACGAATTCTGGATATTTCCTGAAATTTTCCACAGGGGCTAAATGTTAGAATGAAAATATCTGAGTCGGTTGCTCTGAAACTTTCTCTGCCAGAGAATATCTGAGTGTGAACACAGCAGAAAAAATCACACGGAGCCGAGCTGTGAAACATTTTAATCCAAATATCTCAGGATCACAAATACACACAGATTTCAACCAGGGTCGTAATCACAACATCAACATTGTATCTCCTGTCGGGAACACGTCTGACTCAGACTCCTGAACAGCTTCTGAAAATACTATCTGGATGTTTATCTAGAGTTGTGTCTGAAAACTGCTTCACTCTGGTTGCACCTCAGTATTTCACCAGTCGTTACTCTACGTTGTCTGGTGGGTTTTGTTTATCTCGAACTCAACTCAACGGTTCTCCCTCATGTGACTTGACATTTTATAATATTGAGCAGCCGTCAGCGTTGCCCTTTCCCATTCATTAATATGAGAAGCATGTGGCTGAGTTAGCTTTGTGTAGACCTGTGCTGGTGTTGAAATGTAAACTGCTGCCACCTCCATGTTTGTGTTGTAAATGAATACATGTGAACGTGTTCACGTCATGAAGATCTCCGTCTGGTAGTCGATGGTTTAATTAGATTTCTTCAGGGCACGTTCTGTGTGTATGGTGACGTCGGTGCTCACTCGGTGGAAGTTGAATCTCTCGTCTTGGCAGCTGGATGGAATCTGTGAAATGAGACAAATAATCAGATTAAGCATTTGACCTGAAGATAGAGGAGTGAGATGACTAATACTTGTGACCATAGGGGAGCTAATGGCTCTGCTGCTCCGTTTGTTGATTTAAAAAATCTGTACAACTTTCTAAACTTAACAGATTTTAAAACTCGTGTTTACAACAGAATGAAAGCTGACGTTTATCATCTTAATCCAGAGTTTGCTCGATGGTGTTCACTTCACCTAAAACTTTACTTCTAACCAGAGAGAAAATGATGTGTGCTTGAGTTCACTGTGGTTTTCTGCAGTTCAGCTGTCAACCCAGTCACAGTCTCTTCTCCTCACCAGTGGATCTGACACCCATCCTATCTCCTGACTCTCCGTCACTGGCATTGAATACTTCTTGGTGGGTTCCAGACGTGCTTTGTGGAAGGCCTCGATGAAGTCAGCTGGAAAAGATGAAGACGTCAAGCACTCGTTGACTCAAAGGGGTATCGAACACGTGAACAGTCTTCATCCAGAATAGAATAGAATCTCTGTGAACTTACAATTCTCTTCAATCAGCTCCGTCTGTTTCCTGGACATGGGTTTGTCTGGCAGGACATGAACTGTAAGAACATCGAGACACAAGCACACGACGCACCAGAGGAATCAGTCGATATTCAAACTGCCTTTCAATTTAACCCTTAACTTAACTGAGTGTATTTGTAAGTTAGGAGCTTTCAACTGTCTCAATCGTTTTGTTCACTTATGCATCACGTGGTGCATTCAAGGGACACTCCAGTGAACAGTATCTGTGGAAGAGCTTGAAGTAAATAGTCACTTTACTGTAGTCTTCTAATTTTGACTACATTTAACTTATTTAAAAGACTAAAACTTGTAAACTGGACTATTTTAACTCAAATTTAGTATTTTATTGTCTTTTAAATTAAGCATATATATATATATATATATATATATATATATAAGTCCTTTTGAATCTAACTAAATCTTGATGTCGTCCTTTAAACTTGACTTTACATAAAGCCCATACACAATTGAACTTAGTTTAACTTATATTAAGTCCTTTAACTTTGACTTTACCTGTAAGTATCAGTGCGTGTGTATTCGACTCAGTGTAACTTTAGTGTAGTTCAACAGTCAAACACACAGAAACAGTTTCAGTGAAAGAAAGTGAACGTTTCTCCAGTGAACTGACACAGAAAGAAGAAGAAGAAGCAGAAGTTGATGGACAGACTTTCTTACGTCTCTTGTGAGGGTTGATGCTGAACTCAGTGTGAAGCCTCTGGTGTCTCTGTTCTTTTCCTATTCTCTCTTTCAGAATTTCGTTCAGTTGAACCGGATTCAGCTTCTCGCTCCCCGACATGTTCTCACATCGAGACTCTCTCTGATGTTTGGGCTCTCTTCACGTTACCAAGGAGACGGTCAAAGCTTCCTGCAGCTGCAGTGGCGCAGACCGACCGCACGGTGGCGCTACACGCTCAGATTTGCGCAGGGTGGGCGAGAACGAGAGTATACGCGTGTATAATTGTCCACAGATACACATCATAGAGTAAAAACACCTGTATACTCTAGTATTTAACACATAGACTAATAAAGGTCGTTTTTCTAATTCTATCTGTATAATAATAATTATTATAAACGCTCTGTTTTTAAGTCTAAAATAAGTGGTTATTTATATTTTAGTTATTTAAAATGGTGAATTTCTTTCTGGTTTAGCGATTCAATGGAGATTTCTGCTCCCAAACAGATTAAAACCTGCATTTCATTGGTATTTGCCTTATTTAATTACATGCCTTTTATTTTCTTGATGAATAAATAATAAATCAGCATCACTTTGGAACTTTTAAATAGTTTCCAGCAGTTGCAGTTCATTCTCATACATGATTTAAAATAAAACTTTAGTTTTTGTTATATTTGTCTGTGTTCTTACCACTCACGCATGTTTTAATATAAATGTAAAGTTTGTTCCTCACCATCCCGCTGCAGGAATAGTGAACTCCACAAGCATGAAGTGTATGTGTCTGTTCGAAAACAAAAATATTGAGGAATTCTCTGACCTAACGTTAGTTTTATGCAAATGTATATATCTTGATTAGGTGGGGAAAAAAACAACCTTAAGGTCATGTATTATTTCCTTTTTATACATGAGTGAAACCTGGATTTATCTAGTACCCACAGAAAACTTTAAATCATCACAATCAGACCTCACTTAAAATATTCCCACTTTTTTCTTCAGGCACCAGCAAATCATTCGCTTTTATATCTGAAAAAAGCATTTGAATTCAAATCTTCTCCACTTTGGACTATAATTAGATTTTTTTTTTTATTAAAACAAATCTTGGTCTTATCTCTGCTGTGCTCCCTCTGATTCACAGAAGCCGTCTGTTCATCCCAGTCCCTGCCGTCCTTCCTTCAAAGCACCATTCTGCTTTGTGGCGTGTTGAAAAAGTCTCGCCTGGAGCAAACAAACCCATCAAAATGTAGTGGAGCAGCACAGAGCCAACGACTGACTCTGTCCACGCTGCAGGAAAATGAAGCCAGGCCGAGCACAGTGTGAGATTTCTTTTTGCCTTCACATGTTCTCTCAGGGCAACAGTTGAGGGATTTTTCCTGTTAGCTCACCAGGACTGTCACACACACACACACACACACACACACACACACACACACACACACACACACACACACACACACACTGGAACTCTTAAATTTAGTGTGCACAGGCTGAAGTGCATGCGTGTGTGAAATTTAACGGTTACTAACATTTCACACGGAGAAGAAACAAACTTTTTTAGAAAGTAGAAAGTAATAAATACCCAGTGGACTTGTGACAGTGCTGCATGTGTGTGTGTGTGTGTACACTTGACCTCCCCTGGTCTCTGGGGTCAGGAATCACACATGAATAACAGTAGCCTCCTTTCACATCTTATAAACACCACGTCCGGTCGCTGTGGGTGCACCGATAAACTTCCACAGCCGCAGCGACAATCTGCTGCCTGCTGACGTCTCACCACTTGTCCCCTCGCATGAGGATATCTCATTTCATTTCCCTTTCATTTGCTCTTCTCTCCCCATCTGTTTCCCTCGGAAGTAGTTCATTTTGCTTTTCGTTTTGTCCTCCACTTTGTCAGTGGTGTCAACTCTTGGTGTTTTGTGCTTCTCCTCACAGTAATAGACGTCTTAATAATGAAGGTTGAGATGTTCAGCTCTCATAAGCTGATTCGAAGCTTTATTGGCCCCTGCGTGAGAGATATAATGGAAACAGGTAATAACTCAGGCAGTGGAGGTGCTGGGGGAGAGATTTCAGTGATTTCAGTGTGGGGTGCGCGAGGAGCCCCCCCCCTCGTGGTGTTTGTGTATGTGTGCGAGGGCGAGTGAGCAATATGTCTTATGGGAGAACGGGAGGCCTCGTGGTGTCGAGCTTTGTTCCCGAGCTCCTTCCCGTCACAGTGTCGGAACAAGTTACAGTCACGGCAGCTTCTGAGCTCCTCGGGCCGGGAATAGTCAAAGGCCGGTTTGAGAGTTTTTTTCAAACTCTGCGTACGTAAGTTACCGCAGCTTGTACGTGATTTAATAAAATCTGACAAGGTTTCAGCTGTTTCCCACTCCTCCACTTTAACATGTATAGTTAATGAGGAGGTTTTTTAAAACATTTGTTCGTGAAGTGATGTGCGTTAACAACGAGCCTCAATCTCCAACATCCCCTCGGTGTTAGTTGAAATAAAGTATTTTGTTCATTTTTAAAAAGGCGGAGGAGAATCATTAAAGTTTCCTTATTTGAGTTTCCCTTTACTTTAGTGTCCGCTGCAGATTTTTTGTGCACGTAAAAAATCTCCTTAGGTACCAAAGGCAGAAATCTCTGAAGAGGAGAATCCTACTGCTCAGAAAACGCTGCTTCTGAAGTGACGTTTGCATTCCTGGTACATTTCCGGGTTAGGAACCAATCAAAGGAGATTTTTAAGGAGGATTTTCAGACAGAGGGTGAAAAATAGACGCGTTAAAAATATACGGTGTGAGAGTAATGATGTTTTAAAAAAGCTTTTCTCTCAGTGCGCAAAAATAATTAACCAAAATTTGGTCATTTTAATGGCCGAGGTGAAGCGTGAGGAAAGCGTTGCCTCGGTAATCTCTCAGGATGTGATTTAATGAAATACCATTAACCTCGTTACCCTCTATCAACAGAAGATATTCAAACTAACACCTTGATATTATATTTATAGAAATATATTTTATGATGTGTTTTAATATTTTCATTCATCATCATCAAGATATTTGATGTCTTTCATAGGTCAGACTCTTTCCTGAGATGTTATTCTTGTGAATGTTGGATCTCATTCTCGCATTTGAACAATGGACCATTAGCGAAACCTTGTGCAACGCTGTGGACATTACTTTTTGATGGCACCATTTAAAACAGACTTTTTATAAAGACTCAAGGAGAGATGTTGAGAGACTTGAAAACATTAAATGTTTTCTTCCCCCTGCAGATCACTTCCTTCCTCCGAGCCGCAGCACCAGCCTCTGACCTTTTCCTACCACAACTCTGTTTTAATTACACACTGCCCCTCGTCGCCTGCTAATTAAAACATCTTGTCATGTATTATTCAGCCATTTTCTCCACCATTGCACCAACATTAAACAAATGAGAGGTGCACACTTTCCCCTCGCCACACTCTGTCTCATCCACTCTAACACATGTATGATGGCTGATGAAAGCCAACCGGTGTTTCTCTAAGAGGAGGAAATGTTTGCCGAGGTATTTTCACCTCGGTGAAATATCTCTGTGTGTGTTTTTGTTCTGGTAGCTGCTGACCCTTGGTTGGAGAGTCTGTGACTGTGATTCAAAGGAAGCGTTGCCATTTTCAATCAAGCACCACTTAATAAAAATGTAAATTGATTTTCTGTTGCACAAATGCCGTCCGGGGTGGAATTTTAAAGAGTTGCTCTCATTGAAAATGCACCAGTATGACCAGTGATAAGCAAATGATTCAGATAAGCACTATGTATGTTTGCAATATATTCACGGCACGTCTAAGGGTCGATTATCTCTTCTCCACGAGGCAAATACTTTTACCTTCCATGTCAAACCATGTTTTTCATCAATATCCACAAACTATTCCCGAGCAGATCTGTGAAAATGTCCAAAAAACACCCTAACAAGCATTTTTAAAGACATTTCAAACAAACTCCTGAGTCTTCCTCTTTGTTTCAACCTGTGCCAAAACATTTTGAGTTCTTTCTATTCTGATGTCTCATCTTCCACCAACTTTAGTTGAAAGCCGTTAGTTGTAGTAAGTAAAAGCAGTTTTTGGGAAATCCTGCTTTAAAAGAAACATCAGCTTGTTCCTTTACACGGGTGAAAACCTGCTCTCAGGGGTAGATGTAATAAAATGTGTGTTTTTTGTTTGTAGATAAGCAAGAATACGCAAAGACGTCCCGATGCAAAAGAAGACCCCATTCAGTATTGGTGTGGACCCAGATCAGGGGATGAATCCAGGAGGAACATTGCAAGATTTTTAAATTGTTTTGTTGATTTCTCAGAGAATAATTAATAGTTTGCGAATGTAAATACGTTTTTAAAGTAATGTAACTAAATAATATGATATGATTTTAGATTTTAGTGATAATGCAGCATAATTCAAGATTCAGTCATGGAAAGCACTTTGTAAATGTTGTATAACCTTATAACCTGTGCAACTCTATAGATACTGTGAATCCTGAGCTCGGTCCTGTGCTTAGCGAGCAATTCAATCTGCCATGACAGTCTTGAGTGTCACTTTATATAATCCAGCCAGGAAGTATGTCTAAATTCATTTGACAAAGAAAATTAGTGCACAAACATAATTTCAAGCTTAGAGAAACTCACACAAACGTATCGGACCAGTTTGTCTCCTCTCCTATAAAAACTATCTGAGTCATAATTGTATTTACGATATATGCTGCCATATGCATGGATGAACAAATTCAAAGCTTTCAAAGTTTCTCAACTAAAAAGGCTTGAAGACTTTGTGAAGCGGCTCAACTAAACTGAGCAGGAATCTCCAGCAAAGACCGTGAGAAAGCGTTTTTTGTGGTTTGGCTCTGGACCCTCGTGTCTGCTCTGTCTGTGGCTGCCAGTCAACCAGAACACTCATCTCACAGCAGATAGGATCCCGCCCATCTCAGCCCTTTGTCTCCTCACGTACTGAGATAATAATTTATCTCAGCTTCTTATCTGATTCTTTCTTTTCTGTGTGTGTGTGTGTGTGTGTGTGCATGACTTCGGAGGACAGTACTGACTTATATTGACTTCCTGAAAACTTACTTAACAAAACCACTTAGCATTTGTTAACGAGTAATAACTGGACCACACACACACACACATACACACACCTCTGCTGTGTGACTTTTCCGTGTGTTCACTTTGCACAGGCGACAACAGGTGATAGCAGACGTGTTCTGGCATAAACACACACACACGTTTGTGCTTTCCATTTTGTTTTGATAGTGTTAAAGGTGTCTGGGTCTCACTGGAGACGCTGTGGTCGTGGGAAAGACGTCTCTCCATCAGATGGTAGCTCAATGTCACCACTGCTCTTGTCTGTAATCTCCTGTTTTGTCTCAGTGGAGGAGACTTTCTCAGGTCGGACAGAGCGCAGCAGAGATTGCTGCAGAATAGATTAGGATAGACCACACTGCACACGGCTTTGTCAGTTACTTGAAACACAGACAGTACATTTACAGTCACACACTTGTATTCCACTGAATTCTGGGTTTTGAATAATGCGTCTCAGTTGGGTTTTTAGGGCAGTTTACGACAAACAGCCTCTTGCCTGTTTACAATCAATTATTTGCACAGGAACCAAACAAACAATGGTTTGCAAGACTGGGTGACAGAAGGAGTCCAGGATATGAGAGCGCTGTATGAATGTGTGTGAAAGCTTTTTTTTAACGTCATATAAGACTTGGATCACACGAAGGGTGCGGTGGCGGGGGGATAAACAACTTTGACGCAAAAACATTTGGATTGCGACACTCTAATTAATGATTTGATGGAGTCATGTGATTTAGTTGTTGCTAATTCTCCTTTATGCCGCGTTTATGTACGAAAACAGACATGTGTGTTTAAGCAATGCATCCACTAGAGGGCAGTGCAGAGTCGAGAGGGTCTTTTGGCTACACTAACCCCACGATTTCCAGCAGTACTGCTTATAGTCGTAGACAGAAGGCTCCAACTGTTTACGTATCCAATGTTGATCATAAACGAGCCTTAACCTACCAGGCTAGCATCATCATTGCTAAAGGATTGTAGTATTTTATATACGCTCTTTAAAAAGGAAGAACACACTAAAACTATATCTCTCAAACTGTCCCATGGCATTTTCGGGGTTGGGGTACAAATATAAGCTACCACCGTAACCAGGCAACAGGGTGAGTTGAAGACTCAGGTGTGTCCCTCAACACTTGACTCGTGCTGCATTTAAGGGGCTCATAATCACATTTCTCCTCATATTTGCCTCGCGAGTGCGGTAGCTTGTCTTCATTAGCGCTGGTGGCCTGGAGTGAGTGTGTCAGGTTGATGGGGTTTTTTTTCTGTGTTGCCTGCTAGCGTGAGCAAGTGATTACCTCATCGTAAGTGGTGCTGCGACAGGTCACCCCGGGGGATTTTCACGTGCGTATATTTGAGTGTGTGCAGGAATACGCAAGATGAATGTTTTTGAATGTGAGAGATGGTTTGTGCACGATGACACCCACCACCATTGATCTGCTGAGAAAATTATGCTTTCGACCCAATGACTCACTTATCACCGTCCTCTGTGTTTTGCCTCCCGGTGAAGAGAACATCTCTCAGAGTTCATAACACATGCAGTCCTGCACACGTATACACAGAGTACGCTCAAGCATTTACAAACTCAAAACAATTCATCTATTTTCATCATTGGTGTGTGGGCAGGTGTTTGATATTGGAGATACTCCACATGTTCTAAAACATGCACTGACTTTGGACACATATCTTGGACCATCAATAGACTGTATATTAAGATGAAAGACATGACAGCTCCACAAAAGTGGAGCCAAATCAGCTGGATTCATGAAATATCATGATTGACAGCTGAGACTAACTCACTATCGGTTGAGCGCATGTATCATCACCTCAAAACCGTGGCTCCACACCTCGATCCATACTGCGCAGACTCTGGGTCCAAATGATGTCCGAAGTGCTTTTATATCCAGGATATATATTATCTTATCTTTTTGCACAATGGGAGGAAGTGGAGACGTGTCCTTTTTTCAAAAGTCTATGGCTAAAAACACAAAAAAGAATTAGGTGCTGGGAAAGGCATTGGCAGATTTTAAAGACTAATGACTCAACACCAAGAGTCAAATACAAGCTTAAATATACATACACCTAGTGGAAAAATGTGATCAATGACATGACCGGAGATCACCAAAACTGTTGATTCAACATTAGAAAACAAAAAGATCAATGTAATTCAGTATTTTTTACCAAATAGAAAAACACAACAGAGCCATTAACCCAGTTTAATATTGATTTATCCTGATAATAAATCCAGAGACTGTGTTTCTCATCCAATCAACGTCCAACTTGGCAGGTGCTATAAGCTCTGATTTTCAGTGAAAAGCGTATTACATAAAAGGCTTTCGCTCCAGTTGGTTGGCAGACAGACGAGAACAGAAAACCCAAACTCAGAAAATATTCAGGGAAACACCAGGGAACAGAAACATGAGCGAACTCCAGAGAACAGAAGCACGAGGTTGAGACCGGGGAGAGGAACACACGAACTGACAAGGAGAACGGGGAGCACTGAGGCTAAATACACAACGGAGGCAGGGGCACAGGTGAAGCGTATTTCAAAACATTCCAAGAGTTGAAAAGTTTGAAAAGTCATTTTAGAGTTTCTCACTGGCGCGACATCGTGACAGCCGGCGGGTTGTTGAAGATTCGCAGGAAGCGTTGTGTCGATTGTGTTTTTGGATCAGCAGTTGTTGAGATCGCATCATCGGCGGCATCACAGAACATGAGTTTGTCAACAAGCACATCTGAAACCGGCTTACAACTTAGTTATTAGTTACTGGAAAGGTTGATTCTCTTCACATTGAGTGTTTGTCTGCAGACAGACTTGATACTATTACATGTGTACGTGACCTGTTTGACACAAAAAACACAGGTTACAGTAGAAGTAACCTGAAACTGTATAGAGAGAGGTCACTGCTCAGTACCAATCTGCCAAAGTGTCTATATTGCCAAGTAGCATTTCAACCATATTTCTTACCTGTACCTGTTTCTGCCGTTACCTGCCTGTAATCATTTTTCTGCCTCACTACGCGTTGCCACATCCTGCTGCTCGTGTGATTACCTGCTTTTCTGCCTCGGCCCCTTTTTGATTTGTTTCCCTTCTATGACAGCAGGCCCCTGGTGAACGTGAACTGCATTTCACTATATTTACTTTGTCAGTCTGCATTTTAGACCATTTACCTGTTGCCAGTTACAAGTCTGTCTGTCTGCTTCTTAAATCTCAAATGGTGATTTAAAGAAGAATAAATGTGTCAAATCAAAATTCATATCATTTTGTTTGGCTCCAGCCCCCTGCACGATTCTTTTAGGATAATGGATGGAGAGGGTTAAGTCATGCAGTTTAATATCATGAGCAGTGGAAGCTTATTATTTCAGTAAGTTCACATGAGCTTGGAGGCATATCCAACCTTTTAATTTGTTTGGGTTAATTCTATCCCAAATTAATTCATATATCAGTAGAAAAGACTTGCTTTAGGAAAGTGAAAAACTATTTCCAGGTCTTGAAATGATCTCACTGAGCACTGAGGCCTGACAGCTCACAACATGAAGCAGTCTTTATCTTATAATTTCACATTATCCATCGACAAATGGAGAAATCTCTGTCGTTTGAGTTTCTTGTTCGACACTGATCCGATCACCACGTGCATAGCTGATGGAAAGTCTTTTCTCGAGAACTGTAAATGTTGGACGGCGGCGGGTTTCAGTGAAAGTGAGCGAATACCTCTGCCAAGGCCAAATTTCAAGCCTGCATAATTATCAGTCACCTAAATAAAAAGTGATTATTTGATGGGAACTTGGTGAAAATGTCAAAATACATCCAATCTCACAATGATAGATAAAGTGATAAAAATGCTTTTGTCCAGACCTGCTTATGTTATTATTATCACACAGCAATGATGTGAATTAGATTATGGTGATTAGAGAACTAAATAAAATATTGAACAATAAGCACATTTTAAGCACTGCACAAATTTCTTTTTAATGTGCCACTTGTCATTATCATTGTCAAAACAGCAAGTCGACCACATCCCCACTTTAATGGTCCCCCTCCCCTCCTCTTTCCATAACTTCCTGTGAGAGGAGAGTTCGGGGAACATCAGTAAATGTAGCCTGAAATAAAATAAAAGTGAGATGAGCCATGAATCCCTGTCTGTGCATCCACCTATTCAATCATCTCCAAAATGACAGCCCTGCCTACTTCAATGCAGTGTCATTAAAAGGGACTTTAGGTTTCACAGCATTAACACAGGCGACTTATTCAGGGGAGGGGAAACAGGGAAGTGGACTGACAATAAGGACAAAATCCTTGATCTTGATAATAAAAAACTTGCTGGTGGGCCTGACACTTGGCAGTAAAATCCCCATTAAAGGTCCTAAATGTGTTGCCAAATATTGAGTCCACACTATAAATGGGCTGACAAGCTGCAAACTTTAGATTTTAAGTACCAAGATAAAGCCGGGAATTAAAAGCATTTGTTGACTTGACTGAAACACAGTGTTACGATTTTACCGCGTGTTGTATATTTCTCTGTCTGTCTGGAATGTGGCTGTACTGTGGTGTTGTGCCGTCTGATGGCTCGAAGGATTTACGCTTTATGGCTGTCAAGCCTTTGCTCATGCATCTTCTTTACTTTTGTTCTTTTTAAGTTACTCCATAGTTAGATCAGGTTTTCATGTTCCAGGTAGATGCCCTATAGGTGGGGAGCAGGGGCCACTTTGCTCCTATGACCAGGGTTGTTCCAGCTTCATTTTTAAAGAAGTTTAACAGTCTCGAGCTTAATTACTCTGCTTTAGAAAAAGACATTTTCAGATCAGCTCCCTCCTCCTCTGTGATGTTTACTGCCTCGCTGGTTTGCATCATTAACCCTCTGTAGCTACGGGGCTAATAACACAAACCCCAGTGTCCACGGCTCACATCTCCTGAATAGGGAGAATGTTGGGACAGAGCGATGGGGTCATCACTCATGTCAAATTCCAGACCAAAGTGGCCACTTTGTTTGGGGAATAGATCTAGCTTTGTCACGGCTTGGTAGCACATTCATTCCCCCTCTGAGTGAAAGGAGCTCAAGACAGCGGAACAAGACCCCAACAGATATCATCACTGCAGCGTGCAGATCTTTCAATTCCAGAAATAACACTTTATTTTCTCCATTACTGATGAAATTCGCCTGTGTTCAGTAGGGTGTCAAGGCTTGTTGGACGTTAGACACATTTACATCCAATTCGTAAGCCGCCGTGTGATTTATCCCGTCATCAATCAGACAACAATCGACTTTGTACCGAGCCTAGAAAAACAGACTCCTTGGTGATAAGAGATTTTCATCTGGCAGTGATTTGAGATGCTGAGAGAGAAGAGGAGACACTTTATCACACCCAACACGCACTTCGTGAAAGTTTCCAAACCAGCCGTGACATGCAGGGATAATAAATACGTCAAGCCATCAATTAGGAAACTTTAAAAAATGGATTGAAGGTTTACACCCACGGGTGTGTATCAGCACAGACATAATGAGCTGTGATGATGGCGACTAAGGTCACACAAAGGATTATGACTCAAACAAGAGTTAGTGTAACATTATCCAGGAACAGTGGTTTGTTACAGGAAGTTTCAAATGAATCATAAATGAAGGATGTCAGTGATAAATGTTGCAAAATAAATGTTACGATGTACATTAGTTACTTCCGTTGTTTTGCTGGCAGTTTGTTCGTGAGCAGGATTAACCGAAAACTACGTGAGAGATATCTACGAAACTTTGTGGAAGAATGGGACATCGGCCAAGAAAGCACTCGTTCAGGGTGACAGGGCTTTTTTCTTTTTACATTTTAACCAATATCCCTGGATGTTTATGAGGAAATGGAATATTTATTATGATATCTGTGAGTGCAGCTTTATTGAATGTAAGGGGAATATTGTTGAAGGTATGCCATATAAATTAGTTACAAGTTAAGAAGATCCCCTCACCATCTCCAGAAAGAGAACCTCGTCTACCACAACCTCTCGGGGACTTTTCACCAAGTTTCTGCTTCACAGTGTGCTTGGTTGTGTTATATCTGAAAATATATCCTCTCCTAGAATGATTGTTTTACACCCACACTTAGAAGAGTCTCTTTTCTGGAGGTTGAGAAATCAGAACAATTTGCTGCTCCAGCCTTCTCCGTCTTTGTGCTGTTGACAGTCCAGCTAAATGTCAAATCTGTCAGTGGCTACCACTTTACCCTGAGCCACAAAAGAGGTGTCAGGTTGCTGCTGCGGTTCAGTGTTCGCGAGGAATCAGGAGTGGCTTGATTCTCATTTGTATTTAATTCCAACACATATTCAAACCAGTATGACATTGTCGAGTGTAAAATTACAAGTGATGTTTTTCTTTTTGACCTAAATTCTTAAAAGGCTTTTTTTGTATATTACGTAAATAAATGCTGGTATTTAAATAATTGCTTCATGTAACATTTAAAACTTGCCTACTTCATATTTACATTCACCGTAAATACTTAATTGAGCCCAAACATTGGAAAATTGGAGATGGATATTTTCTAGGTTAGGGTTACGGAGTTCTGTGTCTGTTGCGTTTTAGAAACGTCATAGACAAGCCCACTCTCTTGCGACAAATTTACTGGACATTCTCCTGCTGTATTCTCACATGGGCTCACTTTATTGCACTCTCATACACAGCCCCTCTGGAAAACTTCTGGAAAATATCTACAACATCAATGCATGTCTGAAAACAGCTATTTAAAATGGGGTCCCACAGGTTTCCTTTACAGTCAGTGAAGTGAAGGGAAACGGGGCAAATAGCAATGACCAGATTTAATTACACCAATATTTTTGCCATCAATTCAGGGTTCATACAAATGAGGTAAATATTTGACAACCATTATTTGAGAATTTACAGAAAATGTAAATAAAGTTAGCTGAGAGTTTATTGAGACATGACGCAATTCAGCGTTCGGAAAATGGGTTTTACTTTTGAAATCCTGGAAAAGTGTTTGGGTCTGAGGCATTTCTAATGGCTCATGTTGACATACACGAATGACAGGTGCTGTCAGACCCACTTTGACTAATCGGCGTCTGCTGCTCACCGAGAAGGTGGCCGGTCCAACGTCCACTGAAAGACACCAAGGTGCGGTGTCATCACCTCCAGTTTTCAGCCATTACATCAGCCACTAAAGTCGGCTGTGCGTCTGATGTAATTCCTTCCATTTTCTACTGCTCATCGTGTCTGAGCTTCACCCTCCGTCTCCATCAGGGCCTTCATATTCAACCAGTCCGGCTTTACGTGTCTCTAAAACCTTGAGGCTGAATGAGAGAGCAAAAAACTAAAATAAAAGTAAACAGTTTCTTCTCTGGGTTTCAATTAGACTATTTATCAATACGAGTGTCTGGCTGTGGAAAGTGAAGGATGGGAGCCACGTTCACTCACCCACATTTTGATTTGGCTACACCTGGGGGACAGCAGATAGAGATTGATGAGCTTATTAAAGTCAAATGGACTCCCAGACAGAGAGCTCATTAAAACTACTGTGTTTGCAGCCCTTCGCAATGCAGGTCAGTGGTGTAGCAGCTTATCAAAATTGAGCTTGTCCATCATCAAGAGACTTAGGACATTGCAAAAAAGAAGATGCCAATTGTTTTCCAGCGCTCAGCCTGAGGATTTGAAAAGACGACTTTAATGGATGTATTTTATCAAATGTTCTGATGTTGTCAAGACAATGCTGTATCAGTAATGGTGACACATGTCCCAAGAACTTGCTCAGGAGATGTGGAGTTTGATTTGAGATAATGCAGAGGAGAGTTTAACGAACAAGCAACACTATGCAACTTTTATAATCATAAAATAGATGCGACACTGACTTCGGCAGAATGTTGATGATTTCATTACCACTCCTCACGACAAAGTCCCGTTCTTGCTTGATGTAACTTCAGTGAGCAGGAATCACTTATAGCTGCAGAGGGCGCTGTTACTCAGTAAAACACGACATAGTGTTCCTTTAACGTTTGACGGTGGGCATGCCTGATACTCGACTGCCTCTTCTCTGCAGGCTCATCCTGATGCTTGATGTCAGGCAGGAACTGTATTTGCATCAGTGCAAATTGACTGGTGCCTTCATGGCAACCCTGTACATCCAGGTCCCTGCTTCTATAGAGGTGCAGCATAGTTGTATTCTATAATGTTGTGTCGGATGTCAAGGTTTCTGATGGCTAAGTGTTCCCCTGTGCTCCCCCGCGGCAGTTTAACTGCTGACTGGCACTTTCCAGTTACAAAATGGGGACCATGTACAACATATAGCTTAACACACACACACACGCACTTAGTGTATACACACACCTGGAGGGCTTACATGGAGTGCTGGTCGTCAGCCAGCAGCCGCTGCCAACAACCCATCATCACACTTTTCACCTGGCAGTGTCTCGACAGTCCATCCTCTGTAGCTCCCTTGTTAAAATGAGCCCGTGTGTGTGTTTCTCAGTGTGAGTGCAGGTGTTAATGTATGTGCATCTTGTATGGTAATGTGTGCTGGAATATAAAGTGCAAAGTGAGACAGAACAACAACGAAGGCCGTCTATGTGCGTTTGGGCCTAGTTTCAGCCGCATTATGTCCTGTAAAAGACTTCATCTTCCACTGATCACATTTGTTCCCACAACAGCAGCTGCCAATGTACAACTTCACTACACACTTCGAGACACATATTGTGCTTAATGCAGAGGGAGAGGATAAAAGTCTACAGCTGCACCAAAGCCAGACGGAGATTTGTGCGTTAGATATCTTTGATTTGTTTCCCAAATGAGTAGTTGATTAATTAAGAAGCAAATAAACAAGAAATTAATTAGCGAAAGCAAATATTTACTCAGGAGCCATCATGTTCTTTTCTCTGTGTTATATAATTAAGACAATTATGATATTATAACTGACAAAGTTATAATCTTATTTCATAACAGCAGAATTTCCATTGTCTGTCCAAGCTCAATACGTTTTAATCCTTTTACTGACGCTTCTTATGCTTGCTTATTTTTAATATCCCTATAACTCTTGTAAAACTACACATTCCAATGTTGTAGGACTTGTAGATTTATATTATTTTACAGTTTAAATTCTAAGGGGTTGTGGGGTATTTGGAATAAACTACAAGATGCACTTCTACACTTCTTTTTTGTGCTGAGGTTGTGCTTTGTATTTGACATATAAAGTAATAATTAAGTCATTGTAGTTGCAGTTACTTGTCCTTACTTGTCCTCTGTCCATCCTTTTTCAGGGATCAGAAGTCCTGATGTCCGTCACTCCTCGCCAGCTAAACACAGAGATCAGGTTAGAGCTGCCACACACACACACACACACTCGTAATCCACAGATGTGTGTATGTGTGTGTGTGTGTAAGGTCCACTGGCTGGTGTGAGTGTGTGTGTTTTTAGGTCTGACGTCTCTGTAAGGATAATTACTTCCTGTTGGGGAACTGGTAAAACACAACAAAGCATTTCCAGGCGATGTAACATCCTCGCTGACGGACATATTTCAGATCAAGCAGTAAATCCACACTAATTTTTATACTTTTTTCATAATTTTTCACCATTTCTCTCATTATTGTCATTTGCTTACAGATGCAGTTTCCTTCCATCCATTGTCTATACTGCTTTATCCTTTGAGGGTCGCAGGAGGCCGTAGCCAATCCACAATGATGATGATTCATCCCCCTCAGAAAGTAAAAGTCAAGGTGACTCGAAGGCTTGTGTTCTTCAAGTGCTGGAAACGCGCTGCAGCTGCACTTTGACAGTGGGCGGCTTGTTTGTTGAATTTTTAGAATCAAGCTCATTACGTTTCCGTCTCATTCATCTCAGAGAAACTGCGTTTGCATTTCTAAGCTTTTCTGACTCCGGCAGAAGAATAAAACAGACTGATTCCCACGCAAGCTGTCTGTAGTATTTCTGCAGTTTGTCACTGACGCTCTGAGGCTTTTACGCTGCACATCAGCTGATATCACTCAGTGGCTCCAGCAGAAAATGTTAATGGCACAGTTTGGTTCTTGGATTGGCTTTGAAGTCTGAAGTTTTTTTTTGTAAAGAATTATTTTTTCTCCCCTGTAACGCATACATTTTATAAAATGTTCTTATCTGCCAAGTAACAGCTTGAAGCCAGTAATGTGACAGCTTGCTGGGTTTGTGTCCGATGTGTGAATCTCTCCGGAGACACATTCATCACATCCCCTTTGGATCGCTGCGTGTGTTCAAGTGTGCGCTCACAGGAATGGTGAATACAAGCCCTCGAGTGTATCAGCACTTTCCCCACTAAATACAGTCACACACACACAGTTTCATTCATATTCAAAGATTCATTTATTTTCTGTGCAGCTGTGCAACTGAAATTACAAACCCAACATTACGTGACAATGAATAAAAGGTGGTTATGATTTGCACCTTAACGACTAATACAGAAATAAAACAGGTTTCATGGGTCTTCTTGTGTGTGCGTTACAGCAAACACAACAACTTCATTGCTTCATATTTGCGATATATAGTGCAGTAAAACGCTGTGGTGGAGTTTCACACTTCTAACCAAAACAAGCCCCGAACCACCAGAGCGAAATCTGTGTTTGCATTGGAACAAAAAACTCCACATTATAAAAGGCAGCCGCACACTGGATCATAAATCACAGTGAAATAATTTACCCGCAAAAAGCCAAATGCCATAATTCAACATTTGTGTCACAGGTGATGTGTGTTGCGCATTGTGTTGTGCTATTATGTGGCAGCATTGATTTCACGCAGCAGAAATGTGTCGCGAGCAAATGTCTCCCCGAGGAACAACAAAGTATATGTTCATTATTGACTCCCAACAGGACTCCCAGGCACCTCGAATTAGAAAAAGAAAAGCCATTTATTAGCACAGCTCGCTGGCACATTTCTGCAGTGACGCCTTCATCAGGGGGCTGTTGTCTCTATCTATGTGTTGTTGTTGTTGTTTTCTTTTCAGTGTCCTAATTTGTCCCACATGGATTCTCTTCCATCCCCTCCTAGCTGCTGTGACACTCTCCAAAGTGACAGATCTCAGTCCCAGATCGGCATCTCTTTCTTCTTGGATTTTGACTGCATACTATGTACTATGTTGTACCATGTACTATGTTTTGAGTACTTCATATGTGATGTACTTTGAAACTACATTTCAATCCCATCAATGTCCTGTACATGTGGCAGAATTGACAATAAAGTTTACTTTGACTTATCTCTCTCAAACACACTATACAAACAAATACAAATACAGTTTCACATCCCACAAATACAAATCTCAGAATATGTACTGTATACACTAATATACGGTACTTAACTCCCAAAAATGCAATTATTCTATTGCTTTTGTGTGTGTGTGTGTGTGTGTGTGTGTGTGCATGTTGGGTGAACAGTCACTCTGCTTTATGAAAGTTTGTGTTAAATTTGTGTCTTCGCATGAATTTTTGTGTTTTCACATATCGAGCACTTGAGGCACGTTCACATCCGTGCATCACGGATGAGTAATGGCTGGTGGCTGCTGTGGTTTTCCTCTGACAAATGTCTTTCGCCATTAGACTCAAAAAATCCTCCACTCTCAGACTTGTCCTGATGCTTCCCGGGGAGAAAAGTTAGAATATACAAATAAAGATTCTCTTTTTAGTTTTATTTCAAACATGCTTTCTGTGCTTTATGCCGAAACTACTACTCTTATCTGCTCTTTGTCTTCCTTGTCAGCTTTGAACAAATTACCATCTGTGAGCCTGGAGGCAAATATAAAGCAGCTGGGTGCGCGGAGGCGGGATAGCATCAGCCTCATGTAAACAGAACAAACAGGTAGATAGGCACCAGGCAACACACAACATGCATCTCTCTGGATTGGAGCGATTTCTACTATGTAGATTTAAGATAATCTAATCTTATGTGTCTCTTTTACTTCTTTTGCACCAGACTAAATGGAGGTTGGAGGGTGAGGAGGGATGGGGAGGGTGAGGAGAGTAAGGAGGATGAGGAGTTCGGATGTTGGGGGTTTAAAGGGAAAATGGAGTGACTTGTTCTCCATTTTTTCTCTCCTCCTTCTCTCTCTTCTTCATTTCCTTTGCCTCTTCTCGTCCTAATCTCTGTCTAGTTTCTCTCTCTTCTCCTACTTTTGCTCCTTTTGCATCTTTGCCTTGTCCTTGTCGGTCATCAAGGCAGTTCCTGAAAAGACAGAGACGACAGGTGTTTAGATGTTTTCTCTTTCAAAAGTCTGAATAAGAAACAAACTTAAACTGCAGCAAGTTCTTATTCAAATCAAACAGAGCTGATGTGACGTACCTGCACCTCACCGCTTCTCAGGATGAGCAGCTCTATGACGGCCTTGTTCTTGGCTGCCCACATCTGTTTTGTATTGCTGACCAGATTCTCCAGCTCCTTGATTTTCATGCAGCTAGCCTCCTTCTCCGCCTGCTCACGGCTGAGACTGTCCTCCAGAACGTTGACTTTCGTCTCCCACTCAGTGTTGGTCTGGACGATCTTGGACTGGATGGCTTTCAGCATGGAGATGAGCTCCCTGTTGTTGTCTTCCAGTGCCATTTTTTTACGGGTGACACTGGCGATCATCTGAGCCATTTGGGAAATTTGGGCCTCATACTTTGTCACCCACTTCTCTTCTGTGACCTCGACCAGTTTCTCCAGCTCCTTGATTTTCATGGAGCTAGCCTCCTTCTCCGCCTGCTCACGGCTGAGGTTGTCCTCCAGAATGTCGACTTTAGACTCCCTCTCAGTGTTGTTCTGGAAGATCTTGGTCTGGATGGCTTGCAGCTTGACCTTGAGTCCCTCGTTGCTGTCTTCCAAACTGGAGATCACGTGATCCTTTTGGATAATTGCATCCTCCATCTCATGACTCTTGCTCACCCACTTCTCTTCTGTGACCTCAACCAGTTCCTCCAGCTCCTTGATTTTCATGGAGCTAGCCTCCTTCTCCGCCTGCTCACGGCTGAGACTGTCCTCCAGAACGTTGACTTTCGTCTCCCACTCAGTGTTGGTCTGGACGATCTTGGACTGGATGGCTTTCAGCATGGAGATGAGCTCCCTGTTGTTGTCTTCCAGTGCCATTTTTTTACGGGTGACACTGGCGATCATCTGAGCCGTTTGGGAAATTTGGGCCTCATACTTTGTCACCCACTTCTCTTCTGTGACCTCGACCAGTTTCTCCAGCTCCTTGATTTTCATGGAGCTAGCCTCCTTCTCCGCCTGCTCACGGCTGAGGTTGTCCTCCAGAATGTCGACTTTAGACTCCCTCTCAGTGTTGTTCTGAAAGATCTTGGTCTGGATGGCTTGCAGCTTGACCTTGAGTCCCTTGTTGCTGTCTTCCAAACTGGAGATCACGTGATCCTTTTGGATAATTGCATCCTCCATCTCATGACTCTTGCTCACCCACTTCTCTTCTGTGACCTCAACCAGTTCCTCCAGCTCCTTGATTTTCATGGAGCTAGCCTCCTTCTCCGCCTGCTCACGGCTGAGACTGTCCTCCAGAACGTTGACTTTCGTCTCCCACTCAGTGTTGTTCTGGACGATCTTGGACTGGATGGCTTTCAGCATGGAGATGAGCTCCCTGTTGTTGTCTTCCAGTGCCATTTTTTTACGGGTGACACTGGCGATCATCTGAGCTGTTTGGATAATTTTGGCCTCATACTTTGTCACCCACTTCTCTTCTGTGACCTCGACCAGTTCCTCCAGCTCCATGATTTTCATGGAGCTAGCCTCCTTCTCCGCCTGCTCACGGCTGAGACTGTCCTCCAGAACGTTGACTTTCGTCTCCCACTCAGTGTTGTTCTGGACGATCTTGGACTGGATGGCTTTCAGCATGGAGATGAGCTCCCTGTTGTTGTCTTCCAGTGCCATATTTTTACGGGTGACACTGGCGATCATCTGAGCCGCTTGGACAGTTATGGCCTCATTCTTTGTCACCCACTTCTCTTCTGTGACCTCGACCAGTTTCTCCAGCTCCATGATTTTCATGGAGCTAGCCTCCTTCTCTGCCTGCTCACGGCTGAGATTGTCCTCCAGAACGTTGACTTTCGTCTCCCACTCAGTGTTGTTCTGGACGATCATGTTTTGCATGGCTTGCATCATGGAGATGAGCTTCAGGTTGCTGTCTGCTAGTACCGTATTTGTACGGCTGAAACTGGCGATCATCTCATCCTTTTGGACAATTTGGGCTTCATGCTTTGTCACACACTTCTCTTCTGTGACCTCGACCAGTTTCTCCAGCTCCTTGATTTTCATTAAGCTAGCCTCCTTCTCCGCCTGCTCACGGCTGAGATTGTCCTCCAGAACGTCAACTTTAGTCTCCCACTCAGTGTTGTTCTGGAAGATCTTGGTCTGGATGGCTTTCAGCTTGGCCTTGAGCTCCTGGTTGCTGTCTTCCAAACTGGAGATCACTTGATCCTTTTGGATAATTGCATCCTCCATCTCATGATGCTTGCTCACCCACTTCTCTTTAGTGACCTTGAGCAGTGTCTCCAGCTCCTTTATTCCATTGAAACCGGCCTCCTTCTCCACCTGCTCACGCCGGGGGTTGTCCTGCATGGTCAATTCCTCCTTGAGTCTTTCGGACTCTGCACATTTCATGCTCTCCGTTTCCCTCTTCCATGCAGCTTCTCTGCTGGACATGATCATCTTCAGAGCGGCATCTTGATGAGCTGGCTCCTTATTCTCAAAATCCATATGTTCGATTTCTTCACTGTGGTCCTCCATCATTTTATTTGGGGCTGGCACATATTCTACAGCCATCTGAAAGACACAAACATACATTTAACAGTTCAAAACACTGCCGAGCTGGTCAGAAACTGAAAGTAAACAAGTTGATGGTAATAAGGCTGTTAAGTCAGTTCCCTCTTCTCAACTAACGTTTCAGTGGCTCAAACACAAATTACGTGACTTGCGATAGATTTCACCGCGCGGCACACACAAAACAACCTTAAGAAAATCACTAGTTCACTAACATTCTAGAGTTAGCACCAATATGATGGGTTTATTTAATAATAATAATACATTTAAAGTTCATCCCCTCGCAGGAATTTTTTTTTGTTGAAGTTTGAGACAAACAATGGAAAAATAAAATAAAATCTTAGGCGACCTGAATAAGTGAAACACTAAAAAACATGTTTCCTGCTTAGAAAACCTTACCTGGCTTCTTGACTTCTTGTTCCTCTGCATGCTGGCTGAATACAGGAATAGTGTAAGCGTACTTAAGTGTTTTCTGTCTTCTGGCGGTCTCGTGTCTCAAAGATTTGTAGATCAGTGGTCTAGTTTTGGCACTAAGCAGTTTCTCCTCCAGAACTCTCATAAGTACTCAACCTGGCTATGATGGCACTGAAGTCCAGATTTAACATTTAAAGTCAAATATGACATCATAGAAACTATTAGATGTAACATCAAAGAAACTGTCAGATGTAACATCAAAGAAACTGTCAGATGTGACATCAAAGCAACTGTCCAATGTGACATCACACAAACTGTCACATGTGACATCACACAAACTGTCAGTCAAATGTGATATTAAACAAATTGTTTTTCATGATATACGCCCTATGAGGCAAATTATGATAGTGAATATGGAGTATATAAAAAATTTATTTATTGATTGACCAATCAGTTTTGAAACACAGTATCATAAACTGTGTGATTTTTATCGGAACAGTACAAAAAGCACAAATATATTTTTGTTACTAACGTCTCTCACTCAGTCTTGATCTGGACGATCTTGGTCTGGATGGCTTGCAGCACGGAGATGAGCTCCAGGTTGCTGTCTTCCAGTGCCATATTTTACTGGTGAAACTGGTGATCATCTGATCCTACTGGACAATTATGGCCTCATGCTTGGTCACCCACTTTTCTTTTCACCCTTCTGTGCCGTCGACCAGTTTCTCCAGCTCCTTGATTTTCATGAGATTGTCCTCCAGAACGTTGACTTTCGTCTCCCACTCGGTGTTGTTCTGGACGATCTTGGTCTCGATGGATTGCAGCTTGGTTGACATATTGAGTCATTTCCAGTTGTTGTTATTGCTTTTGTGTCAGTCCCTGTTCTGAATACTGCTCTCTTCCCTATTATATTTTGATTATTCTCAAAAGGTTTCTCTATTGACTCTCTCTTTCCACAATCTAAGACCTTAATCTCCTGCCGTGCCTGCCACTCTCAAGCTAAACACCGGTGAAGTGTAATTTCTTTGCCGGTTAGCAAACTTAGCTCCTAGCTTTAGCCCTCTTCCTCTCCTGCCCTCTCTTGCTCGGTGTGTCTGATGATTAGCTACTCCTCTGCCTCTTTTAGTGGTAAAGATATGTGTATTAAATGCAGTTTATTTAGTAAGTTGGATGTGAGTTTTAGTCAGCTAGATGGTGCGAGCCCAGTAGCTCCTCAGCCCCCCCAGCGGTTCCCGACCAGCCGGGGAGTCAGGGTGATTGGGTGACTGTTCGCAGAAAGAAGCATAGCGCTAAATCAAATCATGGACCCTCTCTTATGGCTAAAAATATTATAACTTATTTAACTTGACAATTCAGAGTCGAGACCAGGCAGCACAGTTGTAGTCCTACACACTTCTCTGTGCTTCTGGATCAGTCACCTATATCTTTGATAAAAACTGTGTCTGCCCCCAAAACTCATAATGTCCCCATTAGACAGAAAGGAAGGAGAGGAGCAGTCCACAATAACCTAGACAAAATCAACACAACCCATGCCACAGAATGTAAACATAGTAAAATATTGCCCACCCGCTGCTTATACAGAGTTTCTATATGAATTTGCAGAATTTCTGTCAGAATGAATCCTTCATTGCCTTTTTCTCGGCCCTGTCGATCACCTGTTCCCTCCGTTTTATGGTTAAGTTTCCTGCTTTGAAAACCTTACCTGGCTTTTTGACTTGTGTGTAGTGGCCAGGGTCATCAGCATCATAGTTTTATTCTCCTGAAATAAACCAAAACTTATAGAAATCCTCAAACTCTTCTCCTGATTTCATCTCTTTCACATCTGTCCAGTCAGGAGTCACGCTGAACAAAAAGCATCTGTGAGGTCCTCTCGCTTCAACACATAAAGTAAATCACAGCACTTCCACAAAAGCTTTCTTTGATTAGAAACGATGAAATACATTTCAACCATCAAAGGGAATTAAGAAGTGATTACAACAAAACTTTATTTCTGATTATAACTTTAACTGTGATGTGTTTGAGATCAAGGCATGATTTGTTGATTGTGCGATGGAGGAATAGAAGGAGAGGTGGAGGCATTGCCTCTGACACAGTTTGACAATCAGCAGCCTTGCTGTCACCATTATCCTTTATTTCCATCAGTCTGTCTGCGATATATTTGTGTCTGCAGCGTCTGCCTCCGCTGAATCTGCCACCGCTGAGTCTGCCCCTGCTGAGTTGGACACCTATGAAAAGCATCTGTTATGAATAATTCATTTTTTACGTTCTTGTTCTCATGTTTTTTGTCAGCTTTTTAAGGGTCTTCCAGGAGCAAGGTTGATCACCTATTTAAACACACACAATATTGCTCTATTCAAAATGTTAACAAAGCAAATATGATCACCCGGAAATACAGACGGCCGTCTCCAAGTACAGCTTTAACAGCATCTTCACATCCTGCTCGTTATAAGACAAATGACCAGAAAGGAAGAAAATCATTTTAAAACAGACCAACACTCTCAAACCTACATTTAGTTGCAAATATAATCTCATTTCACAGCGCCCGTCTCCTCGCTGGAGCACGAACCCTCTTGAAGTTCAACAGCTCTTGTTAACGTCAGCCCTGTTTGTGTCACCCATCCATCCACAAGCTATAATACTCCAACTACTTTTTTTCTGAGGGGAAAGTATAGCCTCATTTGTCAGCACCTGTGCCGCCGTGTTTTCTCATTTGTCTGTCTGTGATTTGGCTCGGTGAGTTAACGGCAACCTAATTCTCGCCGTTCATTCACTGGGTTCTCTCACTCGGGAGGCCGGAGACTCAAAAAGAGATGATTTAGTGCTCGGTTAGAGCTCCAGGTGGAAACTCGCAGAGGGAAGGAAGGGCTTTCCCTCCTCGTACGATGATTGATAAATGATAGTCAGGGGGCCTCAGAGCGGTCACTGCCCTCACTGCAATAACCGCTTATGTAGAGACACGCGACTAAATCCTTCCACTGCTCTGTCTTATTTGATTCTCTCTGGGTTTTTTTTCCATTTCTCAGTAACAGTGTAGCCACTGTCTGCGAATATGTTCCTAATCTGGGACGACTGAAGCTTTTCTGTTCACATCTGTGTCTTTTTCTGGCCAACGCATTAGTTTGATGGATTATTAGAAAACAGCGGTGAGCACATTCTGGCAATTTCAGGCCAATTTAGGCCACCTTACATTTGCATCAATTTCAGCTGGACAGAGAGCATAGTCTGAAATGCACTTAGAGAAACGGCTCACTTTGTTAAAACATTTGTAACCTCTTTGGAATGCATATCCTCAAGTGGGTTTTTGACATTTTTATAGCACTATAACAGGTTTTCAAGCATTTAATGGTCAATGGTTTTTGGTTTTGCCATAAAAAAAATCTAAATACTTTTCTCTTTCATTTGCGATTAGTGATTATTTGCGACATGCAAGATCAAGTGGTGAGTAGAACAATTTGTCAACTAACTTCCCAATGCTGAATGCTAGTTATTATGAAGATAAAATACTGTACAATACATAATACTGTATATGTGCTGCATTCGCTTTAATATTAATTGCTTAAATAAAAGAGAAGGCATATCTTTTAGAATTAAATTCAGCTGCAGAATAAGAACTACTTTAGTACGCCTCAATCATGGTCTTTTATTATTTCCTACAGGACTTTTAAAGATTATTTTTGTTTTCTTAAAATTATCTTGAAAGACTGGTTATTCTTATTCTGATGGACTTTTTTATTCAAGTTTTTGTATTTGTGTTTTCTATTCAGTATCTTATGTCGCCTTCCTTGTGTGTCGCTGATTGTGTCGTCTCATTTCCTGTTTTATTTTGAAGCCACTTTCCTCATTAGTCTCTCACTTGGTTACTTCCTTTCTTTGTCCTGTTTCCCGCCCTCATGATTGTCTACACCTGTGCTTATGTGATTCACCTGTGTTCAATTCCCTGCCTTGTGTATTTAGTCTCTGTGCTCCCAGGCCTCAGTGTCACTTTGTCTGTTCGGTTCAGTCCTGCCTTGTTTCTGCTCTTGTGCTTTGCTGTCTGTGTTTGTCTGTATTTGCATCCTCACTTGTCTCAAACTTGAAAAAAAACACATTACCTACTTTGAAAACTTGGTTTAAAGTTGTTTGTGTGTGTGTCCGATGTCAAATGGTAGCGATAATGATGATACTTGCAAACAGGTAAAATTGCGCCTGCAAACACTCACCTGTAGTAGTGTCATGTGCAGTGCGTTGCTTGAAACTGAAGTATTTCCTCCCAGATAAAAAACTCAGCACTAAGCACATTTCCGAAACTGGCTAGTTGTTTGATGTTTTTTTTAAGTTTGTTGTTTCATCACAAGCCAGAGAGAAAACCTGAGGAATTTCTCTTGTGAAAGCTGCTGGAAGAGCATTAACGTTATCTGTGAACATTTGTCCTTGCAGCTTCTCCAGTTTGTTTGATTCTCTCTGAAAGTGTCATCCAGCTTGATGGACGTGGATCAAACTTGTCTTGCGTGCTGTATTTGGTCTTGGGCATTAGATGTTTCCACACCACTGTTCTACAAGCTCCAAATTGCAAGATTTATATTATATATATATACTTTGAAAAGAGAATATTTCATGTGTTTGCACCTTGAAGCCTAATGACAAAAAATATATTAAGTTGGTTGGAGGATTTACACCTGTCAGTGAGATTAGATCATGTTTTTATGTATTCCTACTATATTGTACATGTGACTGTGCAGTAGACTTAAGGTTAAGTAACTTCCTAGTTTACTGTAGACATGCCTTTAAAAGTCAATAATATTGTTTGTCTGTGAGCTTCCTACATGGGGGAATCTCCAGTGAATGTTGGGTTGGACATAAATCGTGCTTGACAGAATCATCCAATATGAGCACAAGGCCCAGGGAGAGTGGGCCAGGCTTTATTAGATTTACGTCTGAGGACCTCATTTTTTCCCAATTTCTTTTTCATTTATTCACAGATTTGGGGAAGTATTTATAGTTTCATTGCCGTGACAGATGGTTTGAATCCCAGCTGGGACGTGGAAGTGGATTCAAAGTGTCTTCTACTCTCTGAGCATTTTTAAACGGGCGAGCAGGTGGGGAATTATCCTCAAACCTCTGATGGTTCAGATATATTACTTGAAGTTTTGTTTCCTCCCCCCATCTCTGATTAAAAATGGTTAATGTCTGCTGGAGGAAATCACTGCACAGCTTCACCGAGGCTTCTCTGTCCACTTTGGTTTAGTTCATTCTCTGCAGCTTCTAACATGTTGTAAATATGTTTTCCAGTGGTCAGAAGTCAGTGAGCAGCTGTTGTGCAACATGTAAAGTCTGATGATGATATGATGCCCTTTTTTGGTTTAAATGATCAACTTGCGTTCTCGTCACCTTCTCCGCTGCCCTGACAACGCTAATTGTCCTCAGTTGAGTTTGATCCTCAGCTTTATCTGCTGCCGCTACAGGATAAGACCCGATGACTCATCCGCTCATGTATAATATCTTTTCATTTTTTTTACGAGAACGACAACACGCTATGATGCACATATCTCTCACCCACTTCTACAAGAGTGTCTGATTAAATCTGGGCTCATCCCCCTCGCTGTCAACAAGCATGGTTGGCATCATCTGCTGCGATCCGGCTCATGCGCAGCTATAACGGACGGGTGCCACAAGCTGTGTTCAAAGGAACATACCTCCATCTTGGATATCAAACATTTGGCAGTGGACCCAGTTCGAGTAACCCAATGAGCAAACTGTAGCACGAGGATAAAAGCTGACCCTGCGGATAACGTTGCTAATCTCTAAAAAAAAAAAAGTTGGTTATCTTGGACTTCGGGACGACTTTAACATCCTGTCAATTTCAAACTGAAAGATCAAATGGTTTGATTCATTTTGTGTGAAAAAGACTAATATAATGATATTCATAGATTATGCACACATTTCTGTCTTAGAAAAGTGGCAGTAACTGTGTCTGCATTAGGAAACAGATTCTGATGTTTGCTCTCTGTGCTCTTTGTGCCATATGACTGACGGGACCAACCATCAAAAATCTTTTTGCGCCATTGTAGACCCACTTAGCCATTTGTTGCTTCTGGTTAACTTTTGACTTTTTGAAAGGTTTACAGTTAGTACAATGTAAATTTCTCACTTATATCTTCGTTCAAGAGATGGTCCTTCATTTTAAAAGCAGGACTTCTTGATTTCACATTCAGATTCTGTATTTGCCTCAAATATCCATTGCTTCTGCTTGGATTTGATCTGCTTCTGCTTAAACTGTGCGCTTGCACTCAGATCCACTTGTGCTTTGATTGCAGGCGCTCCAGCTCTTCTCCTTGTGCTCATGCTGCTTCTGTGCACTCGTGAAAAATCTGCTCTTTGATATCTCACCTTGCACTTGTATTATTTCCTGTCCATATTTTCACCCTTCCACCAAATTTTGTGGAAATCTAGTATTTCTTGCGTGATCCTGCTAACTAACAAACAAACTCCAATGAAAACATAACCTCCTTGGCAGAGGTAAGAATCACTGTCACTTGTAGAACAGTAAAGATTGAAACTAAATTACTTTAAGAATATGGAAGGTGAAGTTTTTTTAGTGCTGCTCTTCCACAGACACACTTTTTCTGTTCCACATCTCCATTAGCCTCTCTGTGTCCGTTTCCACTATTTTCCCTACAGCAAATGTTTTGTCATGTGAGACTTATGTGAATTAGCCTGTGGCGGAGATTGCCCTGTGCTGGTGATTCATCACCTGTTTGGCAGAGGTGAGTGCATGAGCGACTGTAGCGAGCAGTAACTGGTATGACGTGCAAAGCGGGCATCTGGTGCAGGGGGTTAATTGAGGGCGATTAAGGTGATTAATAGCTTTGTTTGAAGTCAAAACACACGACAGAGTAGCTTGTGTTACAGCGCAAATATTTTGGGGAAAGAATCCATCAGTGGCCAGAGTGGAGAGATGTCGGGGAAGGCAGCAGTCAGGTGTGTGTTGTACCAGGGATATTAAGGCACTCAGCTGAATGGCAAAGTGAAAGAAAGACATAGTGTGCGTTTGCGTGTGTGTTTTTGTATGTGTTGGGTTGGTGAAGTGGCTGAGTACAGAGGGAAATAGAAACATAGATGTGTGCATGATAATTTAGTGGTGCAGAGTGATATTGACACAGAGCCAACTTTAAAAAGAGCTTCTGTTTCCACACCGTTCCATTCCTATTATTGTCTTGTGTAGTGTGTGTGTGTGTGTGTGTGTGTGTGTGTGTGTGTGTAATTTAAGAGAGCAGCCAGCGTCATGCTCACATATCTTTTCACAGTACAAACGTGCTCAAACATACTTCACTTGAACTGTTGTGGAAATCTAAAAAAAGGGAAATTCTCCTCCACAGTTGCTGCTTTCCCTCTGATCCAACGATCTGAAGCAAGGCCACTCGAGTGGGTCGAGAAACGGCTGCTTCCTCCTCTGACACCATTGGACAGGCTCAGCTCCAGCATCGTAGCACAAAACATGATGAAAATGTATTTTCTCTCTCACCAAAGTGCCGATTTGCTCCTGATTTAAGAGGCTGAATTTGTTTTGGTGCCATTTTAACAATGGACCCTTCTTTTCAGGCTACTAATGTTTAGACTTCTTATTACTGCCATTCATTTATAAAAACAATTATATTTAAAAACAAGGATAAACAACATTTAACATGTAACCCAGGTTAAAATCATCCTGTATAAGAAACAAAATTGTGTTAGAAAGGTTCTGCAGAACCTGGCAGTTTGGGTCTGTCCCTGAAAGAGACTTCATCAGACGATCTGCCAACAGTGCAGCTGTGTATTTTCACATCCATTGGAGAGCATTGGTAAATGTAAATGTGAAGAGTGGTCAGGCTAAGGCAGCAGGGTTCGATGCGTCCAGACTTCTGAAGTGTTAGTTCAAAATCTCTCTTTCATTGAACGCCAGTTCAAAACACCAACTTTATGAAAAACGTCCCAACCTGAAGCCAAGAAAATGTAATTATCACTGAATTATTTGCTTTGTGAAATAATGTCTAGGCCTTGTTTTTCCTAACTTTATTTCACAGCACTGTCTTACAGTTTGAGAGCAGGACTTAATGATTTCCCTTCAGATTTAGCCATTTGCTCTGCTTGTGCTCAAACTGCACACTTGCACTCTCATTTTATGTTTTTCTTTTAATTTCCTGCACTCCAGCTTCAGCTCTTGTCCTCACGCTGCTTCTGTGCACGTGTGAAATTTCTGCTTTTGGATTTTTCATTATTTATTTCTTAGATCTTTTCGTCTGCGGTGGAAATTGGTTTACGTCTTTGACGGTCTATGAGCTTTAAGTGACATATGATTGATTGATCAATTATTTTTGGTTATTTGTCAGGATCCTATTATTGCCTCACCTTTCTTTTTCAATCACACATCAAGCAAAGTGCCTTATCTGCAGTACCTGTTTTAAACTCACCTGTTTACGTCTTTAAGTTGCTTCTCCTCACACTGAAGCCTATTCAGAGGAGCTGTTCCTGAAGCATCATTAAACTCAGATTCATGGCATCATGTAAGTTGAAAGTGGGCTGTCCGCTGGAGCACAGCGAAATACAAATTGGATAGTCTTGCACCATAGTTGAAGGCAGTCATGCAGTCAAGAGAATGAAGAACAATCTGCCTGCTCCTCCGTCAGACCATATCGCTGTATGTTATATATAAGTGTACAGGGGGCTCACACTCTGCCCAACTCTTGTACTCGCTCAGTTAACGTCACAATGTGCAGGATTTATAATGTCATGTAATTGAACAAGGTCCGTCGACTGCATCTCGGAGTTATGCGTAAATGTCAAGCTAAACTAGTGATTGTAGTTAACAAGTTAACACTTGGATAACTACTGAAGTGTCGGAAAATCTTTCAGCTCCAGCTTCCACTCAACTTTTAATCCCCTGTCCCTTAATCAAGCTGCATTACAGCTGAGGAGGACGTTTCAGATGAGGTTCTTTTCTCGACGATGAGGTCTCTCCGAGAATTTGTAAAACGAGCCCTATTCTGCTCAGAGGGAGAGATGGAGGCGCAGACCATCGGGATCCATCAAGGTCGTCTGTCAAGAGCAGGACACACGTCTGAGTTCAGGGAAGGGTTTCTCTTCAAAACAGAAAACACTTCATAACCAAGAGTGACGGAGTCGAACAGACAGACGCAGTGACAGGCTTTGCCTCATCTCACATCTATTGCACCACCAGTCAAAACACCGACTTAAAATAGACTCTTTGTTCCCCTTTAAATGACTTTAACACGTGCTGGGGTGAAACTGGAGATGTATAATAACATCTCTTTACTGACACTATTTATATTGTAAAGGCTATTACACCTAATTGTATGTCATCCCCGTATCCCCTCTCTGTTTTTGAACTCTTAGTTTTGGCACCAGCACGGTTGAGGGGGGGTTTGTCCCTGAGCGGAATCTCTCTTAACTAAAAGGAAAAGTAAAACGCTTTAAGACACACTGCTGATCTTGGCAGGTTGTGTCACGGTTTCAGTTTGTGGCGAACTATAGGGTTCCTGCTATCACCGCTCCCGGGACTCCCTCTCCCAGCGCTCGGCCTGTGCCAGCTGTTATTGTTAAAGGTCTGTGAACCTGACATCAAAACATGGTTTTATGTGTCATTAAGCTCCACTGTCCTCACCTTCTGGGCCTCAGAGATAATCAATCACCTGTAAGAGGTTGCCAATATGTTAGCGAACGGGGGGGTGCAGAGACCAGGACATGAACAACATCAGCGTGGATTGGATTACCACAAGTCAGAATGTGGTCGAGGGGGATTGTTTGAGTTTTGGGTTTTCAGACTCTTCTATAGAATAAAATCTAAACCAAGCTGGGTAAATACTGCTTTAATGGTCAGGCAATCCGAACTGTTTTTGCTCTAATGTTATTGCTGCCACCCTCGGTCCATAAAGCTCCTGAACCTTCCCGGCATGCGCTGGTTTTAGAGGTGCGAGCTCTGAGGCCGGGGGTACAAAGCTGTGAAGGTTTTAGTAAAGCTGTGCAGAGCTGATCACAGCTATCGCAGCTTTTCAACATCTCCGACATTTATAACCCAAATTACAATGTATTTCTATGCTGAATAATCATATCTGATGGCGGAAATTAACGGACGATAAGGGGTTTGTTCTCAGAGAAAGGGAAAGACTGGATACAAAAGAGAGGGAAGGATGTTAACGAAGAGTACGTCCAACAAGTGTTCAACGGATGGAAATATGTACGAAATGAGAAGATCACAAGAAACAAAACATGATGTATTGTAGTTTTCTGGCAAAATGACCGGCATGTTCTGCTTTTTCAACAAGAAAGACTGAATTTGCTTTAAAACAGCTCAAACGGACGTCATTTCACTTTTATATTGACGTTACGGTTACACAAGGCTGATGCAGATTGTCGTTTCAACATCTCTTCAGGGTTTTAATGTTGTCTTGGGGGATGCACACGCAGAGAGGCAAGAGTACGCGCGGTCTTGTGGGCTGCTTTGGTTTCTAATATTGCAGAGGTAGTTCTTCGGCGGCCAAGCGGCACCATGTGACGGTAACTGGATCGCAACACAGCTGCAGCCGTGGACACCCTCGGTCGTCCCCAAGGCTGCTGGAATAGCGACAGGGCAGCTCCACGCACACTCAAATACTGCACATACACACACACTGGCGTATGGAAAAACCCAAATAGTACAGGATGGGGGTAAGTGGGGAGGTGCGGCGGAGAACTCTACCCTGCCTGTTTCAAAGATGTTTTTAAAGCTGTGAAATTTCTGGTGGAACCACGGCAGGTTGAGTTACACACAGGGCTGTCTTTTAATGCAGGAGCTGCTGTTTGTTCTTCTGTTAAATGAAGGGTGGCAGTGGTCAGACAGGAACCCAACTACAGTCAATTAGGAATGTCTCTGTCAGAGGGCAGACCAGACGCTTGTTCTCTATTAAAGCCTTGTTGTTTCTGTTCGCTCTGACGGACGTATGAGACCGTCTGTGTATGTTGGGAAAAGTACAGGTCAAACTTTAGACTGAAAAAAACGTCGAATGTTTCTGTTTAATATTTGTTTGGAACAGGGAGCAAGGGTCTTCTCAAAAACCTCATGCAATGGGAAACTTTTTGGATTTTGCCAACTCAAGGCCGTGGGGTGTCCTTGTCTTACAGAAGAAATAAATGATTCGCACTCCCTTGTGATTTGATTTGTGAGGATGTTTTTATCTTCTTCTCTCTGTGACGTGGTTCTTATCTGTACGTATTTGTTCTAGACCTTTCACTGTATTTTTCTGTAGTCTAATTGTGATTAAATACAGTTGGTGTTAACACAATGACACATTAGGTAAGTTACAAATGTGCTGATACTGAAGTAAAATGTCTGGACAGCTAATTTCTCTTGCAGTATTATTGTCATATGACAGCATTATTTAATCTTTTTATGGCTACGTTCAAGCACTCACAGCTCAGCACTTGGATAAAGTTGTGGTCTGGTTTATTACATAAAATCCTTCCTGACTCCAGCTGCAGCATGTTTATTTATATTTAACCAAATGATCTTTCACTAACCTTGACCAAAGCACTTTCGTTGCCTCTCTAACCACAGACATGACTCAGTGTGAACTCTCTGGCATGACAGTCACCTGAACACAAACCAGACGGCTGCTAAGTTTCCTACAAAACATAATAAGTGTACAATTACGTTTCCTACAGAATCTCTTGTGTTGCACTTTAGTTGGATAAAAACATTAATTCTAAGAGACGGGTTGTTCTACACGGTGCAGACATATTTGTGATATGATCTATTGATAACGTTTTGTCCATCCGTCCTCCGTGTGACATATTACTGACACTAGCAGTGACCATACACCTTCACAACCTCCAGACTTTAAGAACTCAAAGTGATTAATCGCTGTTGGTTAAATTTATTATGCAAACATCGCTGTCAAATTCGGACAAAACTTGATGAATGATCCTTTGCGCTGTTTTCCAACGTCTAAATAAATGACATCACAGACTGGACGGGATCAGGATGATTAGGGTTCAGTTTTCAAGAAGAGGTGAACACACACTTTTTATTTTATACTATTGGGTTCCAGCTGTGGTTTAGTTATTCGCCAAAACCTTTTTTTTTTTAACTTGTATCTAACTTTACTTTGAAAGGTCAAACATGGCATCAAAATAATTGTGAGCTAAGTTGGGCAATGCAGCACTGAAGATGCTTTCATTACACACACACACACACACACACTGCAGCTGCAGTGTAACCTTACACCAGTATCTCTGAACCTCACTTGGTCACCGAACACTGAAGAGCATGCAGGGCTGTTGCAGGGCTGTTGCAGGGCAGGGTGGGACAGGAGAGAATCTCAAGAGCGTGGCGAGTTGGCAAGACACATCAAACACCGGGCCCTGAACCCTGATACGCAATGTTGCAGACACTTGGTGGAATAAATAGAGGGAACACTGTCTGGAGTGTAATGATAACATCCATCAGCAGCACAGCTAAGTTCTTACACAAGAAACTCAAGTAGTGCTGTTTGTCTTTGGGGTGAAAGTAAAACTACCTTAACTGTACTTTTAAGTCATCGCAAGTAAAATAATTAATGTCGCCCAAGTGGCTTATTACAATAAGCCTGCACTCAATGAAGAAGAATTCAAACCTCCTCTGTGATAGTGGATGGGACGTGGACCAAACTAAAATAAGTGAAAGTACGTGTTAAATAATTTTCCTTCATAAAGATGGTTCCTTTCATTAATAATACTTGTGTTTGTCAAAGCGTTAATCTTTTTAATGAGTTTAGTTTTGACAAGTTATTTGATGCTATAAAAACGAGGTGAAACGTTATGATTGACAGCTGAGACATGCTCACGATAGGTCAAGCGTGTACTGTGGCTACACTACTGCACAGACTCTGGCTCCAAATACGCAAGATGGCTGTGTCCATATTTGGGATATTTTGGCTTCATTTCTGGATACTGGGAGGAAATGGAGACGCGTCTTCACCTTTACGTACAGTCTGGATTTAAGAAAAAAAACTTTAGGGTGTGAACATTTTGTTAGATGTTGATCATTTTTCTTAAATAATTCAGACGTGACAAATATGCTAACTCGTGTTCATACAAGCAGTTTCAGTTTTCTGAGCTGAAGGAACAGAAAATCCATAAAAAGTACTTTTGTGCAGACACGCTGCTTCTATCTCATGAAACTCAGTGTCCACATCAACCTGTGGAGTTATTTTCACTGCCCGAACATCCCTTAATAACACCATTGAATTCGGATTGCGTATCTCTTAGAAGTGCCAACTGAGTGCTGTATGCTTTCAGAGCGCTCTGCGTCTGAAATGAGCACAGCTGGCAGGCCCACCAAAGGCTTTCCACTGATCCCTGACACTAAATGTTCCTGATGATGTGTCCGAGGGGGAAAAATAACTGATCATACCAAACAAGTGGAGAGGCTCTGACGTCAGGTCTTCAAGTGAGGTCACTGAATGAGAATCCACCTTCCCTGCACGTTTGCTGTCACACACAGCGAGAGCAAACAGTGCAGCGTGGTGTAGGAAATGAAGGCGATGGGAAACTAAAGATCATTTTGATGGTTCCGTACCACACAGCCGTCATGTGACAGCTTCATGCTGGGCCTGAAACACGGCTGTGGTGCATGTGTGCTTTCTGTTAGAGGAGGGAGAGACGACCTTCTTGTCCGAAATAACAGGGTGGAGGTGAAACTAAAAGAGTCTGGGTTCAGGCTCGCTCTTTGCCACCCACTAGCTCTTCCTCCGCACCTCCTTTCCGATCTCTCCCGTCACTTCTGCGTCCGCACGATGAAACTACAAAGCCTTTCTGCCTCGAACAGCCTGAAATCAATCTGGCTGAAATGGAAATGAGGCAAAACCAGAGAGCGAACAGCAGGAGAGACAGAGGTGGGCGACAAAAAGCATGAGGGTGGGGAAGGAGACGGGCCCGAGCTGTTTCCACGTCCAAAAACATGCTTCAACCTGTTGAAACTGCTCCGTCAGCTTACTGGAGTCAATCCGACAAACCCCCCACAGGTTGTCTTTCTCTCTCCTTCACTCCCGCAGGCCCACAGAGAAAGATGTTAATAAACTTAGCTATTGTAGATCAAACCAAAGGGCACAGAACAGAGCTAAGAGCTAATCTGTCCATCCCTTGCACACTCCTAACAAGAATGGTGGAACGTTAGTGGCGCTCCAGAGCAGGATTTCTATCTATTAAGCTGCTGCACACCTCGTCTATGAGGACACCCCAGAATGAAACATGTAGGGAAATGGATAAATAAGTTCTCCCCCTTGGCTGCGCTGTGGGGAAATTGATTTACATCCTCTGTGTTCGTCTTCACAGAAGTCATTATCGCCCCTTTGGGATTGATGATTATCTTTTTATCATGGTGGTGAAAATGGCAATTTGCGCTCTTCGCAAGGAGGAAATCTGAACATTGTGAAATGGGTGCTGTAAAACACAATGGCACACATTCATTTCTTTTTTTTCCAGGCTCACATTCTCATCTTCCTTTGTGCCAATCTCCCCCCCCCCCCCTCTGTCTGCCTGTGAAAGGACGGCGAGAAAGGCATTCTGATCTGCTGGTAGATACACGAGACGCAGAGCGGAGCGCTATCACCCCCTGTGTTGACGCCACAAGGTCCAGAGTTGTCAAAAGTATCTGACCTCCATCTTTGTGAGATTACAGCGCAGAGAGTGGATATAGATCGAATGCGTGTTCAAACAAATTTAGTCGCCGTCAGGATACATAAGCGTGCGTGAAGAACAATGTTGCCTTGGCAACACTGGCCCCCTCCCATTCACCCTTTGGTGAATATTTCGTCCTTGTTTGATGAAATGAAACTGTGTGAAATATTAAACAGTCTGTGATCAGTGGGTTTTAGGTCGTACAGACTAACAATCGACTGCTTTCTGCCAAAACAGGCAACATTTGAAGAAAAATGGAGCTTGAGAAATACCAATAAATAATGAATACTTGGTAAAAAGGAGCCGACATGAAGAAAAATCTTGGATGGTTCACATTCAACCCTCTGTGCTGAGGCAGAAACATTTTGGGAAACTCTTTGCTTTGCCGTCTTCCTGGCGAACCACCCGCTTCACCTCATGTTCCTCCTTTCTTTGTTGGTTTTCCTCCGAGTTACAAAGAGATCTCTGAACAGCACCTGGTTTATTTTGACACTGTGATCCCAGAGAGCAGCACAGCCACATCCAGACTTTGATTTCAAAAATCAAAGTGTAAAGTGAGAATTGGGCACAAGATCAAACACTGCTTGACTTTTTCATCAACTTTGTTTTATGGATGTACTTTATATTTCTCCTGCAGGAAGAGAGAGAGAGAGAGAATAAAATATGATTAATGAGAGCGGGTCAAAGCAGAGTGCAGGTGGAGGATATTTTTACCACATTGCTGACCGGGCCCGAATCCAGAAGTGAGCAGGGGTGGGCAGTGCCACCCGACTGGGTTTTCCCTGCATGGAGAATTGCGTCAAATCTAGTGCTGCCTCCCGACAAATTTTATGGTACAGTGGAAACTGCTTATAGTGATCATGTTTGTCCCGGGCCAAATTCATCACTATAAGCAACTGATTACTATAAAAGAATTGTGCGACAACTCCACTGTCTGAAAAGGTGCCCATTCCAAGTTTCTAAATTCCCCCATGAATCTGACCAGTCTAGATCCGGCTCTGTTGCTGACAGAGGAGAATAAAGAAGTATTACGTTTTTTTAAAAGTATATATTTGCACAAAATAAGCTCAGTGTAAATTGAAGTACATATCTTTCTTTGTTATATTGTTAATGATAGTTAAAATGTAGTAAAGTACATTTTCATGAAATATAAGAACACAAATATATCAGCTCTTGCCTTTTTATAGCAACAAGCTCTTTTACACGAAAAGTGTTTCAAAGCCTGCAACTGGCCGTTTCTATATTTATTCCCTCCACTTGGTCCACACATAAACAAACTGCTCGACGCCTCTTTCCATTTGCCTGTCAGGTCCTGAGCAGCGCCTCCACAGAGAAGGGTAATGGCCTCACAGCTGCAGTCCTGCCTGAGCTGCCGTGAGGGCTCTTGACAGAGTCTTCACGAGGACCTGCCGGGGCGGCACGAGTGTCTGCGCTCCAGCTCCGAGCCGTCAGAGGTCTGGGATCATAAGTCCTGCTGGTTCCACTGACGTCCGCTCCGCCCAGGATACCCTGATCTGATCTAAAAACAGAGCTTGTGATGCTGGAGGAGCCGTTTGAGTCCATTATTTCTGGTGGGTCTGAGGGGGATTTGACAAGTTCTAGACGCAGCAGACTTGTGTTGCCGTGATTTTTGAGTCCCTGTTGTGATGGCGGAGACATCAGCTCTGCTCGGTCTTTCTTCTCAGAGACTCTCCATCCGTTCTGCACCTCCTCATCCCGCCTGGCTCCCTCTGTGCCTCGGCATAAAAAGTCAGTAAAGTCCCCTTCTGCAGGAGATCTACTCTTCAGGTGGAAGAAGTGACAGAACTGGAAGTCGCACTCATACAGCGGAGGCTTGTATTTGTATAGGTAGCCTGATGTCCCCGCAGCAGTGGGGTCCTTGTCGAGAGCGCAGCAGTGCAGGCCGGGGGAGACGGGCAGCGGCGGAGGGTGAAGCACGGGGACGAGGACGGAGGAGGAGAAGGAAAGTTCACTCTGCAGCTCCCTCTGCCTCAGCTCTCGCTCCAGCATCACGTTCTCCAGCTCCTTGTCAGCGAAGGCTCGTCTCTTCCTCATCCGGGCGCTGATGGACGGGCACGTGAAGTGTGCACGATCCCTCTGCGCCTGCTTGGACCAGCAGGAGGCGTCTTCCTCCAGAGGCACCGCCGGTTTCAGGCCTGAACATGGGAACAAAGCCACATTCTGCTGTTATATAGACATAACATATTTATGAATTATGATACTGTTCCAAGCAATTAATTGTCCTGTTTACGTTTGACAACTTTGCTGTTTATATTTTAATATTCCAGTTAGTTAGCGCTGTCGTTTGTGCTTTACTGTGAGCACAGGGAGGCGGAGAGGGCGATTAAGAGGACACAGCTTCAGGCAGGATTTGACAACAAGCCAAAAGGTATTAATACACACAAGGCATTACCATAATGGGCTGTTGTTGTAAAATAAAGAGTGATCAGGTTTGTTTATATAAATGAAGTGTGTGTAATATCATCCCAGAAGAAACACAGGTGGTGTCAACCAAAGAGAGCTCGCTACAGCTCTGTGTGTGGCAACGGACATAGTGTATTCACATGTCGGCCTTCACATAGTGTATTCACAGTACATGTACATGTATGTAATGTCATTAACACTATATTATCAGTGACGCGGTCGTTTGGGGAAACAAAGCTGAACCCTGCAAGGTCATTTCATTTCAATGCTGCATTGACTAGTGTTGCTGAATCGTGTGGCCTTCGGTCCCACCGCTGACTCCAAACTGAAGCGTAATGTTAAACTGTAGATCCGTTTACAAGATGTAGAAGTCATTTAAAACCAACAAAGTGAACATATTCAATGTTGTTTTTTTCTCTACATGAAAACAACTTTATCGCAACGCAACGTGTGGCTGCAGAGGGCGCTGTTGCTCAGTAAATGTTACATAGTGTTGCTTTAAAGTTAAGGTAAACTGGTCAGAAATTCAACCAAACATTTTATTCTAATGGCCTTTTCGCTTCAGTTTTCTTTCCTTAGAAAAAATTAGGTCTGACATGTGAATTTTCAACCTTTATAAGCATCACATTCTGTTTTTGAATGACAGATGAATCACTCCCTCCACCAAGAGATGATTCATTTGTAACCTTGCTTGAATTCAGACAAATGTAATGCAATAAAAAATCCATAAAGCAAAAAGCAAAAGTCGAGTTTAAGCTTTTCCTCTGGTCTACAGGGGAAAAAAAGAAATTACTTTTTGTCACAGTCCTGGAGAAAGGAGGGATGTTAATGAGAAAGGAGATGTTAATTAAACTTTACCCTGCAGTATGCTCTTAGTTAGGAGGCTCGGCTCGGCTGCTCGGCTGTAACGCTGATACGCCGTCCTCCGCAACGGAGCCGCACACCTGACCCCCCTCTTACCCTGAGAGGAACATGGGAACAGGAGTTAAACATTTGGACATAATCATATTGTACTGAGACCATCCCCCACGTGCAATTAAAGGGATTCAATACATTATGTAAGAGGCAAGTAAAGGTCTTGGTGATTCATTGCAGGGATCTTGGCCACTTGTCCTTATCTCTTTTGCAGAGGGCTGCAGCTACATCGGTACCAGGAATAAAAACAGCCTCTGTACTTCCTGGATCCGAGTTGAGTTTACTTTTATTTGTTTTTAAAGCTTTACTGGTGCTTCAGTGTTTCTCTGAGCTCTGCTTCCATCCCCAGATCTCTGTGATCCTCCGAGCAGCTGCTCCGTGCTGTTCCCTGGTCTCATGGAACTAGACAAGCGTCTGCTGGAGCCGAATTAAAAACTATTTTACCATTTACAGTTAAGTGTTACCCCTGTATAAACAAGTTAAAAGCTGAACTGACGACCCACATGTTTTCTATTTCACGCTTTTAGTGCCGTAAAGATTTTATTTTGATATTTTTATTTTGATAAAGGAATTCAACATTCCTTGCGTCTGTATGCCTACATGGATTTGTCTCTGTTATCTCTTTTGTTTATGTTTCATTTGCCTTTTACCATGTCAGGCTTTTTTCTCTCTCTTTATATTTTATTGTACTGTTTATTTTAATTTGATTCAAGCTGTTTTAAATGTGCTTTATAAATAAACTTGGCTTGACTTGGATCTTTGGCTGCTCCATATTTTACAGGAATGCAAGCAGTTTTGTATAGAGGACTGTATAAATACCCTGTTCTATACTATATAGTTTATTGCAGTTATATTTTGAGAGAAAGTTTCATCCACAATATTTATTTATGTTTTAATTATTTATGTTTAATTCAGATTTAACACATATTTCTTATAAAAACAAACTGAAGTCAGAGACACTTTGAAGAGTAGTTCATATTTTTAATATCTATGATTTATTAAAGTTTTAATTGGTGTACTGCTTTGTTGCTTTATTTTCTTGTTGTTGTCTATATTCTCTCTTGGAAAATAGATCTTGATCTTGATCTCAAATAACGAGGAGAAGCTCACTCTCAAGTCTCTGGAATAATATAAGCCATGCTACAAAATAATTAGAAAGACGTTTTCATATATTCAAAACTAAACTTGAATAAAATGGTCGATTCCATAAATAAAAACACAAAAAAATCAAACAACTACCAAAACCAATCTATGCTTCAAGCTGTTAAAGTTTTGAATTTGGATAAAAAAACATTTCTCCATATGTGCAGCCATGATAAAGGCCTATAGTCAGACTTCTGTCGCACACATTGAATATAATAAATAATAATCGCCTTCCAGCAACATTTCTTCACACTTATGTAAAGTGCAAAATATCCACATGTATTTTTATCTTCAGAGGAAAGCTGGGCAGCGACAGAAAATTATGGAGTGAGAAATAAAACATTTATTCTAACCTTAGGTCTCAATCATGAAAGTTAAATAATTTACTCCCCCAAACACTCACATATTTTGACCCAGGTTTTTGTGTTTCTGCACACTCGGCCCCTCGCTCACTGACCTGGCCCTGTGCTCTCCTCACCTCCGCAGCTTGCTGCCGCCTCAGCGCGACCTGCGCCGCCATAACGCGCTGCCGCTCCACCACCAGCAGGCAGCAGGCGCAGCGACAGTCCCTCCAGCGGCAGAAGCGTTTGTGGCCTTTCAGACACGACACGACGCCGTGGTTCCGACAGCGGGCGCATTTAGGGCTCCGGGTCATCTTGCGCGGCTTCTGCTGCTGCTGGATCTCTGGGGACAGGGACGCTTTATTCTGCCCTCCGTCCCCGGGGAAGCAGCCGCGCTGCCCGGCGCATCCGTCAGGACTCGTCACGTCAACAGCTTCTTCGGATTTGAGCTCTTCGGATGTTGCCGTGGTCTCCCGCTGCAGGCCTCCTTCCAGCTGAGAGGACATCTATGACTAACAACAAACACATGGGTCCCACTTTTAATGCGCTTTGTTGCTGAGAGGACTTTTACGCAAAACTTTACGCAGGATATTTACTCAAGATACAACGAATCAAACCTGTTAATGTTGTTAATTGTCACCGTGGAATTGGTGCACCAATGTAATATTTGGTTTTCTATCCATTTTTCTTATTAACCGGCCAGGAGAGCTGATAAATCTCAACCGGTGGAGCAGTTTTACGCACGCATTGCAATATTAGAAATCGAACAACCACCTGTAACATGACAGCACACATATTCCCCTTATTCCAAAAAAACGACTTCCATCAGAAACCAAACAGACGCAGTCTTACAACGACCCCCGGAGATGGAATAACAGCTGTTCAGAAAGCTAATGGTCAGCACCCACCCGTGAGGTGTGGTGTCCTTCTCCTCTCTGCTGCTGCTGCTGCATGACAGTGTTTTCAGGGTGGAAACTTTGCAGCCTACCGCCAGACGTTTGAAATGTCAAGCCTCTCTCTCAGCTGCTCCCTGACGCACTTTCCAAGAACGAGTGGATGGCAGACCGGGCCACAATGCCGAGGTCCTGGCGCGGGACCCGCGAGAAAAAAGATTTGGGGAAACCCGTTGCAACTCCCCCTCTCTTCCTCCCTCCCTCCCGGTAAACACTTATACCTGCCCAGTCCTGTCCTGACTTCCATCTCTGAAGATGTTCTCACCTTTCACCACAGAGCTGGGATCCTGCCAGACGCACGACCGGCGTCATTTTTTACGCGCAAAGGTCAGAATTTAATAGAAGATAAATTGAAATCCAGGAAGGAAAATATCAGCATTTAAACCTGCAACGACTTCATTTTAAAATCAACAAACTCCACCCCTAATCAAAGGCCTAATTATAAATACCATAATACCTGTAATAGGCATAATTCATCTCTCATTCATATCTCATAAAGCCTATAGAGAGAAGGCTCACTTTCAAACATACCTTGGTTCTGTGTCCTTGAGGTTGCACATATGTGTGAGCTGTATGTTTTACCAGGCTGCTGTAATATGGACTAATTACCCATGAGCCTCAGGGAGAGAAGGCCAGTGAGGGAATGAGAGGCAGTGGGAGAGAAGAGGGGGGGGTAACATTTTACATATTACCTAGGAGGAGTCCTCTTCATGCTCATATTTATTCATAATAACCGTTTAATAATTCAATGGTTTTAATGGCCCTCTTGATGTTTCCAGTGTCACTGCTTTTGAGCCTGAAAGTGAAAATCAAAAAGCATAAATATTCCCACATAGTAAAAGTAAGTGTTTTTAATTTTGGTTGGATTATTTAAATTCTCACCTTCTTAAAAAAAAATGAATATAATTTCATGTTGATATCAGGCAGCACACGATGAAGAGATGGAATAATCATTACAAGTAAAGATTTTTAATACAGAGGATTTCATCGGACGTTGATGCTATGCTACACCACCGATGCTAATGAAGGCTATAAAAAGACCTGATGTTTCCTTGACCCCATCATCACCATGAAATACTGCAACTCCATGCACTCAACTGAGATGGTATGAAGAGTGTGCTCCCTTCTGGAGGGAGTCTGTAATTACACCTGGGGGTAATTTGACTTTTCACCCAAGCTACAGTCCAGTCATCCAAATATTATTCACCGTCAGACTATTTGTTTGTGAAGTTCCCACTTTTCTCTGACACAGATCACGGCTTTTCTAAACTAGTCGACGTAACTAACTCGGGCTTTACTTCAAGTTGAGCTCATTAAAAGCGATTACCACAGTTTGCACTTCTCGCTTTGGGCAAACGGTGATTAACTCATTATCTACAAAGCATCACCACCAACACTTCAGATTATATTTAAATTGCAGATTCTCTCCATCCTATTTTCTGCTCCCAAGGGAAATTCTTTCAAATACACAGACATTTGCAGCAGCATATTCAAGGCCTGTATTTGCATATGCAAGTGTACATATTTTGTGCAATGTTGATGCCCATAAATGCACAGAACCTAAAAATAAGTTATGTGCGTAGAATAAGTCAAAGTGAAAACCTGCTGTTTTCACACAGCATCTTCTTTTCCAGGGTCCGAGCGCTCAGGTGCCATAGACCCCGTCACCTTTGATGCTGATCTTCAGACTTAGACACGGCCAGAAGGGCTCGGCCTGGAGATCTCAGGGGGCTTTCAGATCATAAAGGGTTAAAGGATCAGATATTAATGACAAAAAAAGATATCATCATCAAAGTGATACAGCCAATAATGTAATCTACAGCCGTGCCACAGTTATACAGGCAGGAGGGTATCACAGTAATCAAGTGATGTCAAATCTGGTGCATTTAAAATATAGTTTCAGTATTTGCTATGTTTTCAATGTGTAAATCTGATTAATAGTACATTTGTGTGAGCTGTGTATGTTGTAAAGTGTGATGTGGTTTTATTTAGTTTTTATTTAGTTAATAATGTCCTGTCAACAGAATTATGACGATTAAGGACAGAAAAGCAGGAGTTTGAACATGAGCCTGGATGAAAGTAAAGTTGAAGGCCGTTTGTAAATCGGGAGGAAACTCTTAAAATATTCTAAATGTGAAAAATAGAATTCCAATCCTGAGTATTTTGAACTGTCGACTGGATTCAATGCAGTTATATGTACATTTGTATCCTGTCTTTGTTTAACCGCAGTAACGTTTATAGATGAAACAGCAGGAGGATAAAAATTAAAATCCTCCATTTTAGGGGAAAGCAACAACCATGACGACCACTTGGAAAACATCTCAAACCCTCTAATTGCCCCAGTGAAGGGTGTGTGGTAGAATATTCAGCCCATTTACCATTTATATTTATTATAGGAGCCCTCTGAGAGCAAATACCACCAAAGCCCAACATTCCCTTTATGAAACCACAATCAAATTCACATGATCCACATTTTATTTGGATCTTCACCACACTGCACACACTCATAAATATCAGCCTCCTTAATATGTCTGAATTTTCATCAATATCTGTGAAATATTCCCAAAGAAAACAATGAAAATGTTGCGTGTCCGTATCTCAAAGTGACAAAAAGAACCTGGGTCAGGCCCCTGACCTTTATCAAATCCTTCTGGTTAAATTACACTGATCTTTGTGAAAGTCTCACGTTCCTCCTCTGGGCTTTTTTAACATTCTGTTAAACAAACCACTGACGCTCTGTTTCCAGGTCTTCAGATATGGAGGGATGAATGTGCTCGGTACATTATTGGTGGTACATGCATGAGCTGCTGTGCAGTATATTCATCGGAAACAGGTAAGTACCCCCTTATTAATACCATCAGCTCTGCGGCTGCTGGCATCAGAGTGCACCGCTCAGAGCCCCTTGACTCTCAGACAAATTGACTGTCATCAGCAGTGACATGGCGTCCTGGTATTCTCGTCACACGTCCTCCTCCTTCCCGGCACTCTCCTCTGCATCCTTTGCCTGTACTCAGAGCCGCTGCCCATCTATTCTTCCATTTTTACAGCAAAGATGGAGTTTGACAGACTCCTCGGCTCCCACCACTCGGCCCGCCGGTGTGTCCTCCTCCGTCTGCCTCTCCCTCTCTGACTGGCTTCACTGATCGTCTTGTGCAGGGACTCAAAAGACAAAACGGGAAAGGCGGACAGGCTGTGAGTTAAACTCAAGGACAAGAGGCTCTGCTCCAACTTTACGGAATGTTCTGAAGTTTACAAAAGTGAAAACAGAGGAGTTGGGAGGCAGGGTGCATTTATAAACACAATCCTGAGCTGAATGTCAGCTCACTTCAAAGAGAGATATCAAAACACACCGGCTGCGTTTCACGGTGCCTTTTACACAAAGGCTTTAGCTACTTTATCCACCGACTTCCAAAGAGCAGGAGACACCTTGGCAGTTATCGGCGTTCGGCAGGGGCCATTAAGTTGACAGTTTTTGCAAGGGAGGTTTAACCTGCACCTCAGAGAGTATCTGAGTTTGTCAAGCCTGTTATGATGAAACAAACGGCTGCTTTAATGCACTCCTAACTCATCACAGAAGACACAATCAGGTCCTGTTTGGGACTTTTTTGTTTCCTGTGCACGTCCCTTTGAGGATCAAGTCTGGAGTCGGCTGATAATAAGAAATCTCGCACTTATTGTCACAATAAGGTTTTAATACAAATAGTAAACTTTGGCAACAGATGAAGAGGATGTACAGTAATCCAGTCCTCAGGCTTTACGCTCCGTGAGAGCAGCCTGGCTCACGACACTGAGACAGGATTTCTTTTTTCACCATTTCCTTTAAAGAGGTCAAGGTGGGGTCAAGGAGGAGCATCTCTGCGCGATGCAGAAAGACCATGATGCATCAGTGAGGCCTGATACACGCCACCATCAAATTATAAAACATTACAAAGCCTGTTGTGCACTCAGGATCCTTTTCCACATCATTATTACTGCTCATCATGTTGTATATTCTTATTGTTCTTCTCCTTCATCTTGTAATAATAATAACGTAGAGGGGTAGTACGTGTAGTATTTCTGATACAGTGATGCTGCAGCCACCATAACCACTTATTGCTTAGCAACCTTGAAATCGGTAGTTCAGGCCTAAATCCTGTCTATTGCACATAAAAAACATGTATACATATTATGTGGAGTATAAAACATATATATATATATATATATATACTTTCTTGTTGGGGGTTTTAGTTGTGGGGTTAGTTTCGACTGTAAAATATATCAATGCGAATAAAAGTGTGCTTGGGTTTGGAGACCACACTGATACTGCACCTGCTATCATAAGCCCTGATGTGTGAGCATCTCCAGGGTAAAAGCAGAGCAGGTCCAGAGGACAGTGAAGAGATTAAACTTTATCCGAGGCACAGACTGGACCTGATTTATCCGTCCAGGGTGCAGTGATACTGTTGCACAGGTGTGGGAGAGAGAGAGGGATGGAAACAATCAGATAGTGAAGAAGAAAATCTATCAGGTCTCAGTTAGAGAAGATTCTCGACCATACTGTGAGATGTCCATGTAGTTTTTTATTATAAAGCAGGTGTAGGTGCAATAAATGATAAACACTGTGACAGTATCTAAATGTGCGATCCACAGATAAATGCACCATATTTAGAAACTGGGACTGTGTGATGTCACAACAAAACCGTCACGACCCTCAGTCCTGTCCACAAAGTGTCTAACCTTGTAGGATTTAGGGTTTTCCAGATATCTGATTTTATTAATTCCCTATTTATATATATATATCAGGTTTTTAACACTATCCCTCCTTCATCTAATGGATTTCTTCCATCTCGAAGTCTCCTGTCATGTCACTCTTGTTATTTTATGAGTCACGCTCGTACTGGAAGCTGTTTTTATGGCGTGTGTGGATTGCAAACAGTTCAGGGATGAAATCCGCTGCCTGGAGCCAGAGCTCCAGACTGGATAAGCTGCTTGTCAGCTTTGTCTCTGCAGGTGCTGCCCAGGCAAAGCATATTTCCATCATAATTTCACAAACTGCCACACTGCTTTTGGTCTCTTATTTAAAATCCCATTGGAAACTCCACACAAAAAACGCAGACTGCTCCTTGTCTGTCTCCTGGTAATCCGCTCATCATGTTCCCCTGAGCTGCTCCATCACCCTCCTCCCTAATGTCCCTGATGGTCTTGGATTCTACAGCCACATACGCTCCCCTGGCTGATCTCGACACACTGGTACTTTACCACTCTGCTGGCAGCCCAGGAGAGTGAGTTGAAGACTGGGCAGCAGAGACACTCACCGCCCTGCAGGCTTTCATTCCCCAACACTGCCGGATGATCCAGGAGTTTGCACCAAGGCTCCTGTGTTTAGTTCCGCACCAAATCCAACGGGGGCATTTTAGTTTTTGATTTTGACCATTGGTTCAGTTTATTTCCACACTGACAGACTGTGGTAATTTACATTTAACGGTAGGAACCAGGCTCCTGTCAGACTGCAATCCATTTTCATGTTTCACTTCCTGGGGCCTCAAGCTAAGAGGCATGGTAATTGTCAGATTTTGTGAGAACGCCCTTAAATTGTGGGATCGACTGCATCAAGCTGGAAAACGTCCTAATGAGGTATCGTGCCGATAGCTTTCTGCCAAAAGCTTGATCATTTCATGGGTTTGGTTGAACGTCTGTGTGTATGATGTGCCTGGGATGTTCTGCACAGGATTACTTATAATTTGATAATAAAATAAATATTTTAAGATAAGAAAGATGTGTTTTCATGGTTTCGGACGTACCAAGACTCGACTGAGTATTTAACTCAGCACACAAACCAGTGATGGAGAGAGAGAGAGAGAGACGAGGGTAGAGAACCAGAGGAAGATTAGACCCCGGGTTCAGAATGAGTCATGGAAGTAGGAAGAAGAGGGCAGGGCTGTGTCTGCGGCTGAAGCCGTGACCATAGCAACATTTACATCTCCATGATGTGATGCTTGATGACCTGAAGAAAATCCTCCAGGAGCCAGAAGTTGCCTCCTCACGCTCCATTTGAGCCGACACTTTCTGCTGTTGGCGTCTCCTTCTGCTCTTCAGTCCATCGTGTCCTTTACTCTACCATTGTTCTCCTTCCTTCCTTCTCTTCTTTCTTTGTTTCTTTTAGCATCGAACGAGTCATTTTGTTTAATTGGTGTTTCTCTTTCTTCTGTTTGACTCATCCAGGTTTTTTGTGAAGTTAAAAGTTCTGCAAAGTTGAAAAGCTCCTCTCCCCGACAGAAAACCCTGAACCTCCTGAAACGTTCGGACAACAGTACGGCCGACACATTTAGCATAATACACACTGCAAACCCCTTAACTCGGCCAGGTTAAGGGTTCAGGTTAAGGAAAGGGATGTGTTTTCTGATCACTGGAGCATGTAAACGTTTTCTAGTAACGACCCAAATTAAAATGAAAACCCTGATTATGAGCAGAATATGTGCAACAAACCAAACTGTGTTCGAGGAAAATAACTGTCTGATGATAAATAAGAAAGACATTATTCTCAACTGGGCTGTAAAAATAGAAGTTAATATATCAATAACAACCATTTTCACATTCAGGGCCCTTCTAGTTTTTCCACTGTGCTGTTTCGGTACAAGCGTCACGTGACAGAGAGCATGACTCACTCACACTGAATCGCTGTGTACCGCTGCTGTCAAGCCTTTTATTTTGTATTTTAGGAGAGAGACTCAGGGGGATGACACGAAGCAAATGGTAGCAATCAAACCGGGGACATTTACGCCCATGTGATATCACCACAGCTCTCAGGTCGCACAGCTGTCATACTTGATGTACTCACTGGGTAACTCTGCCGCAGGTGTTGGTTACTGCGCTGAAGATGAAACTGAAGTTAATGAAATGTGACGAGTTTGTCATGATCTCATAAACATAAGTGACATTTTGTTAGATGTTACAGAGAGAAAAATAAATTGACCCGCAGGCAAATATTGGTTTAAACCACAAACTGTTTATGAAGATGGACGACATGACACCTCCACAAAAAGCGAAACCAAAGCGTCTTAATCGCCATCTGGTGGTTGGCTGCAGTATCGGTCATAATCCCTGCCTCCTCCAAGTTAGCAGATGGGACGTGGACCAAACCAAAAAGTAAAAGTCAAATAAATGTGTTCCCAAAGATGGCCTCTGTCATTTAAGTTAGTTCTTATCTACGTCAATTGTTAAAAACAGGGTGAAACGTCACGATTGACACGTATCGATAGGACCTCGCTACCGCAGCTCCATCCCCCATCGCTTCTGCGTGGACCCTGGCTCAAAATGACGTCCATCTTTATATCCAGTGTATTTTTTAAACCTCCTAAGATAAACATTTTAATCACCTGAACCTTTCATTTGTTAATTATCGATTCTGCCTGCACGTTAAGTTTGTCTTTAAGGTGACTTTCCTAACACAAACAAAGCGCCCTGAGGGGCACCAGTGATCAGAGGACACGACATATCACACACACACACTCACAGCCCATGATCAATGTTGTATTTAACACATCTGGTTTCAGGCCGGATCAATGCACGACGGCTGACCCCCCCCCCCCCCCCCCCCCCCGAATGAATTTAACCGCACCTTTGCAACTGTATCTCCCTGTGATCCTGAAGTCTGCGCACCCTGAAATGCTTTGTGTCTGCAACTATTGATTTAGTCTCTTTCAGGCTCAGGTTAATGAGAGCTCTTCAATAATGCAGACAAAGCAGCTCCGTGTACTCACAGAGCATCTCCTGTCTGCCCCCTTCACTGGACGGCCCTGTCTCATTATCTCTCCCCTTCAGCTTTTTCTCCTGTGGTCAACGTCTGAGGATGGAGTGTAGGAGCGATACCCCGACCATACCCCCTCATTTCCTTCCAATCTCACCACCTCTGATGTTTTGTCTTCCTGAGGTTCAAAGGCTCCGCAGATGAGATACCCTGCGCTGCAATAACAGCAGAACAAGAGCCTCCCAATTTAGACGCCCGCTCTAGCCGCTGTATCAGATTGGATCCGTTCTCTCAGATTCATGGGCTCTTTTGTCTTTCGGCTCGTCTTCCTCTATCACACTCAAGGTGTGACTTTATGAATGGTAAGCAATATCCCCTCAGACACGAAGCAAAGTGCTCAGTGTTGTGTAATTACTGTAATGCAATGAGCCACCAGAACAATGAGCTTTTCAGTCAGACAGCATTTTCATAAGCCGCAGGTCTGTGTGGCGTAAGCAAAAATGCATTTGAATAAGTTACAACTAATTAAAATAATAACATTTCTGTTGCTTACCCTGCATTTTCCTTGCGAGAGATGCGACCGCTTCCAAGCTGATGCGATGAATGTTCAAATGACTCAAATATATTTCTGGCAACATCTAAAAAAAGTAGAAGGAAATATACTTTATTTTTGCTTGAAATAGCAAAAGGCAGACCTGAATTCCTCGGTACTTGTTATAAGTTATTCGCCAGGAGCTCAGAATATTTCGCTCACAGTGGAGGTGATGAGGTCCCCGGCAGATTCAGCAGAGGCCTCTGACAGATGCTTTGCAATGCAAATCACATCATTATGAGAAAAATGTGAGATTATTCTTGGATGTTTGTTGGCACCGGGGAGCTGTATTAAATGGCTTCTAATGTCATTTCACTCTGTCGGGATGCACACGCTGCACAAACACACAAAATCTGATAAAGACAATCACCACTCTGAGCCGCAAACATGGTCCAGAACATGATTCACAAACAGATGGCCTTGAAATATCTCTGTTCAGAAAGTGTCTTCAGATGCTAATTAGAGAACATTAATTGACATTTGTCTTTAAATTGCTTGTGACGGGCAGCAGATAGAGAGCAGGTAGCGGGTGGAGATGAGTGGATGCTAATTGCGAGCGTGTTTTTTTAAATTCATGTGTTTGATCATGATTCGTGCGCTGGTGGGCGGGCAGAGGTCGGGTTTCACTGCACGAGCTGCACCACCACAGCATCTGCCCCTTCCTTCTTTTTTATCCACTGGAAAAGTATAGAGGCTGTGACAGCTGGGGAGACTGTATGGAGAACAGTCACTGTGGGTACATTATAGATGCTCTCACGCTTCACTGTTTCTTCCATTAAATCTACTCATGAATCAAATTAGCTTTCTTTCCTCAGCTGTCACCTTTTTTTTTTTTTTTTTTCTAAGCCCACCAAAGGCGCTACAGCCCCACGCTGAGGCTCTGATAAATGCTACGACGGAATGAATAGATTCAGATTTACATAAATGGAATAAATAATAATAATAACAGTATTATTTGTGGGGGGGGGGGCAAGGCAGCCTAATCAGCATCTTCTGTGGCTGCCCGGAAACTCATTAGAATACAGAAATATGCTTTTCCACTTTATTGCGTCCTAATTGTCCATTTCTCTGAGGGGACGACTGCCCCCCCCCCCCTAAATAATGATGCCTTAAAAGAATCTCCAAATGGGAAGAGTCACACAGAGATTCTGTAGATTAGATAGATAGATAGATAGATAGATAGATAGATAGATAGATAGATAGATAGATAGATAGATCTCATCCAATAGGTAACATGTTTTTTTTCTAATGTGATGGCAATTCATCCGTTGTTGTGACATTAAAGTGAGACAGAATGATAAATAGGAACATTGCATACATTAAATCCAAAGTTTCATCTTCTCTGAAGGGGCGGCTGATAAATTGTTGAAAAGCTGGCGGTGTTGCAAAAAAGAGCGGATGAGAAGATTTTATCAGCTGATAGTTGTAGACAACGACAACAATGGCACATGTGGGCTACTGTATCTCCTCCAGATAATACGGAGGCAGATTTGTGGCTAAGAGCTAAATGTTCGAGCTACAGAGCTGCTCTTTCACAGTAACGCTTTCGGGATTACCCCCCCACCCCAACCCACCCCATCTTTCATTTGACGGTTGAAAAACAAAGAGTGTCCTGGCTCGAGTGCAGAAAAGAGAAATGGGATAAATGTGGTGTAATACCGAACGGATTGGACGTCACAGGTCTGTACTTTGAAGAAAACTTCAGAGGACTCACCGAGCATTCTCCCAACTTCAAAAGAGACGGAGTAATAAATATATGCCGGTGTGAACTGAACCTAACAACACTAGAGAGAGAGAGAGAGAGAGAGAGAGAAGCTTTAATGTATTTTTTATATGTCTCAGTCTAAAGATGCTCTTTGTATCATATCTGAAATCAGGATATGTTAAATTATCCTTTTAGTCTGGTTAAAAATATAGTTATCCAACATTTTATTTCAATATGTAATTATTCTATTGACGGTTATTACAATAGAATTTGTGTTAAGGCTACAGTGAAAACAAAGGATGCAGAGGTTTGGGAGGAAAGTGGGTTTATATAGTTTTCGCCTTTAATGGCAACATATGTTTCCGTCCTCTCTCATACAGTATTAATAATCGGTCCTGACTATTAATACTGCATCGGACAGTATTATTTAGATTTAGTAGTTATTTAAACAAAGAATCCAAGATCTAGACATTATCGGAGGGATTGCACACATTCCCTTTTCCATGTCGTCTCTCATCTTGACGGCTGTACAAAGAAAACACAACTGAGTCAGGTGAGGAGATAAAGAGCTGGTCTTGGTGGGTGTAATGTCTGCAGAGATTCATGATGCACTTTTAACAACCTGCAGACTTCAGCAACAATGATCCCTCACCGGCTTCCCACCCACAAATAATAAAGATATAGTTAAGATATGTTTAACTTTATTCTCTGAGATCTGTTTATGTTCTACTTTTGCCAAGTTTGTTTTGAAGGAATCTTAATAATGCCTGGGTAATGTTAATGTCTTCTCTATGGAGACTGGCGTTCACATTGTGTGGTTAGGTTTTGGAGACAAAAGCATCATGGGTAAAAGACCGCGATCACTGACTCAAGCAGGAGCAAATCAACCAAATCAAATGAGGACCCTAATGAAAGGATATGAAAGCACTGACTAAACTCCCGTCACATCTGCCCTGCTCTTTTCGCCTCTTCCCGCCTGGCTGTTAAATCCTTACCTGGGGTAGTTGGCGGGGATACACAGGCAGCCAGGGCCCTTTGATGGATCCTGGTGTAAAGACGTGGAGATGTCTCGCTAAGTGTGAGATGATGCAGGACGATCAGGACTCTGGCAGATGAAGAGAAACTAATAATTTCATCACGATTTCACAGGGTGTGAAGTAGTCGAGGTGAGCTGTATCAATCTTTCAAGACTCTGATGCCACCTTATGAGTGTATACTTCAATCAGAAGTCGAGATCAAACACATCTCACTGGTTTTTGATGCTAGATTGATATTCCAAACTTGCCCAACAGATAAGTCAGCCAGAGATCATTAAGCTGCATGTACGTGTTTCACCATCAGTTCTTTTTTATTCTCTCCAATACTGGATTAATTCACAATATCCACCAATTTAAACAATATTAACTCACATTCTAACTTTATGTGTTCCATTATCGTTCATGAACACAGGCTGTGAACAAGTCAGGACTCTTTAAATAGAGAAATAGTTCAATGAAATGTTCCAGCAGCGATCGATCATCACACAGCAACGTTTTAATATATTCAAATAAAGTGAAACAAAAAGCTGCGACGCTTCCTGCTGTGAGCCGAGTCAGACAGCAGAGCGTGCGTCGCACATGTGTACGTCTCCTGAGCCGTCAAACAGATATTAGCGTTTAAATAAAGTTTGACAGCTCTGTTGGGAGAAATATAGAGAGTTGAGAGATGTGAGGTGTTCTATCAGGCACGCAGCAGGAAGGGTGGGACACTCCTCATCAGCAGATACATGGCTGCCTGTAAGAGTGAAAGGTTGTGTGAATATGTATGTGTGTGCAGAAATGTCATGTTGAGTGTTTTATATTGTTTTATTCATTTAATAATTGTCTATACTTTATGATTGTTACTTTCTGGGGGCTGTGTATGTGTGTGTGTGTGTGTGTGTGTGTGTGTTTATGTTCAGTCTATGATGTTAACTTTTGTATATTGTTTTTTGTGTGAAACTGCTTCCATTTACAAACTTGCTGTGTGTCAATGTTACATGTGTATGTTCCAAAAAAACGAAAGTGTCAAAGCAACGAGCCCGGATCAACTAATATTTGACTCTTGATCCCACCACCGGCTTTCGATTTAATGTCCTTTCTATATTTAAGAAAAAGACAACAAAAAGTAATGGAAATGAGGCAGGAGCTTAAATATTGAGAGAGTAATAGAGTAGGTTAAATCCACAGGGGCAGAAAGTGATAAGAATGGAGAGATGAAGAGGTTTGAAGCTCCGGCTGCTGGTTGCTCTGCTTGAGGAGGAGGAGGCTGTAATGGCCTCCTAATAACTTGGACAAGTTGGCGCTGCTGAATTATGGATAAGACAAGAACATCCCACTCTAAATCCCATTAGAGAGACTCGGGAAGGAAGGAACAACAGGATAGGGACGACATGAGGAATGGTGGAGGATGGAGGGGAGTGTAATTAGAGTGAACTGATGGTGAGCAGAAGGAAAGAGGAGAGTAAAACAGATGCATGGAATATAAATATTAGACTCGAGCCGGTGAGGAAAAGGCAAAAGGAGGGAGAGATGAGGACAAGACTATGGCAGTTAGGAGCTGCTGGTCTGAATAATGTAATAAGTAGTAAAAATAAGAAGTAAATTCTTATATCCCTCGTAATGGATTGAGAATATTAAACATTTCATTGAGGTATAAAATCTAATTTATAGAGAATTTAACCGGTTTAACTCATAAAGATGGGTTTCCTAATCAAGTGTTCAAAAAAACTAATTAAAACAAAAGTATTACAACTTGCAATTTATATCTAATAACTTTCTCAGGATATCTTTAACACTCAGAGACAGAGGTGCATTATGGGATTTTGAGAATAAGGTGATATTATTATGAGAATAAAGTCGTAAGGTTGGATCCAGAAAGAAAAACACTCCGACTGGTCCAGTTCTCCTATTTCATAAGAAAAATTATAAATAAATAATCTTTAATCTTGTAGTATTATGACTTTGATCTTTCTATTTTACAACCAAAATCTATACTAAAATCTAAGTTACCATACTGAAGTGAAATTATTTTAATTTTGTAATATATTTAAATGTACTTTATACATCTGGTGTATTGAATAATAATAAAAATACTGAGAAAATACTCCAGTATTAGAACATGCAAGTTACAGGAACGTCCCGAGCTCTGTGTACTGGACTGCGTGTTTGCACATGATGACTCATTTTTCACTTCAGCCGCAGGTCATGTTCAACACGGATTCCCCACAGGCGTGATGTCACACACACACACACACACACACACACACACACACACACACACACACACACACACACACACACACTCGGACAATCAAAGTCCAAACACACACGAACAACTTTCACAGATGAATAAAATCGAGTTGTTGGAGGAAGAGAAGAAAAAGGAGTGGTTTTTGAAGAAAGCCATTATTTCAGTGCTGAGTGAGAGATTGCCTCTGACTTTGATCTACGAGACAAAATCCTCACTCTCATACTTTGAGATGTGATACCCCCCCCCCCCGGGACATTTATTACCAGCACGCTGTCACTCCTGTATTACAACTGTTGTTGTCTTGTAATCCTGCAGCTCGGATGAAAACCTTCAGAGTCACATTTTCATCTACACGTTATACATATTCATATGTTTGTTTCTTTTATACTTGTGTTTTTCCCACTTTCTGTCTCTGGAGCTGCTGTCACGTACAAAATCCTGCCAAAGACACTGTGACGGATTATTTGTCCTGCTCTGTTTTGTTGGTCGTGACCATGATGGAGACGTTTCAGCATGAACGATGAACACTCGTCAAATCAAACACACATAAACAGAAACGGATTGTTGAGCAGACTTGGCAGGGAAAGAGAAATTGATGAGCTACAACGATGCTAAGTTATAAACGATCAGAGGCTGTACATGTGCTGGACAAAGTGCGTTTAATGTAAACATATGTGAGCTGATATAATGTGTCTCTATGGATCAGTGTTGTCAGCTCATAACACTTTAAACAGATAGAAGTTACAGCAGCAGAAAGAGACCAACAGATAATAACATCATATTTTACCTCAGGAGTTTGGAACCTGGCCTTGGTTCTACTTGTAAATATTTTATATCTCAAAGGGGCTTCCTGATAAATATAAAAGTAGTTTCACATTGTTTCCCAGTTCTGTTGTGAGGTCAGAGTCACTGCTGACTAGAACTTTGTTTGAGGTTAAGAAAGATTCTGTGAATGTAAATAAACATCTTGGGTCTGAAATCACTGTGGAATTTTTCTGCAAATAAACCAAAACACAATCTTTCCTGAACCTGAACCCGGTGCAACTGTGTTCCAGCTTCCCCGCGGCTGCTCTGTCACTGAGTTCTGAATCTGTCTCCCTACGAGGATGAATACGCATCATCACTTTCCTAGTTTGAGATTCAAACTCTGCTCTGTGCACAAACGCCAGTCCTGCTGACGACGCCAGAACAAACCAACAGCTGGGACACAGTTGTCAGAAGAGTCGTCAGGGAACCAGCTGCTAGATTCAAACAGGAAAGAAAAGCCTCCACCGTGGAAAATATTTTTCTTCCACCACATCCAGATGCACAGGCTCATACACCTCAACATCTACATTTTGCATTTTACATCGAGATGCACACATTTTGTCCTGAGGAATTCATAAAAATGTCAAAAATGTTGGTATCTCGCAATGTTGAGCTGATCTATACAAATATTTTAAGGTCTCTTTCATTGATTCACTCCTGCACCAAGAAAATTGGTTCTGCACTTTTTGCATAATCTGACAGAAAGAAATTTACACTAACAAATCAACAGACCCGTAAAAACATGACCACCTGAGAGGAAGTATATCTGACTCACTTGCTCTCCCGCTCTCGCTCTTTCTCTCGCTCTGTCTCAGTTTTCCGTCATTTGGATTTAGATTGGTGGACTTCGTGTTGGACGGGTGCAGCCATCACTGTAAAGCATTGTTGGACGTCTGGATAAATACATTTGTTAAGGGTGTCGGGGGGGTGAGGTCACCGGGGAATAATGAGGAGACATAATTTGATGGGCAGACGGGGCGCTATGGCGACGGACGCTTTTGTTGCAGTTGTCCAATAAAAACAAAATAACATAGGGCACATTTGCATCTGCTGGTGTCTGCCACGCTCCGACGACAGCAGACTCATAATTCAAAACCATATGCAAGTGCACACAGTTACACACACACACATTCCTGTTAAAACACACACACACACACACACACACACACACACACACACACACACCAGGTTTGTTTACTTCCTCCTCTACCTTCCTCCATTCATCTTTCCCTTACAATCTTGTACCGAGACAACAACCCAGAATTGTGTGTGTGTGTGTGTGTGTCTGTGTTGCACAGCATTTAGTCAGTGTAACAATCCACTAATAACAGAGTCCACTCAAGCCTGTCTGACACCATTGTTATTATCCCCCTCCTCTCAATTACCAACCACTAGTCACTGGGGAGTATACACACACATACACACACACACACACACACACACACACACACAGACACACTCACATACACACTCACACATCATACATATTCATTCAAACGGGCACAAATTCAAACAAGAGAAGATGAGAATATTTCAAACGGGAGAGTAATCGCTGTCCAACAAAGTCAAATGTGACAAGAAAAACTCAACCTCCACTTTGGCCGCTGAGTGTGATCCAGTGCCGACTGCAACGATTTATATGGGAAATTATGCAAATTAGATTCAGGCGGCATTTCCACATGACTGACAGGTTCCCTAACTGGCAATTAGCAGTGGAGTTGGTTTCTCATTGGTTAGAGCCGTGTGACTGTCTGGTGACAAGTGGAATGGATGGACCCTCCCGGCTCTCTGGCATTTAATCACATCTCTCTATTTGTCTCTGTCCCGCTCTCACTCTGTTTGTCTCCTCCCTCTCTCCCTCATTTAGCCTTTCTCTGTCTCTTCACTCAGTTTCTCTATCTCTCCCCATTAGTGTTAATTTGACTAAATATGATCGTCAGCTATCTTTTTATTTTCCACTCCTACGACGATGATGAGACAGATCATCCTTGAACACGAGCTGTGATGAAAAACTAAAAAAAGGAACTTTACCAAAACCTGGAATCATTTTTCGATGACAAGAACGAGGAGACAAAATATGCAGCAGTTTCCTGCACGGCGTATAATCCCAGCATGGTGCTCAGTGAGGACAAAACTTTACAAAAAGTTTGACTTAATATGATTTGAAAATAACAAGGACATTTTACATGGGACTAAGACAAAATGTACTCATTCAAACTTCTTCAACCACCTCTCCTGAGTGTTAGAATTACCTATAAGCAGTATCCCAGTGTGAGTCTTGCTTTTTCATGAAGTTGGAAACTACGACTAAGTTTAGTCTTGTGATTTAAAGGTTGAAACCCAATGATGTAGGAAGGCTCACAACTGATGATACTGTACGTCCTTAACATCCGTTGCTGGTCAACAACATCTGCTGGTGTCTGGTCATTAACGATCGATCAAGCCCAGAAAGAAACACTGTGTAATGTGGGCTGTTGTAGGTGGTGTAGCATCATACACTGTGGATGACAGTCAATTCATTGCAGAAGTATAAATTAGAATATATATATTTATTTTAACCCACCATCGGGAGCACTGGGAGAATTCACGCTGCAGTAGACTGTTAAAATATCCTTAAAGTTTTAACTGTGCTTGGCACCAGCCGTCACTGTGCACTCTCTCACCTGGGGTGTGCATGAGAGCGAGTCGGGTGCATGTGCGAGAACTATGTTCACTAATCATAATTTTGTCTGCCCCATTCATATCATATCATCTATATGATGCAATAGCATGCACTCATCCTGTAGTTTAATATACCTGCATAAATTATTAACAGAGTTAACACCCCGCGAGCGAGTGAACAGCTGATTTCTCTGCTTTTTACGAATGGTCAAATGAAGGAGGACGCAAGAAAACAAACAAGGGAGAAGGACACAAGGAGAGAAGGAAAGAGGAATCTCTTGCTTGAGGAGCCTTCAGTCGTGTTGCCTCCTCAGCGATGAACAGATTATTGAGGATTAGCCTGCCTACAGAACACTGGGTCCTATCAACACCATCCAACCAGTCCAAATCCCGTTTACAGCCAGCGAGCCTATTATTTCACTTAGCGTGAGCAATCGTCGATTGTTGTAACCGTGCTCGCTGGAGATTGTTGGTCGCGAGCTGCTCTGAGCGAACATCTTAATCAGTGGAACAACCCCCGACGTGCTCCGTCGTCCTCATCCGTCTTCGTGACGACGGAGCAGATTCCACAGCGACTGCCTCAGGGTGGATCACAAAACACTGAATCTGCACAAGCAACTGTTTTTGAGAAGGAAAATATAAATTTGCATAATTACACAATGACACACGTGGTGAAAGTGAAGCACCTCTTATTCACGAGTACAGCTGCATGCAGGCTCTCATAATATTACTGAGCATGCAGTGTCCGCACACCAGCAGTATGGAGGGTTAAACACTACAGAATAATCGTATTTCACAGATCATTTCATGTGCATAACATATCGAAATGTCTTCTTTATTCTCTATCATTCCAAACATCTCCGTCTCTCAGACTCCATGTTTCTCTCCGTTGCACACTGCCTGTCGCTTTTTCAACTATTTAATTTTTTTGGTATCTTTTCCCTCTGTGGAGAGAAAGAAGCATGAATTTCACACCAAGTTCTTTGTGCTTAAACTCACTCTTCTATCAAATCTGTTGATCTCCTCGGGTATTTCAGTCGAATCCCCCCCCCCACAGCGAGATCAAACATTTGGGCTGATGTGCAGTTCCAGGCCCACTACCCTCTGTCTTCGAGCCTGACGCTATCTACCCATGGAGGTGGATACTGTGTATTTATAATTGTCAGCACACACATTATATTCCTAACACGCAGCATATTGTCTGTGGCCAAGTAAGTTAAGTGTGTTTGAATTTGAAAATGGCAGACTGCAGAGAGTGACCTGGTGCCCGACACACAGGGAAACACAGGATTGTGAGCTGCGGTGCGGAGAGATTGGCTGAAGCATAAGCCGATTTAGGACTTGCTGAGGTCGGAGATGCACATGCATAACAGAGAGGGCAGTGCCAGAGCAGATGGAGAAATAAAACCAGATAGAAATAATCAGTCCTATCAGACAGTGGTGGTAGTGATGTCATTTCAAATACGCATCATCCAGGGGGCTCTGCAGCTCCACCCTCAGTCTCTTTATCTTTATCTCCTTTTACTTATGTGCTTTTCACCCTTTCTCCTACACATTCACACAGATGCATAAAATATGTTATACTCCTACACATCCAGAAGAGAGATAGTGAGGGATGATAATGTATTTCTGCAAAAATTGCTAATCATAAATCTCACTTCTGTGCCACGACACTGTCCACATCATTTTATTCTGCTCAAATGGGATGTGTAGCTGTTCAGAGGAAAATCTCTAAAAGTCTAAAAAGTTGGCAATAGATGTTTGTTTGTTTTTTTACACAAAGATAAAATACATCATGCAGCTTCATTTTTCAGTCTCCCTGTTCTCCATTTCTTCTGAACTGGTTTTTACTGTTGCTCCGTTTGCCGTCTCAACCAGGTCTCCTTGGAAAAAGGGATCACTGATCTCACTAACCAACATGAAGATCCATTATCGATACCGAAGAAACCTTTCAAAGACACAGGAAAATAAACCCGATGCACTGTCCTAAAAGACAACTAGGCATGTTGACTCTCTATTATCATTATTATTATAATCATTATTTACATTCTTCCTGTTTTAAATTAGTTTTCTTCTTGTGCAGCACTTTGTGCAGAGAAACACGGGTGATGAACGGCTGTCAGTTACAATAAAATCTGTCAGTAGCGTAGTAAATATGATCTTCTCTATGTTGTAAAATGTGGACGTTTCTCTTTTAATTTCACTAAACAAATATTTGGCTTTCTGATAAAAAGGCCTTGTGAGAGTTTGCAAAGTTTTGCCTAAAATTATTTAAAAGAAAAGAAAACACATAAGAAATAAAGACTTGGGAGAATGAAGCCCAAAGAATTAAAGATCAGAACATTGTCTCTATATAATAATAACACTTTGTGCATCGCTCAGATTATGGACGTTCCAATAAAATGACAAAAACAAACAATAAGAGCAGAAACAAAAACGTTAGATTGGGAAATGAATCTAAAATATATCATTGTCGCAGATTGAAAACTAGAAGGCTGCATCACAAATCGTCCAAATCAACTGATCGAAGTATAAAACTGTACAAACAGGTTTTGTGGAATAATAATCAACAGAGAAAACAAGATGTGGCTGCGTTTGCCTACAAGTGGCAACTCTGCGGTTTCCTCAGCGGACAGTAACAGATTGAAACTCGGTGAGTGGAGAGGAATCTATTTCTGAGAGATGAAGTTTCATTGTTCAGGTATTTGTAGATAAAAATCCTCTTCATCCTCCTCCATGGTGGAGTACAAATCAGCTAACAATGAAAAAAGGATTCTCCCTGGAAGCGGCTCTTCTGCTGCCACACACATGAAATGACTGTTACATCACAAACACAGATCTGTGATACAAGGAACAAAAAGGTTAAAAACAAAAAGGCGCAAGAAAAAGGGAGGAAAGGGAGGTTTTCTATTATGAGAGCTGTGCACCAGAAGACAAAACAGTGGCGCCCAGAGGGAAAGTACTGCAGAGGTGTCTTGTGAAAGGATGTGTTGTTGTATATGTTTGTGTGAGTCACTGCAGCAGTAAGGTGTGTGTGTGTGTGTGTGTATGTGTGTGTGTGTGCATGTGAAGTTAAGGGTCATCCCAATGCAGCTCAGTTAAATGTCACTCGCTGACGAGCGCAGACGAAGGAGATGTGTCCTTTGTGTCCGTCACTCTGATGTGTCATGCAAAGATCACAATCTTGTTTACTCGGTCACCTTTACCTGCCAGCAGTGTGTGTACGTGATGTGTTACTGACGTGGAGGCAGACTTCTTTGTTTCCTCCTTTTAATGTGACGTTAACGAAACAAATACATTTAAAATGTTAAAATATGCTCATCTAAACACACGCATGCTGCTCTTATGATTCTACTCACTGTCAAAGGATGCTGGGAAACTTTCCAGCTGTACACTGGGGCATTTCATTTATGCAAACACGCTCAAACAGTGAGCTGCAGGGGACAGCGAAGACGTGATGAGGGACAAGGTCGTCGTTGCCAACCTCAGGACACAACTGCATATGTCAGTCACATACTCGCGCTGTCAAGACCAACGCCATCATTTACTGCGGAAAGGGGGTCACACAACCGACAGATGAAGAGTGTTGGTGAACGCTGGTGGAGTGTTTCTATCTGCTGCTGAATGAACCATTGATGGAGCGTCACTACCAAAGCACAGTTGCAAATGAATGCAACTCTTAAATCTTGGTTTGCATGCATATATGTATAACATCTGTGTCCCTGTTAATACATGTCTTTGTGCCGGGGGGACACTACCCGGCTTTGAGCAGTCGTCCCGCTCAAAGCACTTCGACACACAGCCTCCGAGGTTGCACGGTCTTCCCTATGGGCCGTCGATATATATATTTATGTTGGTGTGCGTACAAACACCCAGCAGTGTTTTTTCATGCGTGTGTGTGGAGGATTTGTGTCCCACGTCTTGATGTGTGCGTCTGTGTGCTGCTGTCAGAAAACTCTGCACCCAGAAGACGTCCCGCTGCAAGACTCCGCCACAGTTACACAAGCTGAGTTCAGATGGTAAACAAGGGTTGCAAAGCATTAATCTGCCAAGACACACTCTGGCAAGAAGACTAACATGACAATCATGAACTCTCATCATGATCGTGATCTTAAGCAAAGGCCAGAAAATGACTGAGTACTGTCCGAAAGTGTGTTCTTCTTTTCCCAGGATCTCACTACATGCTCTCTGTATAGAAGTCACTATATAGTGATATATGAAGGATCCGTACACAGCCTCTGTTGTTCCCTTTGTCAGTTCGTCCCTTCAGTTCATTGTGTTGGGGTTTCCTGAGTTTTCTATGTTGCCGCCTGAGTTTTTTTTTACCTGCAAATGGCCGTCATTCGTTTGTCTTCTACATTTGGGTCCTCGCCTGATTTTCAACTTGGCACTAATAAACCACATCACGGTTCTTTACAAACCACACCTCATCTTAGATTAAAGTCAAGTGGAGCAAGAGCTGAATATAAACTGACTGTCGGAGATCCTTAATCAGACAAAACAAGTAACAACAAGTGTTCGGGTCTAAACTTAAATCCAGTATAAAATCTTTGAGGTCAAAAGAGACTAACTTGTATTTGTCTTCATCCCCAACAAGGACAACGGATAATGAACAGAAATGAAATAAAAATTGTGAATAATTCAATCCCCATTAAATCTGCACTACATCTGCTAGAAGAAAAACATCAGCCCTGCAAGTCACACCTCTACTTTTCCAGAAGGGTGGAGTAGAGGCTCTGCCTGGTGAACGTTTGATATTTCACCAGCGCCATCACATCCTGCTCCAAGCTGCTCTGTCTGTGTTACAGATGTGTCCTTTCCCTGCTGCATCTTTCATGAACTGGCCGGCCCCTTGTTGACTGTTCATGAGGAACCTGATTTAAAATCCCTGTGTTATTTCAGGGAAAGGGCTGCGCTGAGCAGGAGCCCACTGTCCCCCTTTGAAATGATAATAAGGCCACATGGAATAAGACATGCAGGTGAGGAGGGAGGGAGGGAGGGAGGGAGGACGGGTGGGTTCAGAACGGTGCGGGGAGAGGAGATGGATGGATGCAGAATATGTGGGAGGTATCAAAAGAGCAGAGGCATAAAAAGACAGATGGGATGGAACTGAATGCAACCGTGGAAGAATGAATGGACGACGTTAAGGGGCGAGAAGATAGTGATGATGAACGCTGGGAGAGAAGTGTTGCTTGGTTTGTTCTGGACTCAATTATGGACCAGACAACAAGGTGGATAACGACAGTGGGTTTATTTGCGGTGATGGAGATGAGGCAGGAGAGAGAGAGAAGTCTGGCTGGTTAGTTTCATGGTGCAGTCGGACAAGGAGCGCAGAGGCCAGGGAGGTGGACACTGGAGGGACATGTGACAGACATGTGTAAAACCTGAGAAGTTGGTGGTAGATCATTTATCTGGAATAAAGATTGTTGAAGCTAATTCAGCTCGGACATGTATGAAGAACAAGTTAACAGCGTTTGATTAATTGGATTATTATCGGTGGTAATCTGTCCCTGGTGTACTACACCTCTCACTCAGTGACAGCTGGGATTGGCTCCAGCTCCCCACAAAGGATACGAATGGGGTGGATTGATTGATGGATGGGTTTACTTTTTTTTAAATAGTGTTTTTTTTTAAAAGATAGAGAAAAGTCATGCAGAGAAATTTTCCAACACAAACAAGTTTATAAAACTTTGCTAAGGAGTATAAATAATACATGAATATATAACTTTTTCTTACAGATCTGAGTCTTTGAACATCTACAAATGTAAAGTTACATTAAGGGTTGAAATGTATTTCAAAAGTGAAATGCTGTTTTTGGAGATTTGGTCTCAAAGACTCTTGACACTGGAAGAAGTGGAGGACCAGCTTTAAGTTAAAAAACATATTTTAAACTTAAAAGAGCTCCATTGAACTGAGATGAACTTTCCTATGTGGCTCCACTGAAAGCTGCTTTATTATAGAGTCTGTACTGAGAGATGAAGAAGGTCACGAGTACCTGGATGGGATCCTCAATATGCTGCCATCCCAGATGAGAGGCTCCGGCTGCAGCATGAAGGAGCGATGACAGCAATACTACACAGGTTTATATTTATCTCTGCTTGAGCACTTGTACACGCTCGTATCTCTCTCTGTGCAGCACTGATACTTTCATGGTTGAACCTCAAGCAAACTGAGGTTAAAGCCACCAAGTGGGACGTATTCAGCCGACAAAAAGAGAGAATGTTAAGAGCATGTCCGTCTGTGGCAAGAAACAACCATTCACAGTGCCACTTATGTTGCCGCATTGCAATTTTAAGCTCAAAACAGGTTTTATGTTACATAATCACCTTAGAATGTCTGGAATATCAGAAATGCACTAAAGGCTGCATCTCATAATAAATGTTATGTACTAAGCTGTAATCAGTGTCGTATGTAAAATTACATAAAATAGTCAAATATCTGTCACATTCTAAAATAACATGCCTAAATTTACATGTGCACATTTATCTGCTCCGTTGAGTTGAAGCGTGATCCTTGAGCGTCGGTCGTCATAATCTCAGGTTTGTCAGCGAAGCGCAATGAATCCTGGGATAGGTTGACCCGCGAGGGATCTGCCATTGGAGCCTCTGAAGGATGCGGCCCCTCAGCTCAGGTAGTGCAAACAAATACATGGACTCAAAGACAAGAAAATCCACAAGGTGAACGTCCATGGACACAACGAGTCCAAGAAAAGATCCGGGAAGATAAATCAGCTCAGGAGCTTCAAGTCGTTGAAGCTTTTGTCAATCAACAAACTGATCGACTGGATCGACTGACAGATTTGTTTCACCAGCGAACGTTTTATTCTTCCGCAACAGTCAGTTTGTTATGAAGTGTCTCCAGATCAAACATGAAGCAGGCTGAGACTCCCATACATCACATTTCCTTCCACATCCACTTCCACGGCTGATTTCTATCTTCTTGACAACATATTTTTCCAGCCGCTCTGCATCCATTTATACCTCAGTCCCTTCAAACTCTCGCTGCACCCGGGAAAACAGGGAGGACGTTTTACCCTCTGGTTGTGTGTCAGCCCCTTAAAAAACGTGTCTGTGCCATGCAGTCTTAATTATAGCGCATTAACCGCCATATCACGCGTAAAGGTTTCTGAGTAAAAGGAGTCAGTAAACACATTTGGCCTCTGGCTTTGGTCCTGCGGGTGTTTCAGAGTCTGGTTCACGAGTGTGTCAGTGAGTCAGAGTGCGACTATGTGGAGTTGCATGTGAGCAAGTGTGTTCATGTGTATAGGCGAGCGTCTGTCTACATGCATGTGTGTATGTGTAGTCTTCTTTTCTATGATATGGCAGTGGAACTGTGAATCCAAGTGCAAGCAGACGGTCATATAAATGCATATTACTTGAGTGTGTATATGTGTGTGTGTGTGTGTGTGTGTGTGTGTGTGTGTTGCAGTACATTCCCATACATCTATTGCCTACCAAGTGCATGCTGTCAGTGTGTTGGCCGATGAATCACAGCATTTGATTCACATTCCTCCATCATATAGTCATACAGGCAGTGTCATACAGATGTGCATTGCCCAGAGGTTTCTATCTGTCTCTACTGCAGCTCCGTGGTCTGAGCACAGATGTAAACTAAACAGGTCATCTGAAATGTATTGTCCCTTCTGTCCGCTGGGATTTAGTTTGCATTTGACAATGCGAACTGATATGTTTGTTTCAACATGTAATCCCTCTCCTGTCATTTAAATTATCTTGCAAACTACCGTGTAAGCTTCTGGCGGATTATTCTTGTAAAATAAACAAAAAAACATGATGTCAAACCCCGCTGCCAACTGTCCCGCTCTCACACAGAGACAGAGAGATGATGAGACACATAAATCTTTTTAAAGCAGTGATGCAGCACCGTTTGTTCCAACTTTCTTTTTGAAGGCTTTTTGCATCGTGCATTTTAAGGCGATTAAAGTGGAAACTTTCCAGCCTCAAGTTTTCTTACCATTGGTGGATTTCAACATGGCTACTGTTAACAGCCTGGCTGCTGTCCACAGCAATTTGAACCAGAAACCTTGTTCTCAGCGCCACAATAAAGTTTAACACCATTTGCATCAATATTCAATAAGTAAGCAGGTTTTACTGTCTTACGTTATAATATTTTGCTCTAGTTGTTCTACCGTTTGCCATTTCTACGTTGTTGAGGCAGCAGCTCCTTTATCGTATGTGCAGAAAAGTTGGGTTCTGATTTTCTCATGAATATTTGTGCCAGGTGACATTATTCTTTATGATGACATGTGTCTATTCTCTACCCTTGTGACCTATGTGTGCTCTTCGGTTGGTTTATTTCCCAGCGGGATGATACAGTTTCTGTCTCTGGAGTATGAATCACCCAGTGTGCTGATGTCCACCACGTGCGTGAGCGGAGCCTTCACCCACAGCTTTCTTTGCTATAGTGGCTCAGTCTGTCTTTACAGGAGCAGCCGGCATTTCTGAAACACAGAAATCACTTGTTAACGTCTTTATATAATTCTTTACAACCTAATATTGCATTTCATTTGTCACTGTTTGCCTAACGTATAAATTGTTTCTTAATAGGTAGTAAGAAAGAGGGAAGGATAAAAGTTAAATGAGATGATGTTTATATAAGAAAGAGACACCACATTAAATGTATAATTAAATCACAAAGTATCTGTTACCATAAAACCTTATTCATGCACAAAAAAATATATATAAGCAAAGTGTCTTCTGAGGGACTGAATGCTCTACAACCCTCTGCTCCTGAATCAGGCGACTTTCAGGAGACAATGGAAGTGAGACAGAGACGTGACTTAGTTGTGGCACGAAACATGTTGTACTGCAGCAATCACACTTAAAGTCTGTGGCAACGTCACCCCTGCATGAACATTTAAATTATAGGCTTCCTTGATATGCGCAGACAGACTCTGTGTGCACAGAGCATTTATAATTTGTCAAATGTCTGTGTAATCTCATAGAACATGAAGGGAAATGATGCTTTAATAAGACGGCCACTTGAGTCATTGGGTCGTCCTCTCCCCTGCAGGCTCAGTAAATGAGCCCAGTCTGAAAATCAACTATAGTCTCTTGTTTAATTGGATCTATTCTGCTCTGCCCTCAGTGATGCTCCAAACATCCAGAGTCCTCTGAATTACTTATACTACATTACTATACTATACACTGTGTAATACTGCATACAAGACTAAAACTACACTATATTTCATCTCTATATTAACATCAAAATTAAAGTCAAGGTTTATGGGATTTGTAGTTCTTTCTATCTTAAATGAATTATGTACACAGTCTTGCACTTTTGCCTTTTTTCTGTTTTCCAATTGTGTTCCAAAGGTTTATATGATGATGATTAATCTCGTGCCTAACAAAGCTACATAGAGTAAAAGCAGAGGCCGACATTTCCTACACAAGCTGGATGAACCTGAATATGAGCATTTGTCTTATAATGATGATATCACAGCAAAGAGAGTTTCAAAATCTTTTAAATCGTTGCAAAACAGATTGAGCAGAATTGAACTGGCGGGTTAACCACAAAATAAATAAATGTAGAAACATCCAACTGGAAAAAAGACTTGTTCAGACAACCTTTCCTGTTCTAAAGATAATATTTTAGTGTGTAGTAACTGCTGCTTCAGCACAACCTGACCCCGTCACAGTGTCACAGCCGCTGCCACCGACCGACCCCCTCCGAGGGCCGAGGGGGAGTTTTGTTAAAAATCTGAATGGATGGCCGTTCCGAGGGCTTTCTGCTGACAGTCACCTATTGTGACTGGGTGGATGCATTAACACCGAGGGGGAGAGAGAATGAATCAACCCGAGAGCAATGAAATAAACTCTGTTCGCGCCCTTCACATCGCGGCTGTCTGACTCAGTGCTGCTTTTCTACCAGCAGGACTTTATCTCTGCTCCGTTCTCCATCCAATATGCTCAAATTACTTTCAGTGCTCTGTTTGCACACAGAGCCCGCTCACTAATTCAAAGTTGAAATTGTACATTTTCATTCATGAATGTTCCCTGATTAGTCGACAGCCAAGTACAGTTGTGAATGAACTGTCGTAATATTTTGGCAGCTGTTTCCTCAGTTCTCTGCAGTTTATGTTGATTAGTCTCGACAGTGAGACAGACAAACACTCTGGAGGATGTCAATTACTGTTTTCTATTTTTTCCTCCCATGCAGACTCTTTAATTAACGCAGTCAGCCTCTCCACTGTCGATTTGCAATGATAAGAATTGAGATATTTATTCCATGAACTTAGAATGCCAGTGTAAGGACTCCTCAGAAATCATGTGCCACCTGCTTTTCCTCTTGTCGAGATCCTCGTTTGGAATTAAGTTGGAATTGTCGAGTATCATGATGGAGGGGTAGCACACTCAATAAGAGTCAAAACACCATTTTATTCATGTGTTTCGCATCACAACAGATGTTTTCGTGTCTTTATGTTAGTCTGAAGGTTTGACCTCGCTGTGACTCAGAGGAGACTTTGGTTCAAACTGAAATATATGACAAACTATGGATAGCGATGAAGTAGTAGTATTAGTGGTAGTAGTTTATTATATATATTTATTTATTTATTTACATCTGACCTTTCAAAATAGCTGCTGATAAATAGAGACAAGTTAAAAACAGTGAAATAATACAATATAATTCATAAACAAAACTCATCAAGTGATATGACCCAAAATCTAAATTCAAAGAAAAGAAATTAACTTTACAACATATTTTAAAAAGAAAAAGATGAAAGAAAAACCAGTAATGCCTAAAAATCAATCAGGATGATTTGGGGTAAGGAAGAAGGAGAGAAGAGAAAAGAAAGCAGGTAACAGATTATATTTTTCAGACCCAATAGGTCAATAGTCATTTTTTAATCCAATATATTTCTTCTGTTTGCTATCCAGTGTTTCACACCCACCTGTATAAAATATCTGCAGATGATAGAGGTCCCCTTACCCCTTCGAACATGGGGGGGCCTCCTGTGCCTGGTGGAAATTGGCCTTCATGTCAGAATTTAGTCCCTGCAGTTTCAGAGAATGTGTGATTACAGTCGTGATGACCGTGCGACTGTCTCTCTCTGTTTTCTGGTCTCCAGTGTTAATGAAAGAGTTTCTAACTTCAGCCTTCATTTTTCTGAGGAGGCAGCTGGAGGAGCCTCTGGGTCTCCGAGCCTGGAAAAGGGCAGAGGTGGCCTCATCTGCATTCTGCAAGTACGGACATATTCAAGTAAATCTAATTAGCTGTGATTCCGTGAGGCTGTAGAAGGTGTGTCTCCGTCTGTCCGTCTCTCTGAAGTTGACCTTCGTCACCAGCTGTTTCATTTGATCCACAGCAGGATGGATACAACGGCCCTCTGAGGATGAGCCCCAATTATTTGGGGCTTTTCATCTAAAGCAAAACCAATAGATGCCAAATGATATGACATCTATCTATCTATCTATCTGTGTCCTTCCTTGACCTCTCTTCCTTCTCCTCTGTCATTCTGCGATCATTCATCTCTGAGAGGCGTCAACATTATGTCGGCTCCTCAGCTGAGTGACGGATGGAGGGAGAATATGCTCTGGTAGACGAGTGGAGGGCTGAGCTCATCCTTATCTATTCGATACTTGTCATTCCTTCACATCAGTCCTTCCATTTACTGTTTCTCTCTCCCCCTCGTCCCTCCTGACTCGTACGCTTTCATGATGTTGTGGCAGGGTTAAAAGGTGACAGTGCCCGGCCCCCTCCGTGTCGCCTGCTGCGACACTGTGACTGGTCATCGATCTGGTTCTCGGGCTGACTCCAGGCCCCACCTATGGGCCCTGTAAGACTGACACTGAGGAGACACATGGGGACGGAGAGATACGATCGGCGTCCGCAAACGATGGTCTGTCTGAGTGCAGCAGGATGTGGCTGTCTGAGATTAGCAAGTTCAACACGGACATGTCAACTCCACAGACATGCTCCTTGACAGCAGATGCTAGTGGAGAGCATGTGAAATGATTATACAAGATATAATATAAGAACTGCATCTACCGACCATTACATTCAAGGCTATTGTACAATGTTTAGTGAGTTGATGTTGAAAAGCACAAGGGATTTATTTATTATATTAAATCAACACATGACTCACTACACCCCCCCCCTAAAAAGACACTCACAGATAAATAATTCAATATATCTCAGTCATTTCTCGCCCTCGGTCAGCAGGATTATGCAAAAACTTCTCAACCGATTTTATTGAAACTTGTCTGAGGGGTGGTTTATAGGCAGAGGAAGAAGCTATGAACTTTTCGCTCTCTTCAACATTGCCAAATAGTTTGTTTTGATCTTGATGGATGAATATGGGTCTGCTCAGAGGACTGATATCAAACTATTGTGTAATCGTGATTGGAACTGATGCAGCTTGATTGGATTTGTCAAATGTAGCTAGGGGGACACAGATGCAGGCACAGGAGCTTCGACTGGTAAAGGTGAGTTCAATGAGAAGAAACAAAGCAGGCTCACGCTCTCCAGTGGCCGGCAAACAGCACCGAAATATGAGGAACGAATGAAAATGGAACTGAATCATGATGGAAATTCATGAGACAAGAGAAAAACACAGAGAGACAAATGCACAAAAGCAAAGTCCAAACACAAATTCATAAGTTAAATCAAAAGTGCGAAAAGCTCTCTGCGGAGTTTACTTCGCAGAATCATAACAGAATTTAAACGGACTGTTGGCAGAGGTATTATGTTTCCATTCTAGTGCCAATATGAGCTGGTGTTTGGAATATGAGTCATGTGCTGCACATCGAGGTCTTATCCCGTTTCAGGAACCTGAATATACGACCAGGATTAGTCCGACAGAAACGAGGATCCTACACGTCCAACACGCAACAGTTTATCCAGGTTTCTGAAACTTCTTCACCTACGTCAGATGTTGTTGCTCTGGCTCCATCTGTAACCTTGAGTTCAACTCATCATTCATGATTCTTAGTTGCATGCATGTTGTGTTCCATGATGTCCATACAGGACGTTCTCAAGGACGCATGGTCCACATGTCCATCCATTATCAGATGTTTCGTGTTTATAGAAAATTAGCATCGGCCTCCATTAAACCTTCTATCTATCTATACATAGAATTCCCTGCATGAAATGTTCTCTCTCTCTTCTCATTCTCTCGTGTTTCTAAGGTGTATGTCAGTGCAAGTGACTGGTTGATGATGTTAAGCATTTTACATTTTTCAGACTATGTCTTTGCTATTTCCATTTTTTCTTAGCTTTTGATTTACATTTGTATTCAGCCCCAAAATAGTCACTGCTACATGCAATAATTGTCACTTAAAAATGGCAACATATTTAAAGTGGCAGGTTGATGTTGACAGGAAGCTGTATATTTCTGGGTCACACCTGAGCGCTGCAGAATTAGAAAAAAAAAGAGATGAGTGACATAAGTGGGTCAACGTTGATGACATTGCAAATTTTACCCGTGACTCTGGTTTGAAGCTTTTGCAGAAAGATTTGTGCACAATATTAATTCAACTGCTCAAAATTTTATTTTTGTAGAAGAGATTTTGCAGAAATGAGCAGTTTCTCTCTTCCAGGTTTCTGGGCATCGTGGGCCGACAGGGGGAGAGTTATTTATAGAAGAGTCAAAGCAGCTGGTTTGCAGCAGGTCTGTACTGCTGATAAGGCTTCAAGTGTGTCTGTGTGTGGTTGTGTAGGATTGTATGATTAGGTGAGCTAGTGTTACCTCTTGACCCATTTGACGGAGGACAGTGAAGGTGGGACATGAGCTGTCTTCTTCTCGATCTGAACTGAAAGACGACACGATGGTCACAAGAGCATAAATTGAAAAAGAACTTTTTAACTTTTCTATGAAACGTGGTCACACTGAATATTTGTTGACACTGGACGCTCACTCAGTCAGCAACACATCAAAGCTTTGAGGAACTTTTATAGATTTAAATGCAAATGATTTTCCCCAAAAGCAGATGACAGAATGTGTGAAACTAACTATAAAACACACACAGTAACTGTAACAAAGTGCAAAATGAAAGGTGCAGCTGGTTGATAACAACAATTGTCATGAGAAATGAAGATTATCAAATGAAGATTCTGTTATAGTGTGTGTGTGTGTGTGTGTGTGTGTGTGTGTGTGTGTGTGTGTGTGTGTCACCTGTGCTTTCACTTGTCTGTCAATGAATCCCCGAGCCTGCTTGTCATTGTGTGGGTGTAGTTTCTCTCTGTTCCCCTCTCTGACCAGCACCTTGTCCAATTACCGCGTCTCCCAGCCTTGTCTCCTCTAAGCTTCCCGTTCAATTCCCTCTGGTGTGTCATTTTTATTTCTATCCCAGATCCACCTTTGTTCTCCGCTCTCCTTTAATCCAGGTCACATTCAAAATTCTCTTTTTTCTTTCCGTCACTCTACCCGGGCCCTCGCTCCACGTGCATTATACATCGAGTGTATCCTTCTACAGTATTTATATCATTTACTTAACACCTGCAGACAACAGGAGGGATCTCTACAGTAGACACAGTACTTAGACGTGTCTAAAAATGGGGAGCTGTATGCTAAGAATAAGATATTATATTTTATGCAATAATATTTAGGTACAAATATATGAGGCTGGTTATTCCCAAAATACCAATTACATTTGAGGTATTTGGCATTTTTGTGAATGCAAGTGACATTTAACTGGTATTAAATTCTGTTTGTGTCTTTGTCTCTTGGTGTGATTATAACATGCAAGGGTGAAAAACAGAAAGGAAACTCCACTTACATCAGAATTTTACATGTGGGTTTTTATTTTTTATTTTAATCCTGTGAACTTTATTCTCCTGAGAGATTTTGGATCATGGATTATATCTTTGCCTCATTCTGCACCGACAAACGATAGAGGGAGGGATAAGACACGGACAGATGGTCGGTGTGGGGAGGTGTGTGTACGTGTGTGTATGGATGTGTTTCGGTGTTTGTAAGGGATCCACTGCTCGCGTGTTCCTGTTTGATATTTTGCATTTTGATTTAGAATTTAAACTTGTGCCGTAGTTTTTATGTAAGAATGTGGTTTGGATCTGTCCAATCAGATAATAGTACATCACAGTACATCATCTTTTTATTTGGATTTTATTTTTAGGGTCCAGTTTGCGATTGGGTTGCATTATGTACAAATTATGAATTCTAATCATGAGCCGCTGTTTATTTCTGAGTTTTGAGCTGATGACGAGCACAGGACTCAATGTCTGCACCAAACGCAGGAAGATTTATTTTCAACCCTGTAAACACAAGACAAGTGAAATGTCTTAAATAGTGGAACAGGTGAATTCATGATCCGGTGCGTGGGGTGACTGGCAGGAACCAGAGGTCAGGCTTACATGGACAGCAATCATTTGATTAATGACCTCATTCTGAATAAGGTTATGATGATGATGAGCTTTACATAACTAACAGAATGTTCCATTTCTGTTACAAAGCACAGTCTGATTATGACTCACTTCAAAGTTACAGTCCACGATGTCATACGTCTGACGTTACACTCAAACCCAGGGCATGTTTCTCCAAAAAGTCGGTAATTGCCATTTGTCGATTCTGGACTTTATAATGCGATTAAGACATGAACTGATCTGCATGGTTGGACATGGTTGGTGTCCATGCAAACAAGTAACATGTACTGAAATCTTGATTTTTAACGCTCGCCAGTCGAGACTTTGGTGTTTACATTCTGCAGGACCTTTGTGCTCTAAAGCTGTTTTCTAACACTTAACTCTGTGGTTAACATCCCTGAAAATAAATCAAATCCCCCCAAAAAGTCAAGAAAACACGGATCATCATCAGTAAAATAAAGAAGAAAGAAAAAGATCTTTTCAAACGCCTTGAAAAGTTTACATTCTAGTGAAGCTTCCTTTTATTGGCGAGGCCTGTGTGATTTGGCAGCGGCTTTGCTTCCATTTCCTCCGAGCCCTTATTTTCACATGAAGATTGAATATCATCAAAATTCATCCCCTTTGAGAAATTTCCTCCTGGCAATTTCTCAGTCCATCTCTTTTTCATCTCGCCATCAAACGGGACGGACAGAGATGGAGTGAAAAGGGAAGAAAACGAGCTAATTTGGGTTCCGCTATCTGGATTTTTTTGCAGGCGGAGAGAGGAGGCAGAATCCAATCATTATACGAAGATAACCTTTAGACTACGGTTGTTTGCTTGCCGAGTAATTGTTTCCTTGAAAACTTTCTCCGCTCAAGCTTCTCCCTTCTGGATCTCGCAGAATACTTATCAGTCTTATCTTTTCCTCCCAATCTCTGTCCCTCCGTCCATCTGTTTCTTGCTTTGATATATTTATCATTTAGCTGTTTCCATTTTCTTTAAAAAACTCTCACTCCCTCTGTCTCACACCATCCCTCCTTCTTGTCGTTTTACAATGTTTTGGCCGCAGTAGCGACAGCACAGATCTACTCCCACACTTTTTTCTTCTTTCTCTTTTCCCTGCCAAAAGTTTTACTGCTCATACTCCATTTGTTTTCTTTCTATTCTCTCCCACTATTGCCGCCTCTTTCCTGCCCTCTCTCTCTCTCTCTCTCTCTCCACTTCACCCTCACCCTCTCTCCTTCCGTCCCCCTGCACCCTCTGCCTCGCTTGATGATGCTTTTGATGGAAGAGGAGCCACAGAAATAGCTGGTGGCTTCCTCTGTCCTTCAGGAGAACCATCGGTTTTATCTGTAATGATGAAAAGACGACAGCGATGCTCCGCCATCCAACGCGTTACTATTTTTACACTGATTTGAAAACAATGATTGTCATTTTACCATAAGCACTTTCCCACACACTGAGGAAGCATAGCAGAGGATGAGGAGGATATCTAAAGACTTAAATGGTGCAAAGTTGTTCATTTAGCAAAAGTCATTTTTTGTGATGATGAAATGTGATTATTTTAGTTTGACATTCCATGGTGCGTTTCAAAAGAGGTAAAAATATGTGGTTTTACTCGCTCTGTTAGTTGCATAATCACAACCATAAAATGTCTCCGAGTATTTTCCTGATGAGTTATTTATTTTATTTGAAATTAAGAGGCTGTTTTTACATTTGGCTAACTACTGGACACCAGGGATAGTTCAGTATAGACATGTTGTGTCCATATGGATGGGAATTGTTTATATTGAAAAATAAAAAGTATATTTGTAGAATACGTTTCAAAGATAATTCTAACATTTAGTTGTTTTTGGGAATCTTGCTCTCAGTTAATTTTTACTTTTTAAACAAGCAACTGCAGGAATCAAGAGATTCAACGATTTGTTCATAGTTTTCAGTGACAGAAACAACCAGTGGCTGCACTGAGGCCAGTTAATCACTGTTACTTCTCCTCTCGTCATCGTTCATGGTAGATTTTCAGATTGTTATCTTCTCATTACATCTTCATCAACTTTACTGATAAGAAAAGTGTTGATTAATAGATAGAGAATGAAACCATGTTTACAAGTTTTGGACACATTACTTATATTTCACCTCATATCACCACCAGACACGTCCAGTCACAGCACAGAGTCATATACTGAAGCCAAAGCAGCGTAAAAACAGATCGAATCCGATGTCACGTTATTAAGCTCCAATTCTGGGGCTGATGTTCCGGTGGTGTTGTGGCGGGATTGGGGCTAGGAGAGGACGAGAGGCTGGATGTCTGGATCAGTGCCCTGGCTCACTGCTAAATCCAAACGCTTATCCCTATCAGTATGGAAGAGCTGAGGGCCAGTCTGCACCTCCCTCCCCCCCTGAGAAAAATACTGCGAGATGGAGTGAGAATTAAAATGTTTATAAAGGAAATGATCTGTTAGTGAAGTGCTGCAACACAAATGATCTGTGAGATGGCTGCGAAGGCATGGCTGAAATGCAGACCCTATGGGGTCAAGCCCCAGAATGCAGCTTGCGTTTCAGAAGACTAAGGCGATGGATGTGCATTCTCTCTACTTCTGTCTGATGATCTCTCCCTTCCATCTCTCTCTCTCTCTATGCTCCTCTCATATCTGTCTCATTAGCAGATGTGCGCTTGTTGCCCATGGCAACCTGATGCCATTCTGTGACCCTGTATCGCAGCAGGCCTCCAATCAGAACACTGCAGGTGGCCCGGGGAGCAAAATGGAGGACCAACCCTTTCTTTCACCACACCCTTCTTTCCTACGTTTGTTCCCTCACCTCATGCTTTTGTTTCTTTCCTTCCCCTCTAGCCATCCCTCCCTCTGTTCCCGTCCTCTCCTCCTCCTCTCCCCATCAGTTTGCACAACTGGGGTCTGATATTACCTCTCCTCCCCTGTGCCACTTTTTAATCAGTAGGATTTACAGGATTACAGTCGCTGCCCTCACCTGTTATCAGATTCAAATTAGTAAGATATTACCAAGACGTCAGGGCCAATATGCAGCACTGATAATCAAAGGGAAGAAATCTGCAGCTCCTGAGACGTGATGCAGTTTAAATAAACTAGAGTGTGTAGTGTTTGAGGCACTTCAGCAAAATCAGCCTGGACTCTCCATGCAGCTCATTCAGTGCAGCAGCCACATAATGAAAGTACCAAAGCAGGACGTGCAGCAGTATGGAGCTGCAGCAATATCTGGGCCATATATCAGTTAGAGCAGCTTTATTTGGCTCGGTCCAGGCGAGTTGAGGCCAAAACAAAGTGTGACAGAGACAGATTAAACGCCGCTTTATCGTCCACGTGGAGAGGAGGACGTTGGAAATCCAATGGTATTATTTGTACTGATTTCTCACCTGATTTACCCGTTCCTGCTTTTTTCAAAGGTCTTAATACAGGGTGCAGTGAAATAAAGCAGGAACAGGAGGTTTACAGCCAGTGATTATATTATATATAATATAATAACAAGTCTTTCCTTTAAACGTTTCCATCAACAATAAAATAAAATGACAAATAAATTGTAATGTTAAGGAGAAATATGAGAGCTGGGCTCAAATAAATCAGGTTTGTCAGGATTAAACCAAACACCTGCGCTTACAAGCCTGCTGGTTACTGTCTGTCAACAATCGTGCATGTTCATGTTACACCCACTTAATGTTATGCTTGTGTTGACCACAACTGTCTACTTACTGTAGCATTGCACTAGCTAACAGTTGCTAAGGAGGTTATGTTAGTTAGTCAGTAATGTTGTTAGTTTGTTTGTTTGCAAGATTACGCAGAAATTACTTGATTAATTTCCATGACGCTTTGTGGAGGGGCGGGGCATGATTGAGGAAAGAACCTGATAAATTGAGGTGCAGCTCTGAATCAATCACTTTCTTTATAGGGCATTTTTTGTTTCATTGGTTTCTCAGAGAATAATCTATGGATCTTGATGATGAAAAAACAACCATGTAGATAGGACTGACATTATTGATTTATTAATATAGATTTATATATTATTGATTATGAGCATGTGCAATTTTGTGCAGAGCAAAACAGAAATCTGGTTATCATGAATTTAAATGGACTGCAGGGCCCACAGGCAGCGGTACCGACTCCACTGAGTGACATTCTATGTCGTGGAAAATTTGTTGGAAACAACTTTTTATAAATTGCAATCGAACTCACCACTTCAATAAGACTTCACATCATAGTCTATCACGGAGTTGATTCAACACAAAAACATCTAAAGTTCAGATTTGCAGTTAGAATTCATTGCTGGGATATTGCACTGCGTTACATCATATCGCAAAACTCTACAACAATATATACTTTCTAAAGGTTGTGGACACTCAGGGAGTTCAGAAACTTCGAGAGTGAATGGCGACACTGTTATAGAAAAAGCTTGGGAAACGGAAAGTGTTCCTCATCAGATGGTGGCTGATGTGACACTATTCATAATCTATAGAGTCAGCGAGACACTGTGTGATAGACCGGATCATTGTCCTGCACTTCTGTCTCTGATTTTTCCTCTTTATGTGGCTGCATTGTTTACTGAAGTCTGTCCCTCTTCACTGGATGATTCTGTGTCTCCCACTCTACCCCACACCCCTCCAATCATCCAGCATGTACAAATACACCCTTACAGTATAAGTACAGCTGTTTGAACAAGTGGAAACATTGCCCTACTCCAGTTATTTGCATCATGCTCAATAGAGAAACAAATGCAGGCACATCTGACATCTGTTCTGTGGGTAATTTCTGTACGGGAGCTTCTTTCTCGAAACAATTTGACACGTTTCAACATTTTTTTGTGATCTAACCTTAAAACATTGATATTTTTATATACAGAAAATCTTGTTCTTGCACATTTTTGGATAAAAATTCTAACCAGATGTAGGATTTTGTCCATGTGAGGAAACAAAATATGATATTTTCCCTTTAGTCACTGATATAGATTGAATTTCCCAACGGTTGAACTGTAATGAGGCCACATTACACATGACTTAATCTGTCTGAGCAGTTGTAAAATGTGGGATGTTGTTGTTGTGCAACATCCACTGTGTGAGCGGAGCGGCTAACATTCACCCTTGTGAAGCCTGTTCAAATTGATTTGAGGAAGATGAGTACTTCATGGTGCCGAGAGCTGCAGCACAAAGTTGAGATATTTGTTACTTTGGCTGGATTTTATCATTTACTTACACGAACAAGTTGTGATAAATGTCTTCAGAAATCGTTATGCACCCATTAAACTCTGTGTTCTGTTCTCTCCCCCTCACACACACACACACACACACACACACACACACACACACACACTGCTGCCTATTTACTCCGGCGCTCTGAACTAAAGACAAAGCCTCTGTCAAGTGGGATTTAGCAGCGACATGGGCAGAGTTGGCTGGAACTGTGAGTGACATCATTTGGAGGCAGCGTCTCCTCTGCATGAACAGGAGGGTTATAAAAGGAGCTGGAAGAGGACAGGGAGCAAGCGCTTTGTGTGTGTGAGTGTGTGTGTGTGTGTGTGTGTGTGTGTGTGTGTGTGTGTGTGTGTGTGTGTGTGTGTGTGTGTGTGTGTGTGTGTGCATAGAGAGAGAGAGAGAGACACTCCACCATGAGATAAGCCTGACGGATGTCACAGTTGTCTGCAGGTTTGTAATTATAATCATTACTGTGAGTGAGAGATATAAAGACGCAGAGAGAGAGAGAGAGACAAAGACACACAGCACATTGCAGGTTGAACATAATACAAACAGCGGAGCAGTGTCGTCCTTGTCAAAGATCTCCCTGTCGTATGTTTACCTCCATTCATGCTCACTGCACCAGGATCACACTTGATCCATCATTCAGCTGTTGTTCTGAATGTTGTGCTGAATGGAAGAATGTCATGATGCAAATACCTGGTTTCTATTTTGCAATATTACTGTTTGCATTTGCAACTAAATTCTCTGCATTGGAACTGGCAACTAAAGTAAAACCACAATATTTCCTGTTGCTGATCTGATTTCTGCAGAAGCATCAGAGGCTTTCACATCTGTAGTGTAGTCAGACTTCAACAATAGTAGAGGAGTTGGTTCGCAGGATTGCAAAGTCTTCACCTCTGATGATATGTTTGAATGACGAGGACGTTCATTTTGCTGGCAGGAAAACATAAATGATATTACAGTGGCAACAAAATTAATGACGCACACTGGTTCAGTCTTTTTCTCCATTCAAACAGAAAGATTTCTTTTGTCTTTGCACTTTATTCTAAAATGTAAACGAGCTTGATTACATGTATCACGTATGATTTCGAGAGCAAAAGAACGAACCAGCTCTCACGTGCAGATCCTCTGTCTGTCTGTTTGTTTGCTCCGTCTATTTTGGTCCTTGTTTTATCGGCCATTTGCAATTCCACAGAGCCCAGAAATTGTCACATTATTTCCATTAATCTCAGTAAACACTTCCTGGACGCTCGCTGAGCTGCTCCATTATGATGACAAAATCAGCACAGTCCAGCCCAGTGTTCTGCAGTTCATCAGTCAATATGCACTGAATCAAATATGATGGAAATGCAAACAGCTGCAGTGTGAGAACAAGATATTGGGTTTTTCCCCAAAGAACAATGTGTCTAGAAAATGTAAGGCGTCTGGAAAACACTTATTTTCATCGTTGGATGATAATGGATAATAACGTTGCTTCTTTCAAATACAACCATTTCTATGAATACTTATTTGTTTTATTGATCGTCATCTCAACAATAGCAAAAGCTACTCTTTTTCATCAAAGGCTCTGGAGGGGGGGGTTCCAGTGCAAGTTCTGCTCCAGCCACATGTATGAACTCATCCGCACCAACTTATTGATTTATTGATTGAATGGGTGGATGACGGATGGACAGACGACAAGAACAACCCCCCCCCTATCGTCATAAAGGACAACAGGTTCCATTTTGTTTTGGGTATCGATTGTTTAAACAGCATTCAGGAAAATATCGATTGCCTGGAAATGTTCCATCATAAAAGCTCTGCATAAGCACAAAAGAGGAACGGAATTAACTTTTTCTTTCTTCAGGCTGGAGAAAAACTTTTTTTATTAATGAGTATTGATTGTCCGTGAGTAAAAAATAATTTATAATAATACAAGTATAATTTTTGACACAGTGCCCTACAGGCGAGGTGGGAGTAACTGCCCCAGCAGCTGGTGTGAAGTCAGGAGGATAATGGAGGTTAGAGGAGAAAGTCTGTGACATGGGGAGAAACTAGAAAACCCAACAGGGTCAAGATCCTCAGATAAAGTGGCACAAAGTCCAGGTCAAAAGGTTCAGATGGACGATGTTGCTCAGTTTCCTCCTGCTGCACAAAAGTGCAGCTACAACATCCTGGATCGTGTCCACCTGTCGCCAGCTTGCAATTTGGACATAATTTGGAAGCAGAATGTGCGTCTGAGCTGTCAATCATGATGTTTCACCTCGTTATTACAGCATTCATTAAAACCAAACGTATGAGAAACATGAAAACTCTTTAGTTTGGTCTATGTCTATATCACCTTTGGGGAACTGGAAAATGTATGCGTCTCCCCTGCTGTTATGATTGATGTTGAAATGAAGAACTGCTGTTACAGGGAACGAGGCTCTTATTGTCTTTGTAAATGCAATTAATGTAACAGGACTTGTTAATGAAAGACAAGCTGGTTGCCTGCACCTTACCATACTTTGTGTGTTTGTGAGTCTGGGCCCTGTGCAAACACCATATGGTCAGGATGGGTTTTTTTCAAATCAAAAGAAATGAAGTCAGTCATCCTGGGAGACGATCGAATGAAACAAATGGTGCTGCTGTCGTGTGGGCGACCCAGGAGGAATACGCCTCTGACCCATTTTCTTTTTTTTTGCAACAGACTATTAGTTGAAGAAACTGGGGCACATGGTGTTGGTTGTGGGGAGCATTCTGTGTTTGGGCTGGGAAAAGGAGCTGGAGTTGAATGGTTTTGTTTCGAGAGTATTGCGTAGCCTGGAGTCACAACATCTCGCTGAGTGAAATCTGTCAACACTGATTCTTATTTCCTCTCCAAGGACATCAAGTCGCTGTAGTTGTTGCTGTTAGCACCATGAAACAGACACTTTTTTTTCCCCCGCTGTCGTTCTGACGTCAAGCAAGAGATTTTTAAATTCTGAGGCCAAACTCTTAAAAACGTAAGTAAATCACTTTAAGTTGAACCAACTAATTATGTTTTGTTCAAATACTTTATCATACACAAGTCAAATTTTTTAATTGCTAATTTTAAGTTCTATATACTTAAAATTCCAAACAATGAAAATAGTTCCAACTTTTTATGTTTTGTTTGAATAATTTATTTTTCACAAATATAAAAACTTATATTTTTGACTCCTACATACAAATCGACAATAAGATTGTCAGGTATAAATCTTCTTGGCTGCAGCAAACAAGTTGATGTGCTGAGTTCTTTTCCCACCAACCTCTTTTCTTTTAGCTATTCAGACCGGTTTTTAAGGGTTGACAAAGGCCATCTTGCCAAAGCTTCACTTGACCTATTTTAATCGGCTCTTGTGGAGGTTAGGCTCCGTGGTGCCAGCACGTGGTGGTCTAAGCTGACCCCTATCATACAGCACAGGAGGGATTCAGCAGAGGAACAGACCAGAGCCCCATTCTCGCTGTCTAAGTCCTCACACTTAATCCCCCAGAGAGGTTGTTTGTGAGCGATATCACTACACGAGTATAGCAGAACCCCCTGTGGAGAAAACTAACTGCAGTGTGATTCCAGTGCAACGCTGCGTTCTCTCTCCCTCTACCTTTTTTTTCTTAGTATCTCTTTCTCTAACCTCAACTTAAACTCCAGTTTAAACATCCTCTTTCCAAACACACACCTCTCTCTCCATATCCTGCCTTATACACACTTTATGCCAAGTCCCTCCATTTACCCACCATGTCTGGACCGTAGCCACACACACATCGCTCACTTCTATACATGGTCAGCTGACTCAGCAGTTCCTGCTTTAACTCTGGCGTTGTGTTCGACCACCAGAGACCGGCTGTGATTTCGTTACCCGGTCCAGCTCCACATTAATCATCCTTCTCTCTCATTCGTCTCTGCTCAGCCGTCTAACGACTGATTCAGACAACTCCTTTAAAACTCTGCCAAAAGTACTCAGGGCAGGAATATCAGGTCTGCAAATGTCTCCAATTATCTGAAATAAGAAGAGTGTAGGGTTGTAGTTGGAGGTGAGAGGTTAGAGCAAAATACAGAAAAAACAAATCATAAGAGTTCTGTGATTTATTTAAGGACACCGAATGAGGGCAGAGGAATATCAACAAGGAAGAAATGAAATAGTTTTAGGTGTCCAGGACTCCTGTAAGAAACGTTCAGCTCCAGCGGACAACATACTCAGAGTTCAATTAAACAATTTGAAAACTGAGCAAGGATAAATGTCTTTGTTTATTTTGCTGCAGACAGAAAATAAACCATTACTTCTTGTTTATTGCTCTGTTTCCCATGTTTACGTCTTGAACAGAAGGATTAGGCCTGATCTCAGTCGTCCGTCTTCATCCCCTTGTTCTTAATTCCATCTAAATGCTCATCTGAACACAAGCCAGGTCGTCCTATAGCCTAGTTTCCATCTCGCTTCATTAACAGTGTTTCTGCACAACAAGTTAAATCCCTGCTGAGCAGCAAATAAGTGAACGTCCCGGGTGTTCCAGTGGCCAACGACACATTGCTCACTCATAGTGTTAAGACTTGTGACCTGTGCCTTATGTTTACCTCATCTGCATGTGGGAGACCAATGTTTGTGATGTGCATTGATGTGCACAACATCCTTTTATGTCCATATGAAGAAAGAGGAGTAAATTCTGATGCAGTATTATTGCATTCATTAATATTATAGCACTACACTATAGTGACGTCTGTTTGCTTTTGTGTTGTGAATATTTATGTGTTATGGATATTTTACATGTTGACATTTTATATTTTTCAAAATGTCAAACCCAAACCGAAATATCAACAGAAGCTGTTTTCCAACATAGTTAGAGAAGCCTGCTTTAAAAAAAAAAAAAAGAAAAGAGAGAGAAAGAGTACAAACTAAAATTATGGGATGAAATTACACATCGGTTTTATTGTTCGGATGAAGGACGACAAAGTTTCATGTGAATAAATGGAAATTCGACACCGAAATTAATTGGAAATGCTTTACGATTTGCATTTAGATGAGCTGATTCTCAATGTGTACTGATGTTATTATAAACAGTGGGAAATAAGCAGGGAGGCAAAGGAGAGAGTCGGTAGTGCTGACCGTAAATCACGTCATGTTCATGTGCGACAGTCACACTTAAGAGTCTGCAAGCTAATAATAATGTTTTTTTTATTACAGGCGTCATTGTACGTTTAACGGCAGTAGACAAAGTTTCATCTGTGAATACACAGATTGTTAAAAAACGTTCCAAAAAGTTGGGCTTTCACCTAAAGTATGTGCTGGTGAATCAAAATGAAAAAGTTGGACGCACCAGTGCAAGCAATGTAAAAAGTGAGTCTGGAGCCCTGGTGTGATTTAAGTGTTAATGATAAACAATGATTTAGAATGGCCCTTGGCGTGACGGCAGCTGGGCAGGAGAAGAAGAACCTTCACACTCTCTGCCCTGAACACTCCCTGCTGCCATGTGGAGTGTGAGATCAATGCACTGGTGGAGTCTTTGCCTATATTGTGGGACGAGGCTATTTTCTTGCTTTTACTTTTTGTCCCGACTGTTCAGGTCAAGGTCTGCCCTACATGTCGGACCACACCCTCGGTGTTAACGAATCCCAAAGCCTGTTCGAGAGCAAAATATAATTAGTAGCTACTCAATGCAGCTCCATGTTTTATGGGTTCATGTGTAGCCCTCTGACTGCAGGCTTTATGGTGACGTTTCAAAGGGAGAGGAGGAGTGTGTGTGCTGGGGTTTTTGTACGGGATCACAGTGTGTGGTCTCTACTCTCTGATTAGATCTAAAGATCTCAGTGTGCCGAGGCGAACATTGCAGGATATTGTAAGTAGTAACAGTATCACCATCAGTACCATCACAAAGTGCAACTGCTGAATGTCATGTTTAAAACAAGGACTAATTTTTATTTTAACAAATAACTTCATTACCACCAGTCAAGCTCGTGCCTTTCTACATTTAAGTAAACGTCTATGACATAAAGTTGCAGCAAAAAAAATATATTTTTTTAAATTGTTGGACAAGACCAACACATGTGATGTCACAGATCGGTGGGTTTTTAATTGACTAATTGACTTTGAGAGTTAGCTGAACCACTCGTTGCCTGAAAATGTCACCTAATCATCCTGTTGTACCGCTAAGATTAAGAGTTTTAAAGTCCCATGAAACATGACATGAGGACGATCAAATCAATATTTGGTAAGCCTGCTCATTCCTTCTCCTCTTCTCCTCTCCTCTTCTCTCAGGTTCACTGCTTCCAGTCTGCCCCCTGCTGTGACCTTTCACCTCTGCCTGCCTAATGATCCAACCTCTCCCGCTACATCCTTCCAAACCATCTCTTCATCCCCTCTCTCTTGTCTCCCAGGGGATCATGGCAGTGAGGACTCTGAGGGATGAGGGCAGATTGGGTCCGGCCTGTCAGGACGCTTTGTCTCCTTTCACCTTCACCTCTGTCTACTCTGCTCTCCCTCTTTCTTTCCCCTCTCCTCCTATACTCCCTCTTTCTCTTGGTTACTCGTCTCCTTTCTGCCTCCCTCTCTCTGCCCTCACCAGAGCATCCAATTTGAATTAGCAATCCTGCTCACTTCTTACCCTAATGTGTAGGTTGGGACCCGATGGAGCAGGTTATGTAGGAGGAATACTGATGGCAGCGGAGGGAGAGAACTAAAAAACTAGTCACACAGAAGCATCCGACAGACGGACAATGGGAGAAAAGAGGATCAGTCCGTATTTAATTCAAGCAGCCAAGTGCTTGAGTGTGAAATTGGCTCAGATGCTCCAAAGATAGAGGAGAATGAGGGATATTGTCTGTTATTTCGTCAACGATTTTCACATTCATGAGGCTTATGCAGTGCATCTTATAAATAAACTTCATTAATGTGAAGTTGGTGTGTGCTCCACTCATTTCCTTTGGTGTGCTGTTGAAAGGCACAAATGAAACGCCAAAGAATTCACATGCTTCTCCCTCGACGAGTAACCTGCGTGATTGCTCCTGATTCAATTGTCTGCGTCAAAGTCACAGCTCGGCCTGGGGGGGGGGGGGGGGGGTAAACAGCCCTAATAGCTGTTAACAAAGCCCTGCAGATATGAAACCATGCCTACAGCCAGCGGGAGATTATCCATACTGCAAATACATGGGCGACTGAGATGCCCTTTGTACCACACAACAGAGGGCATTTCATGGGCAGAGCGTTGATCCCCTTACTGGTGTGCGGCTGAGGCAATGTAATCCCAAATTATTTAACCAGATTACTAGAGCATGAGAAAAAATTGTCTGCCTTTGAATAATGTATTTGGGGGTTTATGTGGTAAGATATGAGTTCCAGTGTCAGTGTGATTATGTCCCTCTGAAGCCACACACTGTTCCGCAATCAGCTGTTTGGTCCGTCAGCGTTATCAGGTGAAGGGCAGGAAAACATATACAGATAGAACGTCTTCATCTCTGGCTGCAGGGGCTCTTGCCACGAGTTCAGAGTCTTTTAAACAGCATGTTAACCCGTCTAAAGTCCAAACCTATCCACCATACCTGAGCTGTAACACATGACTAAAGCAGAAAAAGGACAGCTTGGAATATCATAACCTGGCAGATATCAAAATCTTGCAGAAAAGAATGTTCTGGCATTTGTTTTTAAACCAGACTGATCGCACTGCCAGGGAAATAAAGGCTTTTTGGCAGCGAGCTTCATTCAACCCTGCTCGTGCACTGTATGAACCATTACAGGCTGTTTGGCAAGAAATGGCACAGCTGGGTCCGATCCAGATGAATTTGTTTGCCAAGTGGATGCTGCTACATCCTGAAGAATACCCTAAAATATTGTGTTTCATCTTTATCAGAAGAAAAGAAACTGAACACAATATAATATTCCAGACCTATTCTTCCTAATTCTGTGGCAGCCATTTTTAAATTGCGTTCATTATATTGAGCTTTGTTGAGTCTTTCTTTCAGCGGCCGACTCTTCAGCGTCTGATTAAAACACTTCATCTGACAGCCCCAGCTGTGGCCCGGTTGCTCTCAGCGACTGGACGTCCTCATCCTGGCGGACGACCCACAATCCCTCAGTGCCCTCGCATCCAAATCCAGCGTAAAGGCTGAGATTGGATCACATGTTCGGAGATGACAGCGATGCGATTCAAATCGATTCAAAGGGCAAACAGCCATGGAATCATGTGACGTTTGGTTTTCAGCACATGCACAGTCACACAGCTTATTCTCCATGAAGGGGTTAATCCTTCTGTGGATTTGTCATTTCATGTGGTCAAATGTTCAAAAAAGGCTGTTTTCAATGAATGAATGAAGATTCACTTTAATTTTCGAACTGAGTAACATTTGTCTAATTTTATAAAACAGTTATATTCTAAGTCGGGAGAATCTGGATTGATCTTATCACTAAGTTTCTTTGGCACCGGCACAAATGTAGCTTGCAGCAGAGCAATCGTCTTACAATTAGCTGACTCTGACTCACACAGACAGACAGGTGACGCATTTTATTATGCAACTGTGGCCACGAATATGTGTTGTTCTTCTGTTTTGGGTTTGGGGCAAAAGACGGGTACACCCTGGACAGTCTCTGATCACCAAACCTGCATGTCTTTGGAGGCTGCGTAGAACCAGCAAACTCTGCACAGAAATATCCTTAAGAGGGTTTCGAACTGGGAACCCGCCCCAATACCAATATATCCAAAAACTGGCATTGATTTTTTGTCATTATCAAACCCTGTAGACACATTAATGTAACTGAGACTTTATATTTTACAATTTAACCATCAACTTCATCATGAATAACTATGAATAAACACGTATACGACCCAATTTATAAAAATTGCAAAAAGAATACAAACATATTTTCTGTTTAAAATGTAAAGAATAATGTACATCTTGTCTGCATTGTTTATTTTGTAAAATAAAAGCAAACACTGATGACACCGATATGTCTGTGAAAAGGCTGTTATCACTCAGACTCTATTTATTAATACTGCACTAATGATTGATGATGCATTAATCACTGTCTTAATAATATTCAATGAACGTTGTCCCAGAATTTTTATGTAATTTTATAACTCTAAAATTACCTAAAAACTAATTAAAAGATATAGCTTTTAATCTCTTCATGAAATTCATACCAATCCAAAACTCATAACTCAGTCATAATACTTAACTTTAAGTTTCAAGACAAACTTTAAAATCCAAATGGTTCAGTAATCAGAAATGATCATCTGTAATGGAGGAGACTTGACAGCGAGCCTCAGAACCCGGCTGTTCCTCTGCTGCTGTGTTATCTGATGATGCAATGATGTTTGAATCTCATCCGTCGTCTCTCTCTCCTTGCAGCAGGCACCTGGCCAGCTATCGACCAGACCTCACTCATGGTTTTTGGGTCACAAGCTGTGACAGTAAAGCGGATGACTCTCTTGTCCTGTATCCAGCACAAACACACATTTATATACACACACACACACACGCACACACACACACGCACACACACATGGTGGTGTTCGGCAGGAAAAGACAGAAGATTTGCTGACCACCAGCTCTGCTGCCGTCTTCCGACAGCCCTATCTGTCTCAGGCCAGAGAGAAAGAGTGGTAGAGAGAGAGAGAGAGACACACAGAAAAGGAGATAGTGAGGGAAATGAAAGAGGAAAAGGCAGACTATAGAGATTAAAGGATGGGGAAGAGGAAACAAACCAATACGGGCCGGAAGCAGGCGGAGAGAGCCGGAGACAAAGAGGGAGATAAAGAGACAAAAGATGAACGTAATCATCTTAAAGGACTGAAGGTCTCAGTCAGAGTCTCTCACTGTCCTGCAGCAAAATGTGAGTTATCTCCAGCTGAGTGTGCTCGGATGAGAGATGGACACAATTTCAGCTCCGACCTCAAGGGGTAACAATCGGGAAGAGTTGAATGTGAGTGTAGAAACATGATGACTGTACAGTACTGCAATGTGACTGCTCGACCACAGTCGCACAATGGGAGCCTGCAGACGTATCCTTTGTTTGCACTGACTGACTTTGTGTGCTCTTCTTTTTTCTCACTGATTATTAATTCATAATAAATTCACACAGCAAAAGACGGTTTTCATACTGGAAGGGAGCTGTTGGCCAAATGTCGGAAAATTTGTGTCAGAATGTTTTCCAGAGTTCGGCTTTCAGGTCCAGAGAACGCAGCGGGATATTCTCCAAGTCAGACGCGTTCACAACAACAGAAAAATGTCCAGCGTGTTCAGGCGAGGGGTGGCGCCCACAGCAGGCAAGACATGGTATGAATTCTGCTGCAGAAATCACATTTTCTTAAACAGCACATCAACACCAGCGTCGGCTCTTAAAGCCAAAAGCTCTTGAGTCTTGATGTCTTTCCAAGTTGGCATCTTCGTGTGCGTCTTCTACAAAATTTCTACAGGAAATTTCAGGTTCAGTCTGTGTCTGAAAAGAGCTTCAATGTTTTTTAGCATCGCAAGTTCCCATTTCAACGCTTTCTTCTACCGATATCCTCAATATTGCTGGATTTAGAAAAGCAATTAGACAATACCAGACTCTTGTATTGTGGGCATGATGATTTCTGCTGATGCTGCAACTGAAAGAAGCACAACAACCATTTAGAGTTCTGCTCATAAAAGTCAGCATTTTAATCTGTTTTGGACGTGCTGCTGAATGTGTAACTATGTTGACCATATGGTCTATAACTGTGTCTGCTATTGGTGCCAGGGAAGCAGCATAGGGTGAGTTTGACTGCTCACGCCGGCTGTGTCTAAAACCAACAGTGATCGGAGCTGGGATGAGCCAAGAGACACTCAAAGGGCCTATTCATATTCCATGTAGTCACTTGATCCATTGTTGGTATGAAAACATGACTTCCTGTAGCTTGAATCCTCAGATTGTATTTGTGTCTGTAAAACATTGATTTGGAATTTACTGTTAACAGTTACTCATCACATGCACTGATGCTTTTTGCACAATAACATGTACTTAAAACTGTCTAGAAGGAAATAAACACAACTTCTCATGTTAAGGAACTCCATTCTAATAATATGCAGCATGCTGTATTTTTTAAGTCGAGCAGCTTCAATATCTAAACGTCTGACTCTGATTTAAAGTGATGCATAAAAATGAAAGCCTCTTACTATAAACTATTATTTCCAAAACTTTAGATTTAAAAAAGCAGATTCAATTCTAATTATTTATAATCAGGAAGCCATATATTTGATGGCTCTAGATTTTTTTTATCCGCTGACATATATTTGGAAATTTTGTCCCAGAATTTTTCCAGCACGTTGCTGCTGGCAGCTGTCGAGCAACTCTGAGCAGAAAACCTGCTCTCGCTCTTCTGCTCTAATTCATGCACATCCCCGAACTCATTCCTACTGCAGGGCTGCTCTGTAGTAGGTATACCCACATGGTGCAAACCCCCGGACTTGATGGATTAAAGATGACACAACTTACATGTAAAGTAGCCACGTATTCATGAAACATATTGTGCACAACTCAAAGCTATTCAAAGAGATGTAACACCATATGTGCATATATTATTTTTCTTGTTCATGTCATAGACCATATAGAAGTGGAAGCATTGTATATAAACTGTAATATGTCACTGCATTCACAAAGTAATTTTTGCATACAAATTTGATGAACAAGTAAAGAGCATGCTTCCCCTCAGTGGTGACATTTTCCCTTGAGGCAAAACGATGCAACAACAAACACAGGTTAAACAGTGAAAGTGAAAGTGATGCAAAGACCTATTTTGACCATTTTCTGCGGCGGTGCCAGCTTTTTAATGTTTCATTCACATCATTTTTATTGAATAATGTATAAGGGGGCAAAATTTGTGGGGTTTTTTCTTCTGTATTTATACAGTAGGTTTATTTATTATTCATGTGTTGATTCAAGTGTTAAAGTCATTTCATGCACACGGGCTGTGCTGAACTGCACCAAGTCAAAACTGAACTCAGCACAGAACAGACCTGTCTGTTCCCTGTCATTACACACACTTTCCCTTCAATTCAAATTCTAGTCTGCATTCTCTGTACGTTGGCTTTCTGAGCTATCGCTGCAGATATGCCCCCAACAGCTCCATTAAATGATGGTCATTGGCTCCCTCCAAGATTATTGTTCAAGCCAACTGAGACCCCACATCGCAGGGAACATTACAACACATGTGGTACTCGTAGGGCTCATTTTTTCATCCAAAGAAATGCTGTTATAGTCACTCAACTGTTTAATAAGCCTCCTTTAGACAGCGAGAACTGAAAATAACCCTTATGCCCTAAAAAGTAATAAAGACAAAGCTTCATCTGAAGGGAAATGAGAAGTAAAAGTGGATAAAACATTATTTTGCCAATGGTGCCCCTGTTTCTCTCATAGTTTTGTTTCCCATAGCAACAGTTACATGAGCTGGATACTGGAGCCTGAGAACAGCAAAGCTCGTATTATTGTTTACACATGGGATTGGATTAGGGATGGGAATTTCAATGTTGCAGATATTAAAATAAAAATTAATGTCGCATATGAAATGACTTTAAAAAACTCTAAAAACAAAAAGCCAACAAAAAAATAATCTAATCCAGGTGGAGCTACAAGACAACAAAGGAAAATGAAAAGTGAAACTCATACAGTGTGGTTGCACAAGGAAGATAAAAAAACAAAAACTAAATTTCAGAATAATATGTTGAATAATACCCAAAGGTTCAATTTCAACATCTGGGCTAAGCTGTGTGTAATTTTATTATCTGACTGTTTCATCAAAAACGCTGGAAGGCAGTCTGAAAAGACTAGTTTGACATTTTGTAAATCCCATTTATTCTTTCTTTGCAGAGTTTGACAAGAGAACTGGCACGATTCTCGTTTCTGTTTGTTTAATGTGGAGCTAAACCCCCGAGACAGGTGGCTTAGCTTAGCACGAAAACCCGGGTCAGGGCGAAGCGGCTAACATCTGTCCAAAGACAGACCTGGTGTGTCAAAATACGTCATAATATAATATAGCTTATAATGACAAGTTGTGTTTTTGGTGGGTTCATGTGGTCAAATTTCTTGTATGGATTTTCTTGTCTTCACCTGAAGTTTGGTGCCACAGAACCAGGTACGACTTAAGGAGACGCATAAAACTACTTGTATTTTTACATTTTGGTTTTTGATGAAATGAGACTGCTGTAAATATCAACATAGCCTAGCTTACTGAATCATTAGCATCAACGGCTTCTGACAGTGACATTAATGATAGCGTCCCTGTTGCCATCACTAAGCAACAGTATTTTTACAATTCAACGCCTCAACTGTACAAACAGATAGACTACGCGACAGCTCCGATACGTGTGGCCAACACAGCTTGATCATCCCCTGGTGGCGGGCTGCAGCATGGGTCATAAGCAGCTGCCTCCTCCATGTAAGCACACGGGACATGGACCAGTTTGTCCAAAAATTGGAGCCTTTGGAAATGCGTGGGACATCAGTTTTGATGTCTCCCTGTGACCATTACCACAGAGAGAAAATGTTGAGCCCATTCCTTTAGAAAGAATAAGTGTAAGATTTAGGTGAAAAGGATTTATTGACAGAAATTAAACTCCAAGTGATTGGAGTATTAGTTCATTGTTGTTTTCTTACCCTAGAATGGGCCCTTTAAATGGAAATACTTTATATTTACATTTGGAGCGGGTCCTCTCTACGGAGGCAGCCATGTTTTTTTTTTTGACAGAACTGTAGAAACTAAACCTTTTGAGTTTTTATGGCAAACAAAGGTTTCCACAGGTTCTCCTGCATGTTTGGAGGAGGAGGGGTGAGGTGAGGGGAGGTCAGCTGCAACATGCAACTTCAACTTCAGACGCTTGATTCCACACACTGAGCCTTTAACTGCTCTCATCGATGATGTGGCAGTTTATATTTAAAACAAAGCACGCGTGGAGGTGTGTCACCATGACTCAGCTGTTCGAGCCAACATGCGGATCACCCGCTCTGATTTACTCTCTCTCACCTACTACATGAACCGCAGGCTCCTCCCGCCCTCCAGCGTCACGGATTCAAACAGAGGCAAGAAGGAGGAGAGTCGGTGTTTCTCAGTCAGAGCTGAGGCACCGACAGGAGCGCGCGCGGAGGAGGAGACACACACACACACACACGCATTTAGAAGCTGCTGGATCCTTCACTGGGCTTTTTATCCACTTTGCATGAACATCCCGAGGATCTAAAGATGTGGACTGAAGTCGGGAAGCTTGTGCTTTTCCATTTGCTGCTCACGGAGCTCCACTGCGCTAAAGGTAAGACAACCGGAGCGGGGGTTCGCTTGTGTTTCGCCGCGGAAGCGTCTCCCCGGTGCGGTCCGACGACTCGTGTAGGTGCCTGGTCGCACCGGGGGGGAGCCGCTTATGTCCGGGTTGGTGGAGGATGTCACCGCGGAGAGAAGGCGACAACATGCGGAAGAAACCAATGCTTACCTAAAACCAACACGTGTCAGAAGCCAGTAGACTGATGCGTAAAAAGGGCTTGTTTGTGGTGATGTGGACGCAAAGTGGAGGCTGCTACATCATCATCATCATTAGCTGCAGTTTAAACAACCATTAAACTGATCTTTATGTGCCAACAGGACCCGGACAGCCATGCTGACAGCCACCAAGTGTCCACTGATCATAATCATCAGGATAAAATACAAGAGTTGAAGTCATTTTTTAACACATTTGGATTTGAGAAAAAAACACCTGGAGGGACCATTGTAAGAGCAGCAGTAGTGTTTAAACACCCAATTCTAAGAAGAGCTGTTTGCAAACATCAGTGTCCTGGTCAGATTGAGATCTTTATCCATAGAAACCTGGAGATTGATGCAATATTTAACCTCTAAACCTGCAGAATTAAAGAACCCTCCAGTGTACACAGTTCGTGGTCAGGTCATGTTTTGCATTATAGTTCTTATAGCACCTCTCGCCAATGCTGATTAGTTGTTCTGTTCTGTTCTGCAGGAACTCCGGAGTTGGAGTGTGAAACCGGCCAGTTTCAGTGCAAGAACGGACGGTGCATCCCAACCCTGTGGAGATGTGACGATGACGACGATTGTTCGGACAACAGCGACGAGGAGAACTGTCGTAAGTGACCTCTACTCTCTGACACTGGCAGATAAACGAAGCAGTGCCGTTGCTTGCTTCCCTGTGGACCTCTGGAACTCACATCATGCACGAAACGAACAGGAGTCTTAGATGAGGACAAGGAATCCCAAACATGCATTTGTTGCCAGAGATTTTTGCGTTCTGCTGTTGGATAGGAGCTGGTTCATAACTGGATTTATCCTGTGTGGTAACTTTTGAATGAGTTATGTTAGACTGAGAATAAGCTCCTTATCGTTTTGCTCGGGGGCCCACCTGGAAATCTCATTTTCAGTTGTTAGTCTGCAGTTGTCAGCGTGAACTGCTGATCCTGGACCACTGGTCAGGTCACATGGCGTCAGGAATTTTACTAATTTCTTACTAATTTCCCTTCAGCAGCAAACCTGACGCAAGTAGAGCTGCTGCCGTTGCAATGCTATTATCTATCATTGTAACCATTACATCCTTTCACTTACATTGCAGAGAGACAGCTCTGTTTGCTATACTGTGTCGTAATGCTCTGGATATACAACATTTATGAATTATGTCATATCTGCTATAGGATAATGAAACTGCAGTGTGACGTGTTATGGGATCTCACTCCTGTTAAATTCAGCGTGCGTTAATGCAAATACTCTTGACTGTTCGATATGACTGTGTGCAAGTTGTGTGCTTTTCTCACTGTCGAGGGCGTCCCTGCTTCAGTGGGCACCTGGAGTTTAAAACACAGAATGACATCCACAATAGCAGGCCATCATTATTGTATTATGCCCCTTAAGGATGAGTGACAAAAAACCAGTCATGTGCGATTCTGGTTGAACTGCCCCCGACTCCGTTCCATTCAGGAAACTGCACCCAGCCGAGTAATTGTCGCTTATAAATTTGTCATGGTACTAATTGCTTGAATGGATACATTAGTGGCCAATTGATTCATCGCTCCTCATCGCGGAAACCCATGATTCTCTCATCTCACACGCTCGCCGCGGTGCTGGCCGCTCATATCTCGGGAGTTGCCTGCACGGATGTCGTGACATTTACAAGCGCGTCTCATTGACCGGAGAAACTGATTGGTGTTATTGAACATTTAGCGGCCAGTGCTTGATGGAAGTGGAATTAGATTTTAATGAGCTCCCCTTCACTCTTGCAGGTATGGTTTGCTCTGTTGTTTGGTAAAGGCGTTGCTCAAAGAGAATATGAGAATGGTACTTGAGCAGGTGATAGACTCTTCTTGTGAAATGTGCTCTCCACTCTTTGAGCTACACATCCTGCAAGCTTCAGATGTGCTTTTGCTTTCCTCCCAATCTCTTCCCTTCTCACTCTCTACCTTTATGTACTTTCTCCCTCTTGATGTGCTTTAGGCTACATTCAAACCAATATTTTGTTCTAAAATGCACTTTTGCTAAGTTTTTTTACGCCCGGAAACCAAAAAGTTTTAAGTTTTAAAACTCCAGTCTGGATGTGCAGAATGTTAGACACTTGGAAGCATTGACGCAGACACTGATTCTTATCAGTTTCAACATTTACTTCCCTGATCCACCATGCTCCTATCACTTGACCCTTTTCTGGAAGAAAACAAACTGCAAACTGCATCAGCCTCGACTACCGGTGTGTAATTCAAAACTTCTCAGTGTGGACATAACCCTTCTCTTCCCTTGCTCATGTACATCTTTCTGTCTCACTTCCTCTGCATTGTCACAGCCACTAAGGGGCTTCCCCCCCTCCATTTTTAAATCTCCCCGTGGGTACCTTGGCAGTGCGAATGCCAAAGAGGCAATGCCCACTTGTCTTACGCCCACAAAGAGCATCAGCTGACAGGTTGGTTGGAGATAAATCCAACAGCGTGACTCTGGTTGCCGGAGCGATGCTCAGTGACGGGCGTCGTGCCAGCCCTTCGAGCAGATGCCAGCACTACCTCTGTGCCCCCGCCCCAAAAACCCAATATCATCAGCAAAGCTCAGAGGAGAGAGGGAGGAGGAGAAGGAGGAGGAGGAGGAGAGTAGAATGGACAGATTTGACTGAGGGCAACAGGGGAGCGGAGAGCAGAGATCATTAAAATAGGAGCAAAATAATTTGGAAGAATTGGAACAGCAGGGGGGCAAAGGGAGAGGGAAGAGCAGCTCTCGCATAATTATGAGGGTAAATGGTGAGGTTAGTCTGCAAATACAACTTTCACTGAGATTCTCTGACCTTCTCTTGGGCGGAATTTCTGACTTTCAAAAGAAAACTGCGTCACGAAAAAACTAAATAAATGAGAAACTGTCAAATAATTTGGGTTTATTTACTTTGACAATGATACTAATACAGTTCAACTAGCATACAGGAGCTAATGTATCTTTTGTTTGTGTTGGATCACTTGTGATGTTTGTACTAATTAGATTTAAAATGTGACCAGTTATAAACCGTGGACTTCTAATTAGTGCTGGTTGTTTTAACTTTTCTTAGTTCAATCAGGTTTCTTTATTGAGCTTGTTGCTGGTTTTGTCCAACTCAACTCCTTACAATTGTCCCATTGTGCTTAATTTAATACCCTCAACACCTACCTTAAATTCTTGAGGAGTTTTTGGGGGATTTCAAGTATGCACCGGAAAAGTAGAGCTGAAAACGACTGCATCATTGAGTCTTGTTGGCATTTTGACCCAAGTCATCCCTCTGCAGCGTGTGTGTGTGGGGTCAACAATGTGCACGTTTATACATCTGGAATGATTCGATTAGACGATACACATCCCGGCCAAGTATAACTGCTTGCATATTTGTGTGTCTGTGTGCGACTGTGAGCTTCAGTATCTGTAGCGTCACTCAGTCATCCCCTCACCCACCTCTCACACATGCAGATGTCTCACAGCAGAGATTACCTCTATAATATTCCTCCTGTAGCAGCTCTATTAAAATAAGTCTTGCTGGATTGGGTTGTTATTTGTGCCTTGTCTCATTTCTTTCATCCTCTCTTCTTCCTCATCCTGCTCCTCTCCTCCCCTCTCCTCTTCTTCATTTTCATCGTGCCTCTTGGTAGATTCCGGTCTTGTTGCCCTGGGAGACGGTAAAGTGGTGGTGGTGGGGTTTTTGTGCATGTGTGCGCGCCGTCTTTGTAGCGAACACAACAGTCATGCACATGTGTATGTGTACAAATGGAAACTCTCCACCTCTGCACAACTCTGTATGACCTATATTTCAGTTGTGGAATATACAGAAAAAGGCCTTATCATTTTTACAGCGGATTTAAGTGGATTTAAACATGCCTAATCCAAAGTGCCACTGTAAAATCATCTCATATCTGGATCTCATGTTGGCTTTCAGTGGTTCTCCCTCCCTCACATCACTCCACAGTGGTCCCACCCAAACGGCCTTGGTCAAACTGCAGCATGAAAACACTTATCTATCAGAATTTCTTCGGGGTTTAATCGATTTTTTTTGGTCGATATGTCCTCATCCGACCAAATTCTCCTTGGTCTGTCAATTGCTGGTGCTACTTCCATTAAGAAAACCACTCTACATCAATAGCCTTCCAGGATTAATCCATTATCTGGGGGGGGGGGACTACCAGTGAAAATAAGGGGTGATGGTTGATTTTAAAGCACAACTTTGACCTCGTCCAGTCTAATGGAGGCAGCTGGGTCTAACTTATTTAGTCCATTTCAAACTACTTGATAGATTGTCTCACACAAAACAAATGAAAGTTTAATTTTTGTCATTCCTATCACAGCTCAACAACCAACATTGGCCTACATTGTCTGTTTTAGCAGTTACTGGCCGATTTAGTGAATCTAGAAATAACAGATTTTATTTATCACGACCAATCAGTTGTTTGAACGACATCGGTTGATAAGCGGAGCAGAAGCTACTCAATTAACGAGTTCATCAATGCAATAGTTTTTCAAGTTAAGTCATTCATCTTGTAAAACCTTTTCTAAAAAGAGAGGATTTTCTTCATTCATTTCTTTGGTGTAATTTTTGGATGGAATATCTTTACTTCATTGACTGGATAAAACAAGTGATATAAAGATATCATCTTGGATTCTGTGAAATTATGACCATATCTTGTACCCTGGGTCTCGCCCCAATGTCGGCTGGGATTGGCTGAAACGTGTTTAGTCAAAGGATTGGAACTAAATCCTAAACCTTTTATGAACCGAGAAAACCATGTGTTTCACAACAGTAACAGACCAGGGGATAGAAAGAGAATATATAAGGGTGGGAAGAGAGTTGTGCTTGTGTGCGTGTGTGTGCGTGTGTGTGTGTCTGTGTCACAGCAGGACAATGAGTCTGAGCAGGTCTGAGAAGGAGAGCGTCTCCTCTGCGGTCTGAGACCAGCTTCCCATAGGGGAGACATCACAACACATTTCACGCCACTGCTGTGTCTGTGTGTTGTGTGTGTGTGTGTGTGCACACACAACACACTCACACATGACACTGTAATAAGAGACTGCAGAGAAGCGCTTCAGGCATAAAAGGCATTGTAGCTCGCAAACACATTCTGGTCACCTGCTGACATCCCATCCCCTCCCTCTCCCACACACACACACACACACACACACACACACACACACACACACACACACACACACACACACACACACACACACACACACACACACACACACACACACACACAGTGTAGCACACTTGAGGTCACACATTTAATGGGAGTATGAGGTCAAGGGGACCACCAGCTTTCTCAATTACACACCAACACACACAAATGAGGATGTAGGAGCCGTTTCTGTGGCGCCGTTCACACATATTAAAACAACAGAGATGCATTGCTTCTGAAAGGACAACATGCACACATGCAAAGATCTGAAGTGAGGGTCAGTGCAGCATTCATCATATTAGTACTCGGTGCACAGAGAGAACCACTGCTGTGCTCTGTGGCTGTTAAAGCACCGTGGGTTCTTATTTGTATGTGCATTTGCTTTGTCTGGTTGGCTTTTTGTGTGATGTAGTAATATCCAGCCTCTAATGGAGTCCATGAAGAACGCTTGAAAACACCATACCTATGTCCCTAATGGTCATATTATTGGGTGGCCAATGCTAACACTTAAAGGGATAGTTCACCCTAAAATTAAAATGAACTCATTATCTTCTCAACACTATGCCAATGGAGGGGTGGGTGAAGAGTTTGAGTCCAAAGAACACTAAAGGAGTTTCAGGGGTAAACAGCGTTGCAGCCAAATCCAATAATAAATGGTGACCATTTCTTTAGACGTGAATCACAACAGAAAATAACAGAAAATAACCTCCATACAGCTTCTGTGGTGTCATTCAAGTGTCCGTAAGCCCCGACATTCAAATTCCAAACGGTGTAATTTACACCCACACCTCCATCGGCATAGTGGTGAGTAGATAATGAGGGGATTTTCATTTTTAAGGGGAATGAGAACCATGAGGCTGTACACTGACACAAGTTTTATGAAAGTCTCTGGCTGCTCATCAGGAACATCTCCTGCTGTTTAAGTCTCAATACAGGCCTATAAATGAAAACAAACAAAGGACTCCTCTCTGGCCCTGTGTTAGCCTTCTGATACATTAAGGGGTAAGACTGCCAGCTGGCCACATCTCCCTCAAATACGATGCACTCTTGAAGATTGAATATTAAACCCAACCAAGCAGACACGCTGTCACATGCAGCATTGCTATCCTGACAGCCGACAAGCCCAAAATGTACCAGGGCACCACCTTTGCCAGCCACTGTATCATGCTCTACAAGCTAACAATACCTGCTGGTGCTGAATAGGTGTTTGAGTGCAGCGGTGCAAAACAGCAGGAGGGTAAATTTAGCCGAGGTCAGTGCTGGCCTGAGGCATTTGCTCTCGCTCCCTCTCTCTCTCTCTTCCACCTTTTCCCTCTGGTGTAAATTTAGTGGTCTGTCCTGCTCATTTTTGATCACCACTACTAAATGAAGGGCAGGGGGAGGAAGCAGTTTGGCTCGACCACATCACCACGGTTTGGTTTAAAAAGGAAAACTGTTGCTTTGGTTAAGACCGATGTCTACAATACTCTGGTGTTTGACCATTACACTAGTTTTCCTCATCCTGTGGATGTACAATCATTTTCATGAAGTATTTTGCAATACTCACCAAGTCTCATCTATCCTGTGCTCAGTTGCTTTCTTTTTTTTTGGGTGGTACTTAATATGTTGTGTACTTGTTCATGGTTTGTCTACTTATATGTTTACACCAGGGATTAGGGAGAAATAGCATTTTAATCCTGTCCCCTCTTGTACATATGGCAGAATTGACAGTTAAGCTGACTTTGAAAACCTCCAGGCATGCGTTGTACTCTGAATGTGGAGAAAGTGAACTGATGTGTGGAAATCATTCGCTTCCCTGATTGGGTCTAGGACAACTAGTGGAGAATGCAAAGTGTTCCTCACTGTAACAGTTGCACCTTGTTGTCGATCCAAAAGACAAACCCGTCTTGCAACCAACTGCAGAGTTGATAATCTGCTTTCTACACACTCCCTGTGTACAGATACACATAGAGATTGTTTGAGTTTCAAATGAAGTGAAGGATGTAGCGCGAGTGTGTGTTTGTGTGTGAGAAAAGAACAGTGTGTGCTCTCCATCTACACAAGTATAATCCAATTAGTGAGTGTCTCAGTGGGTGAGACCTCACTCTGAGAAATGTGTGGCCAGTGAAAGTGAAGAGAAGAAGAACTAGTGGGAAACTATTTCTGTTAATGTTCATCTCCTCCAATTGTGTCTTTAAAATAAACACATATTCATGAGAACTTTAATCGTCCAAAGACAAAGAGGTCTATGCAGGTTACTCACATCCACCCCAACCTGTTTGGAGAGTCGATCTACACCGCCCAACTCACAAACAAATACGTGCATATAAATTATCGTCTGGGTACAGAGGGATGTTTGATTCATGAAGGAGTACAGATACAGATTCCTGAGGACCTGCACCCTCTGTTGTGTTCCAGTGTGTGTTTGAGATAAACGTGGTATGAGAAAGATTGATCAGTGATAAATGTGGCCTGTTGCATTCATGTATTGTTTCTAAAAGTTATTTATAATAGTCTGAATGCTGCTTTGTCACTTTCTGACCAGCACCCTCCCAAACCATGTGTTATGGGTTTAGGCATGCATCACTAACTGACTATGAAAACTGATAGAGAAGAGGAGGGTGGTCGAGATGGAGACTGATGCAGGGATATAATGAGTCTAGTGAGATGAATCGGTCATAGTAACAAACAGAGAATGAATCCCCACACTGTTCACTTCCCCTCACATCTATTCAGAATCTTTTCACTCAGATGTTTCGTTATTATTTTGTTAACTCTAGGATTCACAGTGTGGCTGTTTTGGGTCACTGCTCTGATTAGAGTCAATTCCAGTCAGAAAACCCTCTGACAAAACCACCGGGTGTTACCTTCCAGACCAAGTTAGCGACGAACGGGTGAACACAGCAGAAAAAGCCAAATATTTCTAAAAATAAAAAAAGGAGAGTTAATATTGAACTCACATTCACCAAGTTGATAGAAACAGAGCCAATGCTGCCCTGTGGCTGGTGGATGTGCACAGTAAGTAAGAGCTACATATATTTGATATGGTCATATAATACCATTGTTTAGTTTACAGCTGCCGGACCACAGATTTTGTTGTGTGTAATATTTCTTTATATAAAGTCTGTGATAGTTCTGAACACTCGTGAAGCCTGATTAATTTGTTCTGCATAAACTGTAAACGCAAACACAAACGCTTTCATGAAGTGGCTGCAGTGACACCTGTGATATTGTGTGTGGGAGAATAACATTGAAACTACTGAAGACGCTCGTCCTCACAACAGCAGGAGTGCAGCTGACAGATGGCCAGGGCCTGCAGCTCAGTCCTGGTGCCACAGACAGTCAGCGTGTTTTTTCTCTTCACCTGTGGGGATATGTAGTTGACCATGAACACAACATAACTGCTACTAACTTCATGAATGATGCAGAAAAGAAAACAAGTATAATTAGTGACCAAGAAGTAATGTTGGGGCGGATCCAGATCAAGGATTCCACCATTTTCCCAGGGTTGTTCCTGATTCTAGTTTCCCTTTTGCTTCCCTTTTGTTTTGCATTGACAGCTAGCAAAGCATGTTAGCACGGCACAGGCTATATGTTGTCATTATGATGATCGCGCCTCCGTCAAGCGTGAAAGCAACGTGCACGTGTGAGTGCTCAGTAACGTTGGACCTTGTGTGATGCTGCTCGTCTGAAACCTGAAACCCCCCCCCCCCCCCAACGTCTGTCCTCTCTATGTCAGAATTAGCGTTTTCAGGTGTCGTCTCGTCTGCTCTGGGGCAAAGTCACTTATTGTTCAAAGTCAAACCCCGATAACACCACAAATCCTTTTTCCGCTGCCCTGTGTGTGTGTGTGTGTGTGTGTGTGTGTGTGTGTCGCCAGGTACGTCTCACTCTCGTGTGTCCCCTTTGTGCTTGTGTTGTTGTGTTGTGCTGTTGTTGTTATCCACCCCCCCCCGACCTGGCCGTGTCTGACAGGGTATCATGGCATTAATCCCCGGCTCAGATTAACCGAACGTCTTCATGTGCCTCCGTTTTTTATTATTTACATTTGCTGTAATCCTGTTTTTCACCTTGCGCTCCGTCGCCTGGTATATGCAGTCGGGGAGCGGTGTACGAAATGACAACTATGGATGCTGATGAATAAAACATGGCTGCTAATACCAGTGTGCCGGGCTAACGCTGAGATAGGGCCCTGGAGTGCTGCGTGTCAAAAGTTTTCATGAGAAGTTCTACATGAAAGTTACAAAGTGGAGGAGAGAGGCTTTGGTCTGATGATATCACCTCAAATTATTTTAGTCGAGTTACTATCTCTGTCTTTCTCTGTTTTACTTCCTTAAACTATTTCTTTTCTTTCACAGAAGAGCAAAGACGAATGAAAGGCTGTTAACTCGGAGCAGTCCTCTCCTCCACTCTTTTTACGTTGTCTGTCGTTTCTTTTCTCTGTCCGTGACCAAACTGTTGGACTGTTCAGTTTGATTCATTACATCTCAGTGTTTCTTGTCAAATAAAATAGGACATTTTCCACATTCGGTAGTGTCGAGCCAGGAAATCAATTTGGTGTGAATTTGTGCCCGTTGCAGAGAGTTTGTGTGTTTTTTGTGTGTTTGTTCTCAGATGGGTGAAGGTAGATATTTTGACCTGCTGAGAGGAAGCAGATGGAAAGATTCTTCTGAAGGCGTCAAAAGACAAAAGCGGTCTCAGGATAATATGTGTTCACTCAGAGCTAACCATGATATCTCTGTATTGTAAGCCAGCAGAGAACAGTCACCGCTTCAGATGCTAAAAATAAAACCTAATAATAACGACTGAGCTGTTGGAGGTTATATAAATCTAATGTTCTGAGGCTGAATTTCATTTAATGATTCAAATTATTATATGATGATGGTGATGATGATGGTGGTGATGATTGTATCCAGTCAGGGGCTGAAGAGTGAGTATTTTAACTTCACTTCATTAAGTGACATGTTAAACTAAAGTAAAGGATGTTCATCATAACCGTTAACTGACAATAAGAATTTTGACTGACTGATACTATCGGTTAAACTTTATTATTTTTATTATTATTATTGCCGCTGCTACAGTTACTTGTAATAACGTGACTCTGCGGAGGGCTTTTATTTTGAAATTACACCTGATCAAAGTAAAAGACAAACAGAAAGAGTTATATAGATTTTTATTTTTATTTTTTTACAACTAATTGACAGGCGTGCAGTGACAGTTCATGACACTCTACAGCCAAGGTTTAGTGTTCTCTGAGAAGATAATGAAACAAACCTCCAGAGCAGCTTGAAGATCGACGTCTTTACATGACGACTGGTTTCATCCTACACCTTCTCACGTATGTCTCTCTCTCTCTCTCTCTCTCTCCCCCTTTCTGTCTCTCTTCGTCTCTTTGTCCTTTTCCTTCCATCTGGCTTTTAAATGAAGCTGTTTATGGAGATTACACACACACACACTCGACTATCTCCTTCACACACACTAAGTCTGGGGCTGAATCTTTTTACCTTGAGGGGATTGTGCTTGTCAATCGTCAGGGATGTTGTGGCGAGGTCTTGGCTGGGGGAGAGGAGGAGGAGGAGGAGGAGTGTGTGTGTGTGTGAGTGAGGGGGGGGGCGGTATTATTTGATGATACAGCTCGTGCTCAGTAATACCAGCTATCAACAAACGTGGTGTGACACAATGCTAATGTTACACTTCCCCTGCAGCTTGCTTTTTTATTATCGCAGCACACTGACACTCACCAGGTTTTACTGGTGAGAGCCCCACTATCCACTGCTGATTGAGAAAAATAAAACATCTCTTGTTCTGATTATCCTGATAAAAAGTCGTTCCCCCTGCAGTGTTGATGTGTGGATCATTGGAGGTGTGTTAGAAGTAAAAAAAAAAATACAAAGGTGGTGCGTGCTGTGGTTGCTTGAGCACCATGATGAGTCTCTGAGGATGCATTAATGTGCTGACTGCACTTCAGGTGTTTGGGATTTGTGATGCTTTCAACTTTAAAGAAGCTACGTTGAGAGGAGAAACCAAATGTAGAAAGAAAAAGGAGATTCTGTGATTCTACGTACAAGTGAGATTTTGTTTTGACCAAATCTCGTCATCCTCTCGTTCCATCGTCTCTGTTTTTCGAGGCCCCCTCTGTCTTTCTTCTTTCCTGGCGTGTTGGTTGCAGTGTGTTTCACCAATGACGACTCCGTCCCCCTGTGCCCTTCCCTCTCCACCCCCTCACCCTATTATGCATCATTGGAGGCTGCGCTTGAATGTTTTGGAAGCAGGGTGACAAGTTCTCAATGGTGCCTCAGAGGCCCCTGTTTCACACACACACACACACACACACACACACACACACACACACACACACACACACACACACACACACACACACATGAATAGCGTTGTGACCTTGCATTAAACATCTGCATTATCATGTGGGGGTCAGTGATTTTCATACACACTTCTTTCCCTGTCTTTTCACACAGTTGTTGATGGCGATTGTTATTTAATTTGATTATTAATTCTGACACTGACACCAGCTCAGACAATGTCTCCAATACTGCAGAAAATACCAGGTCGGACATCTGCGAGAACGTAAATCTACGTACTGATCCAATACCTATCTTTTAAAGTATATATATTTGGATAATACTGGAATTTCACACCTCCTCCTCTCTCTCTTTCTCTGTTTACACATGCATGTATGCGTGCACCACAGCATCAGCTTTTCAGGTTGCAGAATGAATTCTGTGACCTTTTCCTTGACGTCCTCATAACAGAATAACCGGCTTTGTACTGAAGTGATTTACCTTTTGTTTCTTGATGTTGTTTGATGTCGGCTGCGCGGCCGTGGCTGCTGATGCAGAGCTTCCGCTAGAAATATTGATTCATACCTTGAAGTGTGCTTTTCTCCTCTTTTTGATGTATGAACTTTCTTTTTATGTGCATGGATCACATTTAAATGGTTTTCATTGTTGGCTGATGACTGATTGTGCTCCATTTCACCAGTTAGTCTCTTTGGTGTTCTGCCTCATTCTGTCACTGTGTTCTCTGTATTAACCTTAGTTCCTCCCATACTGCAGCTTTATAGACCCTCTGAGCTTGAGATGGGAGACTCTCTCTTATTCTTCAAGTGACCAGGTGTTTGTAGGTTAGAACCATGAATGTATCTTTACTCACCACATGCTTCTGTTGGCCATAGTGACCAGGAAAGCTTTTAAAAAACAACAAAGACAACTAGAATAGTTAGATGACTCTGTTTAGCCAGAGTTGATGCTATGGTGAAGGGGGTGAATCCTTGGCTGCTGTGGCCCATCTGCAAATGTTTATGCCTTGTTGCTCACAAATTTCCATTTGCTGTGCCTGCTGCACTCAGGTGCAACCACCACTAAATCCCACAGCTATGTTTAAAAAGATTTAACATTTAAAATCCCACAAGTAGACATTAAAAAAAAGCTAAAATCCAAGTACCTTTCATGGTTACAAACCAGGGAGACAAGAGCCTGATGAGTGTTGATGTGACCTCTGAGGTGACCTCGCTGATTTGAGACTTTCATTCCAATAAAATAAAAAAACAGATGCACAGATTCCCACATATAAAAGAAGAAACTAGACATTTTGAGGCTGAAAAATCAAAGTGTTGTTTTTTATTTCTGTTGCAATTAACAGTAAGTATTTTTATATTTAATCTTCAAATGCATATTTAACCTCTGAGGTTTGAAAGGCTCAGTATTGTAAACAAAACATTACACTTGTGATCATAAAATGTAAAAAAATGCCTTTTCACCAACCTCAAGCTCACGATATGTTTTAATGCCCAAACTGGCACACTAAATTAAGGTTTATTAAATTATGACACATCTGTAACACACACACACAAACATTCATATGAGTCATTCTGCATGGAGGAGGCCCAGTGACCCAGTTGTGGCTGAAAGCAGCAGTTAGTTAAGCTCAACTGACCCATGGTGTTTTTACTCTGATGTCTCCTTTGGCTTTATTCCACCTTTTTAAGCCCCGGCTCGGCTGCTCCGGTCCACTCTGTGTGATGATGATGCTTCCATAAATGTGGATGAATAGAAACTTAAAAATGTAGCTGCAGATCAGAAATACATTTAGTGCTTTATAAATCAACAGGATTTTGAAATCAATACATTGACTTACAGGAGCGTAAACATCCCTCACTCTGGATCTACGCTTCAGTTCATGATTTTTAAGGACTGGACTATAAACGTGGTTTTTCGTCGGCGTGGACCACCTTCTGCTCCCCAAACAGCAGAAGTAAAAAGCTTTTTTGAGGGCAAGAGACAATATACTTTCTCTTTTGGCAAAAAAATATTGATCCCCCTCAAATGTGAAAGAAAGAAGTGTGAGAAGGTGAATCGCAATCAAAGCAGCCAACCAGAGTTTCCTCAGATGCCCTCTGGTCATATTTTTCCCACACATCACATTTTTCTTTTTGAATTGAGCGGTGACGTTTGTGACCGGTTCAGTCAGAACTTCTTCATTCGTTAATATATGTCGCCACTTCATTTGTCTCTATCAAGTGTCTTCCCTGTCCTTTGACATAACTCTGCAGGAGTTTAAATCTCAATGTACCTGCTGAATAATTGTCATTTCATTGCCTTTTTCCTTATGGTTCCACCTGTGCTTGGCCGAGGGGGGGGGCGACCGTCTCAGGTTGCCTCAAGTAATAAAGAGCACTCATAGTTTCCCTAATTAATTCTGTTCTCTTCTAATATCCTCTGAAAGTCATTCAACCTTTTAAAAGGCCCAGACCTCATTTACCTATATTCAAATGTATTAGATGCCAGAAAATTAGACTTCAACTCTGCAGGATTGTTAAGACGTGTTGAGAGGCTGATTTTCTCTGTGTGTTTTCCCAAGCTTCAGCGAGCCTCAAAATGTATTTTCATGTGAGTGTACTTGAGACACATTGATCCATTTCTAATCAAGAGACTCTTGCACCTGTTAGAAAATCCAGACACAGGTTTTTTTCTCCGTGGTCCAAACTTGAAATGTGGGTTTGAGTCAAAAACAAAGTTGCATGAGGTTGATTTAACAAAGGCTGAAACTGAGGACACAAAGGGAAACAAGGGAAAACAAGCTGGTGGGTGAAATGAACTCTGCCTCTTTGAATACATGCTAAAAAAAAAACCTCTATGGAAAGAGGAGACTAGCTTTAATGATGGACACGCAGATTAAAAGCTTCTTCTTACATAGACTCAGTCAAGATGGACGACCCATCTACACCTACCCACTTTGCTGTTTCGTGTTGATTACATCGTAGTCTGCTTAGTTGTGATCAGTACACGGACTCGACCAATCCCAGGTCAGTCTCAGCTGCAGGAGGTCACACCCTCTTTTTATAGCATCTGTTAAAACCAACCTTGCTGTAAAAATGGACACGCAAAAATGACAGAAACCATCTTTGCTCCATTTCCTATCTGCTAACATGGAGACGACAGAGTTTAAGACCCAGACCCTTCATATATGTTGGGCAAAAACATACAATGTTGTCGCATGACACATGGAGACAGTAAGACCCATGAACCTTGGTACAAGTTTGACTAAACTCTTATTGAATTTGTCAGTTTAGCATAATCATGAGAATTATGCGTCAAACCATTTTCTCATCTTCATAGTTTGACATGTTAAAAATCCGAGGATCTGTCATCACTTGGCAGAGCTATAATTTGCAATTGGCAGTATTCTATAATGTTGATTGGACGAGGCTGTTGTTAACCATTGGCAGTCGTACAAAAAGCTGACGTCGGGTCACTTGGCAAAATCTCGACCTGCTGCTGAACTAACAGCCACTTCTGTTAGTCGTCTGTTTCAAGATCTTTTCTGTCGCAGACCCTGTGTGTTGCTACGTCTGCGAGCTCTGTCGGCTGCTACCTCACAAACCTATGTAACGATAGATCCCATGGTTTACGTGCATGTGCGTGTGTTTACGCGTGTGTGCGTGTAAGTCGGTGCTGTTGACCTTAATTCATCACATTAGCACAGAGTCTCCAGAGTGTCCATGGAGATGTGTTCAAAGTTAGTAGCCACTGGCTAATTGATTTCAATGAAGAGCACATTTATACTTCGCTTATTAAATTACACGAACATGCAGTTGGGAGTGTTTTTTTTTTTTTTTTTAATGAAATCAATGCTTTCCCTTCCTGCATCCCCAGACATTCCCGGTCGTAGAAGGTCTGTGTGTATAAAGTGTACTTGTGTGTGTGTGTGAGAAAGTGAAGGGGCTGCAGGGACCTTGGTCTGATAAATCTTTAATCACGTGCATGCTCTCATGTTTCATTTAATTGCCCCCTAAGTCCATAAAAGTATGAAGGCATTGTGGTTTAAAAACATCGTACTGTGTGTGTCTGGGTATGTGTAAATGTGTGTTTATAAATGTGTGTGTTTTTTTTTTCCTGACAACAGCGATGTCATTACATTTGTTTTACAGTACATGTAGGTCACATGCGTTCTCAGTATCTTCTTAACCATGCTCTATATATTTCTACGCCTGACTGTATTATGGTCCGTCTTTCTTTTGTGATGTAGGTTTGAATCATATATTTATTATACATGTGCAGTATATGCCGAGGACGTTTTCTTATGCTTTCATACACAAGATCTACTTTCCTGCTGTTGTGTGCATGTGTGTTTTGCATTTTAATGTTTATTCCTGTAGTGTATTTCTGTTTTCATGACCTTTTTTTTTAATCTTCTGTCCCTTTGTTTATGTCCCTCTGTATATGTGTGTGTTTCAAATCATTTTTGCGAATACATACACGTACACACATTATATCTTATGCATAATTTTTAATCTTTTACAATAGAAGTCAAAAATAATTCTTAGTGTTTGGACATATGTTGGAGGGAGGCTGCTGTGTTGGTTTTTCCTTCACCATAAATTTGTTCTCTCTCCCTCTGTTTCTTTCCTTTCCCCTTCATTTAAAATTCTTCCCTGTCTTTTCCCCCTGGTACGAGCTTTTTAATCAACGGCAAGAACTGCATAGCAGGCAAACCTGCTCATGTGTTGAAGCGTCATGATTGAGTTGTTTCTTTTGGGGTAAAGAGAGAGAGAGCTGGAGACACAGATGTTTAAGTTTGTTTGTAGAGAGATGGAAATGTGTACCTGTGAGTGTGCGCTGTACGTGCAGCTTCCCTCGTTCCTAAAAATCAATCCAGCATTCCTACAGAGATAGAAATAGATCCATTGATTGGTGGAACAGATTTATGGGGCTGTTTGCTGCTCTCAGTAATAAACTGTGGGTTTGTCAGCTTTTCTCTGACCATCACTTCATTTCCACGCCCAGACTCTGTCTTCTGTCCGACTAAGTTCTGAAAAGGTAAAGAGCAATGCATGTGGGTTTTGAATCCCATTAATACACGTAATGTCCGATCTTGTTTTCTAATACTGCACAACAGAATGCAGCAGGATATCACTGACTCAAATTAGGACGTTGAATTTATTCGGAAAAAGTTAAAATGCTGTTAAGATATGTGCATAAAGCCAAGACCTCCGTCTGTGAGCAGTTTCATTCTGAGTCCTCCATCCTTTATATCAGTGTGTGTGTGTGTGTGTGTGTGTGTGTGTGACTGCGACTGCTTCCTACTGTTAGTGTCACCATGATGGAGAGACTATAACTTGGTGTCTCGGTTAATGAGTGTGTGTGTGTGTGTGTGTGTGTGTGTGTGTGTGTGTGTGTGTGTGTGTGTGTGTGTGTGTGTGTACGTGTGTGTGTGTGTGTGTGTACGTGTGTACGTGTGTACATATGCAGGTGTGTACATATGCAGGTGTGTACATATGCAGGTGTGTACATATGCAGGTGTGTACATATGCAGTGCAAGGTGTCCCAGTGATGAAGAGTTTCCTGCCTTCTGTGTGGGTATTTGTGTGTCTGTGTGTGTTTGTGTGTGTGTGTGTGTTGTGCACATAATGGCGTACGTTCCCAGAGATGGTCATTAGCTGTGAGGGACTGTAAAGCCACTGACCCCACAGTCTGAAATGGAAGAGCCTGACCAATTCCTGTTCACCCCGCTGACCCCAGACTTCTGCACTAATGGACTAATGCAGCCGTTGATGAGTGAGCGAGAGACACATAGGGCAAGATACAGGGGGGAACACACACACACACACACACACACACACACACACACACACACACACACACCCCTGATCCAGGAGGGATCCGGGAAGCTTTACTTGGCTTTGGACAATAAGATATAGTTTCTGTGAGAAAACAAATATCCTTGTGTTCATAGTTACACACAGACTCATGCCAACAAACAGCTGAATCTGTGCTGAAATATTTATATTGACAAACTGTCTCCATTTTCCCCCAGACTGTGCAGAGCAGTCGGTAATCAACTTCCTCTCTGAGCAAAGGTTTTATTTTTGAGAGTGTGACAGCGCAGCTTTTCTTTGTATACCGTGACAGCTAAATTAACTCAAGTCCCGGAGCTTGGAACAAACAGACCATAGCAGGTGCAGGTGCAGGTAGCAGGGAGGGTAATCTGAAACACCAGCGCCAGGACTTGGGGGGGGGGGGCTTAATGGCTGATATGCGCCAATATAAAAACCTCTATATTACACGATATCACTGCAGAATAGATGTGTATTCATATTGTATTTTACCAGTTCTAATTCAATCGCTCTATATTTAGTTATATTTGTGTTTTCTTCTTTATTTATTTATGATAATGTTTATGGTTAAAGTAAATGATCAAACTTTCAGGGTTTGGAATTATTGCCGAATCTGAATTTCTTTTACTCCCTAATTTCTGTGTCTGCATCAGTTTCTAAGATCAGTTGAGCTCAAACACATAGTAACCCATCTCTTTACTTTCCTCTGTATCTCTGGGTTTTACTCGTGTAGATCACAGAAGCAGAGAAGGATGAATACGAATGTGAGAGGCAAACAGAATTTTAAAATTAAAATTTTGGTTTAATGTTTCTTGTAAATTGCTCTAATGCCACTGCATTTTTTTGAGAAACAGACTCACACAGTCACACACAAACCTGTGCACACAGGGTGACGATGACGTGGAGGGAACAGATTCAGTGTGTGTTTGTGTGATGCTGTATTTGTGTGCACTTGGTCTCAGTGCACCTGCTGCGTGTGTGCGTTTGTGCATGTGCATGCGTGCGTGCATGCGTGTGTGTCCATTTCCATGCTTGAGGCTAAAGGGAATGGGAGAGCCAACTAATAATTTTTACTGTATTGTAACTTGGAGACTTGAGATGCATGGCCTCCTGTGACCTAGTTCCATTCCTCCTTTCTCCTTCTGCTACTTCACAGTGGCACAAGATCAGAAAGAGAGAGAGAGAAGGAGATGAAAGAAAGAGAGGGAGACACTGAAAGAGAACGGGTGAGGGAGGAAGGTGAAGGACAGCGCGTTGAATCAGAGACGTTAATGAAAAAGAAAGGAAGAGTGGGAGTTCATGCATTGTTGAGAGGACATTCTATTATGACAGAACATGTGCTTTTGATTACTTTATTTTTGCAGTTTGGCCCATGTCCCATCTACTAACATGGAGGAGGTTTATGACCTATACTGCAGCCAGACACCAGGGGGCGATCGAGGCATCATCAGGACATATGTCGTGGTCATTATTTACGTACTATGAGTCATCTCTCCTCATCCAGTTTTATTGATCTTCTTTTAAGCAAAGAAACTATAACTATGAAAAAAAGAATAACAACTTAGGCTTTTTTTTTTTGCTAATGAGAGAGTTTACAGTGCGAGGAAGAGAAATCAAAAATGATTTCGGCAGTAAAGCCCAGACGACGGCTAACTGGAGTGAGAAAGAATAAAAGAAAGAAATATACAGTATATGTATATGCCACACTGATTTGTTCTGTTCTCCATCGAGGAAAATTATTATTATTTTAAGGGGCAGTAAAAAGCTAATTCGAAGCTGAGAGCTATAATAGTTGTTAATTATATATTATTTAATTGTATCCATCTGTAAAAGCCGAGTGCAGCGACACTCGGCTTTTAGGAAATGTTGTGCCAGTGTTGTTGCTGCTCATTCCATCAGGTTCACATTTCCTGGGAACCAGCAATAATGGGGTGAAGCAACTTCATGAACGCTAAAGAAAAACGTAGCCGATGTGCTTGGGGGAGATATTGGTAAGCAGGACGTTATTATATAAAAGCAGCGGGGCTCACAGTTGCAGCCATCGTTGGGTGGTATTATATATCAGACAGGGTTCGAAGCGGCTGCACAACAGCACATATTGACTGATTTTCACAAAATCTCTCAAAGGCGACTGCTTGTTGTCGAAGTGCAGACAGAAACCGTGCAGACAAGGGTGTCCATTTGCCTGGTCCGTACCTTCTGTGGCCGCCATCTGCTTCCCCTCCCTCACTCTGCAATTTATAATCCAATTTCTAATTTACATTCATTGTTAATTCTGGCGGTTGCGTTTACAAGGCTGGCAGTTGTGTTTGAACCCTTATTTACCAAAGCAATTTACATAATATTAAAAACCAATTCTTTGCACAGGCTTCTTGGTTTGCCTTGGCCCAATGTGGCCTGGTCTGGCTCTGGTTTGGCGTCCCAACACCCGGGCACGTCCTGCCAATGCACTTGCACAGATCTTGATTCCGTCCAGTTCAACAGGAACTCTGCCCCCCCCCCCCTTCTCCTCCATTCCAAACATTTCTTGGGAGCTGTGAAGGTTATCGCATCCAAAAGTGACTTTCTGCCACCCCCCCATGTGAGCTGCTACTATGGGAGCCCATCTGTCACATGGAGCGGCATTCACACACAGATACCCCGGCACACACACACACACACACACACACACACACTAACACACACAGCGTCGTGCTGAGGTAAGGGAAATGGCTGATTATCCTCTGTGAATGTGTGAGTGTGTATGCAGCGAAGCAATGCGAGGGCAGAGCGTGCAGCTGGGTCCCTCGCTTTGACTGAACTCTGGAAACCTAGAATAGCAACTGTCGCCAGATAGAATACACCAATTTGCACAATTAGGTTTTTCTGGAAAATGGACATTAAACATGAATGCATAAGCAGATTTTATCCACACACGCATATATCATGGCCTTTCTTTCTTTGTGGCTTGCGGTCTTGTTGTTGATTTGTTATCGTGGGCTCTTATTCCTG